>NC_091806.1:41785227-42088257 GCF_041296235.1 Equus asinus | reverse complement strand
GCAGGCCCCAGGGCTCTGCAGCCTTAGTCTGAGCAGCTGAGTAGGTGCAGTCCCTCATGGGGTATGTGGCACACCTAGTGCCTGGCACGTGCCCCCACTGCAGCGCCACTCTGCAGCAGCTCGGCTCCTCCGAGGGCTCCTGGGTGGGGAGCTGCCAGCCTGCCCACATGGGTAGGTGATCCATGAGGAGAAACTGACTTGGCAAAGCCCAGCAAGCAGCAGTTTCAGTCTCCCTGCCCAGAGCAGGGGGAGGGGAAGGCAAGTCCAAGCAGACCAGTCCAACAGGTCCTTTTTCCACCACCCTACACAGCTGATGCCTTCTGCACTGGTTCAGAAACAGCAGATTCAAAAGCCAGGTGGAGCTTTCACACCCTGAGTCACAAAGGCCAGGGAATCAAGAAGGAGCAAACGGTCATCTTTCTCACCCTTGCCCTACCCACAATGGTCTTAGAAAACAGGGCCCCTGACCTCACAGCTCTTGGTCAATTCAGAAAAGCCACGGATCTCCCCTGAGATGCTCAAAGAAAAATCTGGGTCCTCGTCATCCCCAGGCGCTGAGGCAGTGTGAAGTCAGTTTTTCCTGTGCCATGCTCCTGAGCTCTTCTCCCACTATAAATAACTCCAGCCTTCTGATGCAGACCACATGATCTCTCCAACTCCGGACAAAACTCCCAACACTCAGCGCGCCTCTCTCTGTTCACCCATCCTCAGAAGAGGGATGGATGAGGTCAGTTTAACCAGAAGCAACAATGTAGCCAGAGATGCCGTGTATCAGGGGTAAGAAGAGACTCAGCAAAACCAGGAGGGCTTGGCTTTCTGGCTCTGGTCCCTACTTTGGGAAGCCAGACAGGGTTTCCTCAGCAGCGCATTCTCCCTCGGTGATTTCCTTTCCGAGTTCCTAACACAATCCAGTAACAGGGTAAACCTTCCCCCTTATCCTTTTATCCTGAAAAAGTTGTTCTTTTTAGTCCTTATTGCACCTATTAAGACACCAATTAAGACTTGTGACTTATATGGCCAAAAACTGGACAGACAGATGTCTGATTTCCAAATCAATATGGAACACTTCCCTAGGGGAGGTTGTAAGTGGAAAATAATGCCATGTTATAATTTTTCTTACTTTTTATTTCACAAATAATTGATTGAGAGATGACCACATGCAAAGCACTCTAAGAGATGCTGAGGGAGGAAGGGATACAGAGAAAGATAAAATAAAATTCCAGCTTTCAAAACAGTTGGTTATATAGCAGGAGAAATAAGCACAAATCACACAACCTGACATGGGACCAAATCCAGGAACTAAGGTTACAGTCTGCCTTTCCTCCCAGTTTACTAGAAGTCTGTGGCTGTTATTTTTCAGGGGAACCATTGGCTGAGAGATCTGAAGATCCTAGGGCTCGCTTCTAGCTAGGACCATGAGTCTGCCAGAATCTATCGAAACCCCAGGGCTTCAGTGAACGGGGATGCCCACCCAGTGAGCCCACTATGGTGAGAGTCGTGCCATGCTGGCATAAGAAGGAAGCCCACCTAGGGAGACTTACTGTAAGAATCAATCATCTAACCTTCCTCGTCTCACCCCATCTGGAAACTGGGCACAGGCCCAATAGATAAGCGAAGATGACACGGGAAGAACATAAACACAAAGTCAAAGTTGCTCACAACTCAGCTCACGGAAATGAAGGCAGAAAACCCCCCGAGTAACAGAACAGCAGAAGACGCTCTTGGAGATTTGGAAGGGATTCCTGAAGCTCTGTATCCAGAACCCCCAGACCTCAGGGCTAGCGGTGACGAGGGAGGCAGATTATATATTTTTCCTTTCATTTCCCAATTATTGCTTGTCAAGCCTGGTCTCCCTCCTTAATTCCCATTCAATCAGTACTACAGCTCAGTGCACACCAATACTCGTTTTTCTTTTCCTTCTCCCCAAAGACCCCCAGTACACAGTTGTATGCTCTAGGTGTGAGTGCCTCTGGTTGTGCTATGTGGGATGTCACCTCAGCATGGCCTGATGAGCGGTGCCATGTCCGTGCCCAGGATCCGAACTGGCGAAAGCCTGGGCTGCCGAAGCAGAGCGCGCAAACTTAACCCCTCGGCTACACACCGGCCCCCCATCTAGCCTTCCCCTTCAGGCTTCCAGCAGTGTCAGAGCTCTTCTGGAAGGTAGCAGGAAGGAGCAAATACTCATTCCTGAAAGTGCCTGGAAAGAAATAAAAATCCCCAGACAAATGGAGAAGATTCTATGCCATCTAAAAGAAAAGTCAGTTAATTCAGGGCCTGGGGCTAAAGAATAAGCTGAGGTCCTCCTCTGTTGGGGGAAAAGGAATCCTGAAGCTAGTTCTATCTTAAAAATGGGAAAAGGCTTGGTCCAAATCACCTCAGAAGAAAATCACTTCCTTAAATTAAAAAAAAAAGTAGGTGAGGGGGATTTGGTTTGTTCAAACCTTTCCTGTACAGAAGAGAGCAGATTAGCTACACAAGACTCTTCTGGAATGGTTTACCATGAAGAATTCTATAGTGTAAGTATTCTGAATGTGAAACTGGGAGTTCAGCACCTAAACATGTATTATTGAGAAAAATCCTCACACCACAACCATAACGAAGGTTTAACATCAGCGGGTGACATTTTGTCATTAGGACTGGTTTTAACAGTGTGGATTTGGCAGCTTGCCCCATCGGCTGTTTCACAAGCAGTTTCTGTGGTTTCAAGAAAGGCAGGCTGTTTGCTTTTAAACACTATCTTAAAAATATATTTCAGAAAAGGGTTCCACCATTCCAAGACAGAAGGAGGGAATGAAAACCAAACCAAATAAAGGGATCTGGTGCTACCAAACAGAAAGGGAGCACACCAGAGGTGCCGGGGAGGAAAAGACATCACGCACCACCTGCACGAAAATGGCAAGACAAGGCAGCTGAGCGATCCCTGCTACCGAGTTAGAAAATAAGGACACAGAAATGGCACTAAAGACATGTGATTAACAAAGAGAAAGCCCTACACAGATCTTCATCTCTCCAGAAATCAACTTACCTGGCTCAAACCTATCTGTTTATTTAAAAACAAAACAAAACAACTCCAACACTTCCACATCAATGCAAAAGACTGTCATCTAATCAATTAGCAGTCACACCTCTCTGCCAGCGTGATGTGGTAATTAAGGTAGAGATTTTTCTCCCTGGGAATACAAGTACAGAAGGGCAGAGCCCCTGCGGACCTAACCCATTATGACAGCCTTTTCATTAGCAAGAAAACACTGCCGCCCGCTCTCCAAGGAAGCAGTGGCCCGCATCACTAAAGAACACCTGTGTGTGAACAGCAGCTACTTCTGTGGAGAGACAAAACTATGTTGGAGGGGCCGGCCCTGGTGGCGCAGTGGTTAAGTGCGCACGTTCCACTTTGGCGGCCTGGGGTTTGCCGGTTCGGATCCCGGGTGTGGACATGGCACCGCTCAGCAAGCCATGCTGTGGCAGGCATCCCACGTAAAAAGTAGAGGAAGGTGGGCACGGATGTTAGCTCAGGGCCAGTCTTCCTCAGAAAAAGAGGAGGACTGGTGGCAGATGTTAGCTCAGGGCTAATCTTCCTCAAAAAAAAAAAAAAAAAAAATGTTGGAGATGGGGAGCGGGGAGGGGGAGAACCATTCCTAAGAAAGCCAACAGGCTGTGCTTCTCAAAATCATTTATGTGGATCTTGGTTTTTCCAGTATGACAGAAAGGGTTCTAAAGTAATTTAGAAATGGCATATAACCGTGATCTTGGAGGAATGAATCAGGTTTGAACACAAATACAATCATATAGTTGAACTCCCTCTTTCTCTGTGAAGGCAGCAGAGAGGCACAAGTGGATAACGGATGCTTGAAGCAGGGGTAGCGGCTCACCCCTTTACCCTCACCCCATGCTGGCATCTTAAAATAGGCTCAAGATTTCAGAACCTAGCTAATAAAAATCAAAACCTCTACCAGGATACAGGAAAAGGCACTACTGCCAGGGTGAGACAAGCAAGTAAATCAAACTATAAACTCACAAACTCAAGTTAACTAACATTCTACAGAGGAGCACACAGCAATCACTCTCACTAAACACAACTGCAGACATCTAGGAGGACCACATGCAGAGCCATGGGGACCAGCTAAGCTCAACAGAGAGACAGGAATCAAAAGAAAGACTGAACAAATGCAACAGGAAGTAGTGGCATATTACACAAGCAATGGGACAGACACAGCAGGATGGCCAGAGTTCAGCTCCCAGGATTGAACTGGCAAGTCCCAAACGCACACAGAGGCCTGGCACTACCAGCTACAGCGCTCAGTGCCCTTGGCATCCAAGGCTAAAAACGAGGAGCTCTGGGCCTCTGCCTCTGTAGTGGCACGTAGAGGGTTGTAAAGAGAGAACGTTCGTTTCAGAAGGATGCAATGTACACAGCTGAGATACACACAAAAGCTTTTTTCTTCTATTTTGGGTGGGGAGAGGAGGAGTGCTCCACAAAAAAGAGTTCTAGAATCCCAGTATTTCATGAGTGCCACAGAGCAAGACAGTCAAATCTAGGACACCAAACTGCCCTATGCTATGGGGTGCTGACTTGCTGCCTACCAATTTTAGGTCTCAGGACTGTGGTTTTTCTAAAGGGGTTCTCGAAACTCCAGAAGATGAGGAGATGAAGAGGAGAATCACAAGCCAGGATTAAATAAGGTCTTAAAGAAAGTTTCCCAGCTTCTGTACGGGGCAGTCAAGAGCAGGGAGGTAGGGGCAGAGAGCTGCATCGCACACGGCACCACCCTCGCGCTCTGACACAGGCCACAGGAGGGGAAGGAAACAGTCAGGTCAGAGGGGACCACGCACCACTCCCAAGCCAACCTGGGCGATTTGTTTAGCCCCTCACTGATTGGGCTAATCCTAAGGGATCTTCTCCTGCCTGGACACAACCGAAGCCAGGGCCAAAAAAGGCTCACTGTGACACTGACACACACTCTGGACCACTCGGGTTTGTACCTTGAACAAGTTACTCAACATTTCTGGGCCTCTGTTCCCTCTGTAAAGATGGGAAAATAGTAAGACCTACTATCTCACGAAGATTAAATGAGTTAATGAATGTAAAAGAGCTAAACAAGTGTCTAGGACAAAATAAGTGCTCAATAAATGTTGCCTATTATTTTGTCAATCGCTAAAGACACTAGCCTCGGGGCAAACCCACCCTGTGAGCCAGACAGGTAGGGGCACTGTCCCCTCCTCACGTACTCAGAGGCCATTCCCTTTAAGAGTTTCCCAACCACTTGGAACAGAGTAATGTACTTAGAGGGCCATCCAAGAGGCACTGTTACTGAGTCACCGCCTTAGCTGATAGAGTGAACAAATCTCCTTTGAAAGCAAAACTCTATCTTCCACACAGACCAGTGGCCAAAGAGAGAGAAAAAAGCACATCACGTTCAATTCTGGAACTGAAATGAAAGCCACATGTGAATCTGAAAAGAAATATGCTTTGCGTAAAAAGCAGAGGATTATGGGACTTGCTGAGTGATGGGAAATGGAGCAATAATCCTCTACTTTTATATATGTAGGCTCAAATTGATATAAATTAAGCACTTGATTAAACAGGTTTTGTTTTGTTTTGTTTCTTTATCATTATTTCTTTTCCTTTTTCTCCCCAAAGCCCCCCAGTACATAGTTGTATATTCTTCGTTGTGGGTCCTTCTAGTTGTGGCATGTGGGATGCTGCCTCAGCGTGGCTTGATGAGCAGTGCCATGTCTGCGCCCAGGATTCGAACCAACGAAACACTGGGCCGCCTGCAGCGGAGCACACGAACTTAACCACTGGGCCACGGGGCCAGGCCCCCCGAGAAGCGATTCTGAGCAAGTGAGATGAGTTTAAAAAGATCTGCTTACAGTCAGTCAAGGGACTACGGGAGGAGGCCCAAAGATCTACTATTAGTGGTACTAAGGGAAGCTTTTAAAAGTTAGAGGGGCTACGGAACCTGGAGGATGAGTACAAGCCAAAGATAAGGTCGAGAATTATAAGGTAGTTTAGAAACTATATATCTACTGCAATTTCACCTGTCTTGTAAAGATAAAGATCACAAACCCTACATGTGGGGCTAAACCAAACCCTCTTAGAGAGAAAACAAAGTGTACTACGTAAGTGTGGGATTTGGCAGGCACGTTTCATTAAGCAACAGGGCTAAGGAAGAGTTAAGCACAGAAGAAACAGGAACAAAGTGTGTAGGCTCTACAGCCACCCAGAGAACGGACTGTTGGCTGTTCTGGCCTTAGTGACTGCAGCCTACCAGCCTTCAGCTATGGTAGGAATCAAAGTTCTTCAAGGATATAAGCTAAGCAAGCTTTGCAGTTTTCAAATTTGGAATTGACCAATAACCAACACATAAGCTTAAAAAAAAAAATCTAGTATCATAATGAAATCCAAGTAAGCCAAATGATCTTTTTAATGGAATAAAACAACAACAACAACAACAAAAACCAGCCAACGCTCTGTATTAGAAGGAGGAAACAAGCCAACTTTGGTAAAAGTCCCTTGGGTCACTGAGAACCAGCTTCCTCAGCTACAACGTCTTGAAACCAAGGCAGCAAGTGCCTTCCTGCAGCCCAGCCAGGACTCTGGGAATTGCAAAACAAAGGCTCATTATGAGGTCATAGCAAGGAACCAACCAATTAAGGAGAGGGATGACCAACCCCGTATTTGTCTACAAAAGTGATTCTCACACCCCTGTCTGGAAACCCTTCTCACTCTTAATTATTAAGGACCTCAAATAGGTTTTGCTTATGTGGGCTATTGCTACTGCATTATAATTAAAACTGAGAAAATGTTAAACTACCTATTAATTCACTTAAAATATCATTACTAAACCCATTACAGCTACACATCTCAGTAACTTTATTTTCCAACATATCAACTTAATACATATCATCATAGTAAAATCTAAGTTACATTTAAAATGAATTAAAGCTTCAATTGGGTGAACCTTGAAAATATTATGCTAAGTGAAATGAGCCAGACACAAAAGGACAAATATTGTTTGATTCCACTTATATGAGATACTGAGAAGAAGCAAATGCAAAGAGAAAGTAGAAGAGAGGTTACCAGAGGCGGAGCGGGAGGGGGAGATGGGGAGTTGTTTCATTGATACAGAGTTTTTGTTTGGGATGATGAAAAAGTTCTGGAAATAGTGGTGATGGTTACATAACATGTGAATGTGCTTACTGCCACTGGAATATACACTTAAAATTATTAAAATGGTAAATTTTATGTTACGTGTATTTTACCACAATGAAAAAATGAAATTAAAGCACAAGGCCATGAGAAAATCTCAGACTACCATAAGTGAGGAATATTCTAAAAAGAACTGACCAGTATTCTGCAAGATTGTCAACACCATGAAAGACATGGAAAGATTAAGAAATGGTCACAGATTTGAGACTATGGAGACATGACAACTAAGTGCAGTGGGGGATCCTGAACTGTACCTGGAACAGAAAAAGCACATCAGTGGAAAAACTGATGAAATCTACATAAATTCTATACTTTGGTTAATTGCATTATACCAAGATTAATTCTCACTTTTGATACATGTTTTATGGTGGCATAAGATGTTAACATAAGGGGAAGCTGGGTAAAGAATGTACAGGAACTCTCTGGACTATTTTTGCAACTCTTCTAAGTTTAAAATTATCTCAAAATTTAAAAAAATAAAATTTCACTGTTTAAAAGAACTCACAAGGCCAGTGCTCTGTATTTGAAGGAGGAAATGAGCCAACTTTGGTCAAAGTCCCTTGGGTCCCTGAGAACCAGCTTCCTCGGCTAGAATGACAGCAAACCAAGGCAGCAAGTGCCTTCCTGAGGCCCAGCCAGGACTAAATAGGGGCTGGGAATTGCAAAATGGTTTTTTACGAAATTACCAAGAAATCAACCAACCAAAGCTAGGGAGAATTAACCCAAGTTTTGTCTACAACTATGACTCTTACACTTT
Organism: Equus asinus; assembly: GCF_041296235.1. Lineage (NCBI taxonomy): Eukaryota > Metazoa > Chordata > Mammalia > Perissodactyla > Equidae > Equus > Equus asinus. The sequence continues at coordinate 42,080,290 of NC_091806.1, read as the reverse complement.
CTGGTTTCAGAAACCGTTTCACTGTTAAAAATAACTGAATCCCCCAAAAGCTTTTGTTTATATGGATTATATCTATCATTATTTACTGTATTAGAAATTAACAAGAAAAGACAAATATGTATCCATTCATTTAAAAGAATTTAATAGTTCTTTTAATAAACCCACTACATATAAACACAGGTTACTTATTTTTAACGAAAAAACTGTATTTCCCAAACCACAACTTCACACAAACCAAAGGGAAGTCCACCTGATGAACTGATCTCACAATGAAATCAAAACACAATGCCCGACCAAAAAACTAAGGATCAAACACTAACAAACTAAATTAGAAACGAAAAAAGGAAAAAAGTGAGAAAAATTAAAAATAAATGAATAAAGAGAAAATGACAAAAAGAATAAAAATGAATGAATAAAGCAAAAAAGGTGACAGTAGAATAAACACACAAACCACAGATAAAAGAACAACAACAAATCTCACAGGGCCAGCGCTATATGCATGAGAAGAAGGAAATAAGCTAATGGGGATCAAAGTCTCTGAGGCCCAGGCAGGAATTCCAGAGGGGCTAGGAACGGCAAACTAGGGCTCCTTATGAAGTCAGCGCAGGGAACCGACCCAAGACTGGGGACCACCAACTCAAGTTTTGTCTACAACAGAGATTTTCTCACTTTTTGGTCTCAAGAACTCTTTACACTCTTAAAAAAATCATTGATGACTGCAAAGATAGTTCATTCATGCGGGTTACAGCTATTGACAGTTACCTTATTAGAAAGCGAAACTGATAATTTTAGAAAATATTTTTATTAATGCCTTCAAAATAACCATAAACCCATTACATGTTTACACAGATAACCTATTTTTTATGAAAAAACTATATTTTCTAAAACAAGGTGAAATTCCTGACAGGAGTTGCACTGTACATTCTTGTACATCTCTTTAATGTCCGGCTTAACGGAAGAGAGTCGACTTCTCATTTCTGCTTCTGCACTCAGTGTGTTTCGATGTGTTGTTTTGGCTGAAAGATATGGAGAAAATCTCACTTCACACAGGCCTGTACTTGGAAAATGGAGTTCAATAGCCTTTCGGATACTGAGGATTTTATTCTTTGACGCTAGACCAAAACTCAACAAGTCGTAATTTTTAAAGGCTAGTGGCAACGTGCAATCTGAAATTTTATCAGCGAATCTTCTGCATGTGTCTACACCGAGTGGTCATCTTGTGCTCTGAATGGCTTTTACCCGCTGGCAATCTGGGGAATATTCCTTCAGAGAATTATGCAGAATTTCCAAATATTGGCATTTCATACAATATCAAAAAAATCACAGTCCATCAGTTTTACCAGTGATTTCATCAAAAAAGTCTCTGATAAATACCAGTTTTCCAAAATTCTAATTTTCTCCTGAAAATGTGAATTTTATCACTGGCAATGATGACAGACTCACTTTGTTCAATTTCAAGAAAACATCCAGTAAATACTCAAGTATGAACAGCTACAGCTTGCCCATCAGTTGTTCTTTCAAGTAAAAATGATGATCCATGCAGCTGGTTGGGTTCCAACACCCAAGCGCACTTTCTCAAGACAGTCATTGTACTATGGTACACAGCAGCAACGCTCCACGGACACTGCATTTCCTCACTCACAATACTAAGATCTTTATAAAAGGGTTCAGATTTAATAAAAATTAATAATTTTTAGTGCTTCATCCCGGACATTCTTAAGTGATTTTTTTTTTCCTTTTTTTAACCACAAGTGTGTAGCAGGAAAGAAGTCCACAACTATGGCCACCAGCAGAGTTTGGTGCCACTGCTCTGATTCATGTTGTGGCCCCTGCAGTCTTCTCTGCCATTGCTTCTGCACCAACAGGGCAAACGCAAATGAAGTCATTCCAAGATAAACCACAAGAGTCAAAAAAGTCGTTCAAGCCTTTGCATATTTATCACCACTCGTGTCTGTTGTTGGGCATTCACATAAAGAAAATATTCTTTGAAGCAGAGCTGGTCCCAATACAAGTCAAGCCACATCTATAAATCTGCTCATTTGTAAGGTGAAAGTAACATTCGGTAAGCAAGACACTGACTCAGTCTTCACATTTGCGGGTAAATCTTTAATTTGACGAGTCGCGGGAACATATGAAGTGGCACTGCCCTGCATTTGACCGACTCTTCATCCAGTGGGCACTCAGGAACGTCAGCTGTTCAAGACTCCATTAGTCTCTCTGCTATTGGGTGGCCTTTCCAGCCAAAGCGATGTGACAACTTAGCCTGTAAGAGGCTTCAGTGACTGTTTCACTTCCAGACTGAAAAGCTGGAACAAATTTTGGCTTTTCAAGAGCTCATGGTGTTTACACTTAAAATATTCAACTCCTTTTTCTTTAAACTCTGAATGACTGGTCTTCAAATGACGCCGCAGCGTAACTGGCACTGTGACACTACATGAAAAGGTTCTGTTGTGTAAGATGCAATAAGATACATTATTAACATCTATAAAGCTGAGGAGAAGATAGCTTTCAATATAATTTTGTTTTTCTTAATTTTTTTTCATTTCTTATTTACAGTTTTGCCCAGTTTCTTTGGAGTAGATTTCTCCCTTTCACGTGTCCATTTCAGTAAAGAGAGGTTGCGGCTATGTGTTGAGAATGCAAGTCTTCTAATTTCCCTTTTTAAAGCCAACAATTCATCCTTAAATATAAGAGAAATATTATAAATTTTCTTCTATTTTAGAATAAAACAGTATTAAGTGCTAAAATAAGTTGTAAATAAAGCTTTTTAAATTAGAAGTTTCCCCAAAAGTTTTTACAAGTAAGTTTTACAAGTTGTACTTACTTCTTACTGTGTTTCCTCGAAGGTGCCAGGAAAATGCCAGGACTTCAAAATAACTATCTTTTGGACAATAATGAGGGTTACAGAGATTATAGTAGGTACAACCAAAGAAAGCTAGTAGGAGCACAGGAGAAGTAGTGAGAACAAACTGTGTTCATCATTGAAAACTTTCATATTTATATCTTAAAGCACTACCCTAAAAATTCTAGAAAACACAAGAATACAGTAGCATACATTTCATTAGCCAAGAATGATGATGTCAGCACACATCATTCAGCTCTGGAAAACTCCACTGCATCCTGTGAGAGAACGAGAGTGAAAAAGGCAAATGCTGCATTAATGTTACGCCGAGGATAATTCTGACTTGCTATACCACCGGAAGGGTCTTAGGGACCCCTAGGGTCCCCAGACTATACCTTGAGAACCAAGTTCAATCTTGTACTATCCAAAACTAACACGTGACTCCTCAGATCTCTCCCAAGACAGGGGCTAGAGTTATGGCCTTCCTGACAGGTCAGAGGAACAGCCCACAACTAGCTTAGACTCTGTCACCAGGGAAACTAGGACGCCGTCCCTAATAAGCTGTCGCATCACCAAGCCTGGCTTTACTTAGGAAAGCGGCCCCGGAGACATAAAAAGAAAATGCTTTCTAAAGTAGTGAATCCTTAACTTTACCAAAATCAGAGGAATAGGAGAAAGGACTGAGTGGCTGTGGGATTCCATCCATGAAGGAGATCTCGACTCCCAAAATCCCTCTCCTGAGCCACCGCCACAGAAGAGGCAGAGGAACAGGTAAGGCAGACTGGGAGATGGAGACGAAAACCCGGGACGGACAGTCATAATGAAGGAACAGAGTTCAAAGAAACCAAACAGAAAAAAAGGAAGTGAGACAAGTCAGCAGAGGGGTCAAAAGGAAGAGGAAAATACAGTGAAAGAAATTCCCTGCCCAACTCTGATGACAGTTACCTTTCTCCCTGGCCACAGTTGCTCTGTGAAAACACTAAGCACCTTACTTGCTGTTCTGACAAGGCGTTCAGGCTCTAGAAGGGGCAGGAGATGAAGCCAAACAAGTAACCAAATGAGACCAAAATCTCAGCCCCAAGTTCAGCGTTCAAATTCACAGGAGCCGCTGAGAAATGGCTGCGACCTCTCCAGGCCTCACCAAAGGGAGGCTTTCTTCTCACTTTAGAGAAGTCAAGAGAGGTAACAACTTATCCTTGAAGGCCCCTCTGCTAGTGAAAAAGGAACCTAAAATCATTAGCTGCAAAGTTCCCATGTGGTCGTTAAGAGAAACAGGGAGCTTTCTCTTGGGGCAAATACTGCACTTGAAGAAAGGAACTCGATGAAAGAAATCCCTACCCTCCATGGGGCTCCTCGAACACCTTGACCCCAACGTTCAGCAAAACCCACGCCCTGGTGCCTGTCAATTTGGCCTTGCAGTCATCCATGAGGCTGCATATCCACCACCACCATCCACCACCCACCACACAGAGTATGGGCGGGCAGAGGGTGGCGTGTGCGTGGTTTTTTTCTTTAATCAATAAAGTCGCCCAATATTGACATCTTGTAAATAAATGAACTATCTTTTTTCTTTTTAAGTGCTCTCAAAAGTACTTAAACCTCTCCAACAGCATTCTGTTTTCTTTCAGATAGCTGACTGGTAAAAACACAAAACAAAACAAAACACAGAAACGCTAGAAAAAGCACCTATGGCACCCAGTGGCCAGAAGCAGCCAAGATTCTTTCCATTGATTACAGGGAAATTCCACTGTACATCCCTCACACTGACCTGCAGCTGTGCAGTGCGCAAAGAAAATCCACCAAGTGGCTCAACTGGAACAATGATGACGAAGATGATTGAGTCCTGCCAGGCACTATTCTAAGTGCTTTATACTCATTAACTCCTGTAATGCTCACAACTACTATAAGATAGGTACTCTTATTACTCTTTTTTTACAGATGTGCAAACAGGCCTAGAGATTAAGTAAGCCCAAGGTCACAGTAGGGGCTGACCCAAGACTCCAATACATGGAATCTAGCTGCGAGCCTGCTCGAACCACAAGGAAACCACTTATTTAAAGTCCAAAAGTGCTGGGATCTCCTTTCAACTCTGCCATGAGCTCAACTCAATTAGAATGCTACGCTACACCAAGAGGGCCTATGGGGCCCCACTTCCTGTGACTGGAGAACCAGTAATTCAAACTCTTGTGGGCAAAAACAAAGCAACAAGCCACAAGTGCCTCCAACACTAGATGCACACAGCCGAATGACGGCCATCTGTGGAGGGGAGGTGGGGAAGGGACGGGGTAAGAGAAGGCCGGCAGACTCTCGGGTCTAAAGAAGGTGGAGGAAAGGAGGCCACCCAGCATACAGGATATCAGTAACCAGAACCAAACTCTCAACAAAATGGTGCTCAGAGGAAGCGCTGAGTAGATCAGTAGTAGCAACAGGAGCAGCCTGCCCCCAAGGCCAAGGGCACAGGCTGGAGTTTGAGACTTGGGAGTTTTCAGCTTAGCAGGCGACTGGGCAAACCGATGGTCCAGCAGCCTCAGAATCCTGCTGTGTCCTTCCCCTGAGAAAGATTCCCTACTGCTGTTCAGGAAGGGCCAGCACGTGGGGACCGATGACTCCCACCTTTCCTACACGTACCCCAATCAGGGACAGACTCAAACTGTCCCCCGTGGCTGAAGTACCTGCTGAGCTGCCAAAGACCAAAAATGATTCTCTCTTCTTTTTCCTTGCCCAGCAGGCCTGGACAGACAGTCCCGCTGTCCTGAGCCAAAAGCTCCGGGGTCTCATTGGATTTAGCAGCCAGATCACAACAGCCAGGAGTCAGGAGTCCCGATTCCCTTCCAGATCCACAAATGAGGAGCCAGCCACAGACCCAGTCCCTTCCTCCTGAAGGCTGAGGGGCTTCTGCCAAGCTGTGAATTGCAAAGGGGGCCCAAGAAAAAGAGCTGTATCTTAAGAGCTTCCGACGAAAGGTGTGTGAGACCCAGCTGCCTAGAGCTGCGCGAGGCGTAGAGAAGGCCCACTCATGTGCAGAGGCCCAGCTCGGAGATGCATTCAGTATGAGCGGGGAGGGGGTTGTCAGAGACACCGCTTAAACTCCTGCCTCAATGAGCAGAGCCCCAGAGGAGGCAGACCTTTGTATTGCCAACTTCCCAAAGAGCACAAGGGAAAATAGGCCGAGGCTGCTCAAAACCAGCTTGACTGGTTCTACAGAGAAGCCTCTGGTCTGCCCCGCCTTCCTTCTGTTTAAAAAGAAAAAGGTGGCTTGGAGCCAGTCGTTGAACACACTCCTCCCCTTCTGCTCTCTGCGGCCTCCATCCCCACTCTGTCCCACAGGATTCACCTAGCCACAATATCAGTGTCCATCTCACCCTCTCTCCTACCAAACCGGTGGTTATACAGCTTTCTAAGGCTAAAGTGAATCATTTGCTGCACGAGAGGAAATACATTTGTTTTTGCCCTTTTTGCCATTTTCTAATGAGAAATGTAAGGAATAAATGGACATAGGGGAAATGAGTGCCAACGCGAAGACAGACATCTGTGGAAAGAACCTTCCACAGGGACCGAGAAACTCCAAACACTCTAGACAACAGCAGACATTCAGATGAAGGATCTATTTATACCCCCAAAAGGAGGAGCAGGTCGGGTGGGCACGAGAAGGAACTGGGATCCCTCCTCCTCAGAGAGAACTGGAAACCAGGAGGCCAGACCCTCCCTTGGGGCTGTTTCAGAATCAGATGTACCATCTCAAAGTCGAAAAGACAGCAATGACATTCGATGGCCTGCCCCAAAGGGTGTGCGGGGGGGGGGGGGGGGGGTAGTGACATTCCGCTCTGAGAGCTAGAACTTTCAGAGTTAACATGGGGATAGACGGCCTCTTCCCATGCCAGAAGTGGGAAATGGGTGGTTTCCTCCCCCACAAGGTTTGTAAAGGCTTACTCTCGCCTTTGCTCAGACAGAAGGGGAAAATGCATAGATAACACTACAGTGACTCACTCATGTTTGATGAAGGCTGGGAGAAAGCCTGGAGAATCCAAGCTTCAAGCGCAAAATGTACAAATACTGGAATCTCCCATCCAGAGAAGGAAACGCAGCCACCTATCTGGTTTGTCATTTTGCTGAACTTCCGCTCAAAGAGGAAGGGCCAGGTTTAAACCCCACCCACCCTTTCCACATCCCTCTCAATTTTCGCTTTGACAGGAAAGTGGTGACCCTGGCAGCACCGGCATGGCTAAGAGAGCATCAAACTGTTTCCACAACATCTCAAAGCAGACGCCTAGAAGCCAAGCCTGCAGTTTAACCAAGCAGAGGGAGGTGGGTCCGGCCCTGGTTACTGCAGGAAAACCTCATCAAGCAATCTCAGGGAAGGAAGGACGACCATCTTCCTTGCCCTTTCCATCTGCTGAGGTTACTTCATCTCAATCCATTAAAGGGCTCCAAAGTGCTGCTAGGAGGAGTCCATTTAGCAGAGACACTATCATGGGGCCAAAGGTGGTGCCCAGCCCCCACCCCACTTGCTGATAATGGGCCACAAAGTCTGAGGCTTGGCTGTACTCTAGGCATAAAATATTTATTCAAGTCGACGTAATACATATGTAGGAAAGTCATAGAAGCTCCTGGGAGAAAAGAAATGCCAGCCAGGTGGCTAAGTGCTCAATGGGAAAGAGTTCATGAAGGCATGGCTTAGTCCTGGTCACATGACCACTGAGAAGTGGGTTGTTCTGTCCAAAGGGGAAACAGTCTAGTCTGAGAAGTTTTTGACTCCCAAGAAACCATGCAAACCTCTCAGGCAAACAAATTCTCAATCTTTTCCTGCCTCATGAGCATCAACTCTGCTTAAGACATTTACATGGAGAGAAATCTCAAGCCTGATCTTTGGTCACCATCTGAGAGATTCAGTGGTCCCTGTGCAAACTTGGTTTTAATCTGAAGCAGGCCAAGTTTCGATGACTGCCTTGTATCTGTCTGTTTAGCTACTTCCCAAAGTCCACAAATGAGGGAGAAATTATTACAATTTACTAGGTAGTTACCTTTACTAGGTTCAAAGATTAGAGGTATGACGACACCATGAACTCCAGGACTCCTGGAGCACTTGCTCTAACAGCAGCAATTTCTGATTTCTAGGGCCCAGCAGAAAGCGAGAATAGACGGTCCGACATCCACCCACATCCCTGACCAGAAGGCAGCACCACCAAAGAGCCCCTGGGTCAGAGGCAGAGGGCGGAGGGCAGAGTCAGCACCCAGAGCATGGCAGCGTACAGCTTGGAGGGCAGGGAGTGACATGAGAGCTAACAGAGCTCTCTACTAGATGACACTAAAACCAAATTATCCAGCGTAACACTCAGCCGGGATCGACTCCGGGATCCACGGAAAACATGTTTGGAGTGGCCCAGTTGCTCTTTCCAGGATCCTATAAGTTAGATGTGCTCCCTTCACCCAGACTTCCCAACTCCTCCTCCCAGAACTACCTGGGAGAAGAAACAATGCCACTCACCCCCTAGAAGAAAGACAGCAACACCCTCCCTTGACCACTGCAACAGAATCGGGGTGAGGGGTGCAAGTCTCCTGTTTTCTCTCAGGAGCCCTCTCGCGTGGTTCCTGAGGACTAGACGGGGGGCAGGTCGCAGCCATGGAGCCCCTCCACCAGGTGTTGCAGAAAGCGCTAACCAGCGGCAGATGAACTCTGGAAACTGGACCCCCCTCCACACTTGCCTATTCCTGCTGCTGTGGGCTGGAAGACAAACAGTCATCCTGCTGATGGCTTTCACCACTGCCAAGCCTCCAGGCCAGCAGAGCCATTTGGAAAAGAAGCGAACAGAAAGCTCAGCTCACAGACTAAGAATCCCCAAACTACCAGCCCCAGGTCACAATCCTCCTGTAAACGGAAGAAGAGTCTGGCGCTGTGAACAAGCACATCTGGAATCAGGTGTCACAAAAATCAACTTAAAGACGGGGCTTGACTTTCTTTTATCTCCTACTTTCGCCATTAGAAGCAGAGCTGACAGCAAACAGGCAATCTCCCCGCGTCACAAGGTTTATTTTTATTCTTCAACATTTTCTGTGTGTGTGTTTAATTCAGATGTGATCAAAGAGCTCCTGGAAACAGCTTCTCATCAGCCACATGTTGTAAAGAAAGGGGGAGGGGAACAGCAAGAGGAGACTGGAGCTTGAAGACAACCAGTGAAGTTTACCTATTTTCTGTTAAAACCAGTTTAAATAATTTAAATACGGGGATAGAGGACCTTTGCGGGAGAAGGAATCAGCCCAACCAAATCCCGTGCTTTTCATTTCATAACGTTAAGGCTTACTGCAATGACTGAGCTCCCAGGAATACTTCAGCTGAAATTGCAACAGGACAAGGAGAGCTGCCTTATTCTCCCCCGGTAGCGTGATGTATCCTAAAAGAAGCCACCACTCTGGCATCCCTGGTCTCATGACCAGAGGAGCTGCTACTTGTTTATTTTCTTGTTTGAAAAAACAGAGGCACCTGCCCGTAACAGGTGTATGCAAGGTTTTCCAAAGTCTGAGCTTCTACTAGGATGACACTTAACATCAAGTCAACAGGGTGACCGCCTACCCTGAGAACAGCAGCAGCAGCTATGGAGTGGCTCAGGGGAGCCTAAGTCCATAAAGAATGGAAACAGGATGGGCAATCATAATTTGGAACAGGATGCCAATGCATGCAGCCACTGCTCTGGACAAAGTTATCAAACAGCAGCTTACAATCCCAAATGGTTCACAGATTACCGCTATCACAGAATCAGCGGGTGGGCACCGACCTCCTACTACGCGCGCAGCAGTATGCTAGGCATGTGCAGAAGAGAGGGAAATCAACGCACACATCACAAGAAAAAACACATTTACACTGAGTAAACAGCATAAAGAAACCACACTGAGGCAGTCTGTACTCCACTTCGCTGAACACAATGCCCCCCAGCCTCATGCAGAGAGCAGGCACTCCAGCCACTCCCCAAATGCCTGAGGGTGCCAGTCAGTCGCTCGGCCTCCTCCTACAGCTCCTGATCAACAGTCTGGGAAAGTTCACTGGTTAAGCAGGGTTCACTTGCTAAAACAAAGGCTGTGATAGGAAAAGGAATGGAACAGGCGACCTCAAGAGGGCCTGGAGAAAGTGGTTCCCAGTAAGGCGAGAAACAGCTGGCAAGTGAGGGCAAGACTGTGAGATACAGACGACACTCCGGTTTCCAGAGCCCTCAGTCCCATGCAGAACCAGCTGCCAAGCCCAGTGATGACACGGAAATCAACCAAACCTCACTCTCGACCCGTGTCACCCCACAAGCAATCATTCCACCAGTAATGAAAGGTTACCCACTGCAGAGAGAAACTGGGTCCAGAACTCCTCTTGAGTTCCTGACCGCCCAGGTGACACAGAACCAGGAGGTAACAAGAGAAAAACGTAGGAAAAATGAAGAGGGGAGATTTTTCAGAAAAGGATGTTAACACGCAGGAGACTAAAACAACAGCTCTATTGGGCTCCAAAGAACAACGAAGGGAACCAGAGGAAAACAGAAAGGATGTGATGAGGGAAAAGGACGCAAAAAGCACTGCAGCCCCAGGGGAGAAGAGCTCCTTTTTTAAGCCGAGTTTTTTTGGCCTGTGAAGTTCTCCACCAAGAAGGGTGTGACAGGCAGGGGACTCTCCACAGAGCAGTCAGCAAGGGACACTGGAGACAGTGAAAGAAAGGTGGGGGGGTGGGTGGAAAGTGGACGCCTCTCAGCTCAGAGGTGAGATGACACAGGAAAGGCTAAGACTTGGGCGACAAATGACAGCCGTGATTGCCAGGATGAGGGGGAGCGTGTGCAGCCCAAGAAACTAGCATGCAAAACGCCTGGGCCGGGAGTTACAAAGACCAGCCAATCGGAAGAGGATGGAGAGGGGCATATGTGGGGAAAGCACACACGGGGTGAAGGCGGGAGACTAACACGGAGATGAAAGGCGATCCTGATTAAGAGGCACAGGAGGGATTACGGGGTGAGGGTGGCGAAACCGGAAGGCAACAAGCAAGGAGGAAGATACTACGAAAAGTGACAGATCCGGGAGTGAGGCGACAGGAAGGCATCATGGTTTGTGCCGCGGTGTAGGAAGCCAGAAGGGCAAGGACGGCGACGCAGCGAGGCCCGGGAGAGGACTGAGCAACAGGTTGCGCTAATGGAGTGGGGCTGGAACAGTCTCTTCCCTCGGTAGGAAGAGCCCAGCGAGAAGGCTGGCAAGGCGCTCACAGGAGAAGCAGGAGCCCCAGAGACGTAAAAGCCAGATCCCGGGGGGGAAGAGAACGTGAGGGACCCGAGGACTCCGAAGGGAGTGATGCTGGAACCCCAAAGACAACCTGTGGGAAAACTATGCGCATGACAGCTGTATGGGAAACACGGAAGCAACAAATGCCAGCGCGAGGCACCAGGGAGCTCCTGGCGAGAAGAAGGGAAAGTGAGCACAGAGTAGGCGAACGACTGGGAAAGGTGACGAGGGTGGAGCTGGTGGGTTGCGAGCAAGAGGGAGAGCACAATTTGGAGAAGGAGGAAGCAGGGTAAAAAAAAGCGGAGGAACTGGAAGGGGACAGGGTTCCGGGACCGAGGACACTCCGGGGAGGGACCCTGAGGGTGATAACCAGGGACCGGGAGAACGGGTGCGGGCGGAGGGGAAGCCAGGCTAGAGAGCCGGAGGGAGAGGCGGACGGCGACGCGGGGCACATCGCGGGGTGCATCCGAGGGGCGGGAGGGTGGCTGCTTCAGGCGTGGGTGGAGGAAGACCAGAAAGGCCCCCGAGAGAAAAAGGGAAGAGCCGGGGGAGCTGCGGAGGTAACACGGAAGGGCGCAGGAGGGCGGGGAGGGGAGCAGGGGGCGGCAGGAGGACGAGTGTGCAGCTTGCAGTCGGGACTCGGTGGGTCCCAGGACGGGACTCGGAGGGGGATGTGCGGGGCCGAGAGCAAGATGACAGGGCAGCCGAGGCCGGCAGGAAGGCAGCAGGGGCACGAGGGGAGCAGAGGAGGGAGGAGGCTCCGCAAGGTGCAGGGGCCCAGCCAGAGAATCGGGGAGCCCTCGGGGCTCCTTACCTGCTCCGTGTCCCTCTCGTTCAGCGTGGGTAGGGGGGTCCGGGCGCTGGACATGGCGCCGGTATCTCAGGGGAGGGAACCGAGAAGCTTGGAGGAAGGGAGGGAAGGGAAGGCGCGGAGCCCGGCCGGGCGGGGCTTCTCACAGCAGGGGCACCCGCCGCATGGGCCCCGGCCGGGGGTGCGGGGAGGCCGGGCAGCCGCTCACGCCAGCCCGGGGATGCGCCGCTCGGGCTAGGCCGCGCCGGCTCCGAGCGGCTCCGGACCGCACCCCCCCGACCCCCGGCTGGGCTGTGCCGCCTTTCGGCCGGGCCGCGCCGCTCCGCCTACTCTCTGCCGCCGCAGCCGGCCGCCCGCCTCGCTCCTCCCCTGCCCTCAACGGCACTGCTCCGCGCCCGGCACACAGGCAACCGCCGCCGGACCTGCTGCTCCCAACATGGCCGCCACCACCGCCGGCCCTCGGCTCTTTCCGCCGGCAGCAGCCGGAAACATCCGAAGCGGCTGGGAACGGGAGGGGGGCGCGCCTCCTCCTCCCGGCCGCGGACTACGGGTGAATTCCGGAAACACCCGAAGAAGGTAACCCCGGGGACGCGCGCGCCTCCTCGATTCCGAAGACCGGGTTTCGGCTGTGTTTACGGAAATCCACGAAGCCACTCCGGGTACTCCAGCCACGCCCACAGGCCTTTCCCCGCCCACTGCAAGCTGGCTCTCGGCAGTTTCCGGAGAACACCCGAAGCGGCTCCGCGTGCCGTGAGCCGGCCACGCCCCCGTCCCGCCCCGCAGCCGACGGCGGTCGTCGGCCATTTCCGGCAACACCCGAGGCCGAGCGAGCCCCCGGGTCATTCCCTCGGGTGCTATCCGGAGTCTGACTCTTCGTTTCTTTCCGTCAGTTTTCGGATATTTTCAAACCTTGAACAGGCAGCGTGGATCACCTGTGCGTGTTGTTATTTGACTAGATAGCAAATAAGGCTGTGAGCCGTCCCTGTGATTGGCATCCTTTGGTTCTAAAACAACTTCCCGCCTGCGCGTCCGTTCGTCCGTCTGGCGGTCAGCTAATAAAATGCATCTCGTTTATCAACCAACCTGTCTATCAACACATGTGTCCTGTCAAATGCTGCGTTCGTCTATCAACTGTCTACCTACTACTCATCACCTGCCATCATCTATCTTGGCTTCTATTTATCTATCCATACACCCCACATCTAGTCCGCAGGGCTCTTCAAGGTCCTGGTCCGTGTCCTTGGCTCCCAGCTGCGGGAGGCTGCAGAGGTCCCCCCAGCCCTGCATTCCAGCCCCAGCTCTGTGGACTGAAAGTGCTGTGTGACCTTGGAAAAATCACATAACATCTCTGAGCGTAGGCTCCTCGACCTCCCGATATTGAGAAAATCCGTGCCTTTGTTCCAGTGATGACATTCTAAATAATGTCTTTGAATTCCGGTTACCTTTTTTTAATTTCAAAAAAAGTCTTTTAGTTGTCCAAAATAGCACAAAACGACACGGTACTATGGCAATGTTGAGTCACGCCAGTTACCTTTTTAAATACCCCTGGAAGGTAAGGCAGGAGAGAAACTCTCATCTTAATTCACATTTCAGTTATCCCTTCTAAGACAAGAAAACTCATGGAAAAAGAGAGAAACTGGTTGAAAATGAGGATTCCTCAGGATGGCACAAAGAATGGGCCCCTGGAGAAGTTCCTTTCCTTCCCTGGGCCTCAGTTTCCCCATCAGTAAAGTGAGGTCACTGGACTCATGAGCTCCGAAGTCCCTCTCATCTTTGGAGAGCCCCTGACTAACAGGAAGTGCGTGTGGCCACCAGAGTCCACACTTCACTGCCCCCTCGACTGTCTCACCAGGAGAGGCTGGTCTGACTCTTCTGGTTCCAAGGGGCTCCCATTCATTGTATCCGACACCCCACCCCCCCAGGGCTCAACAGCAGCTTAAGGTGGGCAGAAGCCAGATTCCCCCCAGGAGCCAGAGACCAGGCTCAAGCAACAAGTCCCAGGTGCAGGAGCAGAGAGGCCCCAGGGATGGGGGAATGGGGGGGGGGGGGGCCGGGAATTGTTGGTTGGACCTCCGATGCTTGACTTCCAACTCCCAGCCACAGCATCTTGAGCAGAGCCCTGGGCCAAGTCAACCAGAGAAACAGGCAGCCAGGCAGACGCAAGGAGAGGATGGTAGGAAAGTACTTCCTGGGGCAACAGGTACCCCCTACAGTCCTAGTAAATGTACGGGACTCCAGGACACCTCCCCATGCCCCGCCCCAGCTCCATCCAGGCACCCAGCCCTTGCGGAAGAAGTTGATGACGGAACAGAGAGGAGGGGAGGAAAAACGAGAGGAGGAGGTCGGGACAGGAGACATTCCACTCCCCCAACCCCAAATTCATCTCGGAAAATCCATGAGAATGATCTGCCCTCTGGTGGCCAAAGGGAGATACACCGCAGATTCCTGCGCCTGATGTCACCTCCAAGGCTTGGGTCTGGAAAGAAGGGAAAAGGGGAAGAGGTTGGAAAAGCAAAGGAAGGTGTGCTGGGGGGTCTACCCAGCCCCAGGCTCTTGTCTCAGCTCTCACGCCTGCCCTCTGCCCCTTAGCCCCCACCCCCAGCCCACCTGTCCCCTCCCTTCCTCACAAGGCTGCCTATCTGGTCTCCCTGCCTGGACTCCCTCCAACCTACCCCACCAGACAGGCCAGAATAATCTTCCTAAAGTTCAGCTCCAGGGACATCTCTGCCCTGCTACAGGGCTCTCTCCGGCTTCCTTGTGGGACGGGCAGGGCTGGCTTCACGGGCCCAGGACCTGTGCAGTCACACAAAGCCCTGGCTTAGGAGGGCCTTGAGCTTGATGTCATGCTCTGCGGTCACTCGCTGGAAACCTTCACCCAGGGGGCCCGCCCTTCCATTGTGCAATGGGCCCTACGCATTTCGCAGCCCGTCCTGGAGATAGGAAAAGCCTTTAGCCTGCATTCAAAGCTTTTGCACAATCTGGCCCCAATTTAGCTTGCAAACATCCTCTCCAACCAGGTGCCACGGGTTGACACCTCCCTCGGCACCTGCCCAGCCACCAAGCTCTCACCCCCATGCCCTTGTTCAGGCCGATCAATTGCCAGTCACCTACCTCAGCTTCCGGACGTACTTTAGGATCCAGTTCAAATGTCACCTTCTCAAATCCCTGAGCTCTCCTAGTTCCCCTCAAAGATTAATTATTGCCACACATTTACCCCTCTCTAATCTGCATATTTATTCATTCACAAATCTCTACTGAGGACCTACTATGTGCAAGGCACTCTTCTAGGCTCTTCTGGTGTATCAATGAACAAAAAAAGATCTCTGCCCACAGGGAACTTACAACTGGGGGAAGACAGACAACAGATGTAATAGTAAGTGTTAAATGTCGTGGAAATAAAATAGAGCCAGTTAAAGGGGGTCAGGATTGCAGGGATGAGGGGGTGGAGTGGAAGGATTAAGGTGGTCAGTGTAGGCGTCACTGAGAAGGTGACACTTGAGCAAAGACTTGAAGGAGGTGAGGGAGTGAGCTCTGTGGATATCTAGGGGAAGGACTTTCTAGGCAGAGGGTATGGCACGTGCAAAGGCCCTGAGGCAGGAGTAACCTGGTTGTTTAAAGAACAAGAAGGCCAACGAGACTGGAGCAGAGTGAGTGAGAGGCTGAGTAGTTGAGAAGAGGGCAGAAAGGGGATGTGGAGCCAGGGCACAGCTTTGGCTTTCCTTTGGAGTGAGACGGGGAGCCGCTGCTGGACATGATCTGACGGGCTGCTGAGTTGAGAAGAGAGTAAAGATGCAGGGCAGGAGCGGAAGGAAGCCTGGGGACCAGGAAGGAGGCTTTCACGACAATTCAAATAAGAGATTATGGTGGCTTGTGGGAGGGCGGCAGCAGTGAAAGCAGGGAGAAGCAGCAGATTTGGGATATATCTGGAAGGTGGAGTGGACAGGATTTCTTTTGTTTTTTTAAAGATTTTATTTTTCCTTTTTCTCCCCAAAGCCCCCCCGGTACATAGTCGTGTATTTTTAGTTGTTGGTCCTTCTAGTTGTGGCATGTGGGATGCCACCTCAGCATGGCTTGATGAGTGGTGCCATGTCCACGCCCAGGATCCGAACCCTGGGCTGCCAAAGCGGAGCGCAAACTTAACCACTTGGCCATGGGGCCGGCCCCTGGACAGGATTTCTTTTTTTCTTTCTTTTTCTTTTTTGAGGAAGATTAGCCCTGAGCTAACTGCTGCCAATCCTCCTCTTTTTGCTGAGGAAGACTGGCCTTGAGCTAACATCTGTGCCCACCTTCCTCTACTTTATACGTGGGATGCCTGCCACAGCATGGCTTGACAAGCGGTGCCAGGTTCGCACCCGGGATCCAAAGCAGGGAACCCTGGGCTGCGGAAGCGGAACGTGCACACTTAACTGCTGCGCCACCAGGCTGGCCCCTGGACAGGATTTCTTAATGGATTGCCTTAGGGGGTGTGGGAGGGAGGAGTGAAGGATAATTTCAAGCTTTCCAACCTGAGCAACTGAAGACAAAACAAACACAAAGGTGAAGGCATCTACCACAGGCCCCGGACCAGGCGGACACCAGCCCAGAGGAGCCGTGCTCCAGGGTGGCTGTGTTGTCCCCTGGGATGGGGAAGGCAAGGGGTATGGGGTTCCCAGCCCTAGCAGACACAAGGGGCCTTACAGGATGAGCAGGGAGGAAAGAAGTAAGAGGAGGAAAGCGTGTGGAGTGGAAGCCATCCTTATTCTCACCCCTCCAAAATACTGCAACCTGTCATCGTCTTTCTCCTCCCAACCCAGAGGGGCCAGAGACTATGCTGTTCCAGGCAGCCAGGAGTGGGAGGAGTGGGAGTGGGAGGAGGGGTCCAAAATTGCCCTCTGATCAAGAGTCAGATGCCTGGGGTGAAGCCAGACCCTCCCATCTCGCAGAGCTTTATTTTTCTTGACGTCTCTGAATTTCCAGCACGCGCTTTATTGCCGTTGACATATGCCATGTTGAATTTAGGACATTCCAGAGACGGTCGAATGTGAAAAAAATGTGCATCTTACAATTGATGGAATAGAATATGTTTATTATCGGTGCCTCTGCCCAACCATCACCAGGACGTGAACACAAGGGCAGGGACTGCCGCTCTCAATCCTCTGTCTTGGTTTTGCTGACATGCATTGAGACCTGGGTACTGTGTGGACATCATCACATTTCTCCTCAAACAATGTGCAGGAGGCACTGTTATTCCCCCTGGTTTACTAATACTGAAATGGAAGCGCAGAGCAGCTTGATCCCTTGCCAGTGGGAGTGGGAACAGGAGCATCATGCTTGGGGTCCCCAGCCCGTGAGAGGGTGGCAGCGTGGGGCAGCGAGCAAACACAGACCCTGCCGCCAGGCTGCTCCGTAGGAGGTACATGATCTTAGGCTTCTCTTAACCTCTCTCTACCTCGACTTTCCCTTCTGTTAAGTGGGGACAATAAAACGACCTACCTCATAGGGTTGATTTGTGAGGATGCAATGAGTTGATCTATGAAACATGCTTAGACAGAACCTGGTGGACGGCCGGTGCTTTGTGTGGGCTGCTATTATTTCCAGGCAAACTCTAGCCAGCCTTCCCGAGTCTTCTGTTCACTCTGTCTGCTAAATCCTCCCCACTTCCCAGAAGAACACCACCAGATCAGAAGCAAGAGAGCCCGTCTGGTCCCAGCTCTGTCACCAATGGATCGCGTGAGCCATCAGGTAACTCCCTTCCCCACCTGGGGCCTCAGGCTCCTTGTCTGTACAGTGAGGGGAGCTGGACTCCTTGCTCTCTCTGGGGTCCTCTATAATGCTGTAGACCGAATGTGTGTCCCCCCAAGATTCATTGACTGAAATCCTAACCCTCAAGGGGATGGTATTTGGAGGTGGGGCCTTTGGGAGGCGATCAGGTCATGAGGGTGGAGCCCTCATGATGGGATGAGTGCCCTTATAAAAGAGACCCCTTGAGGGTGGCCCAGTGGCGCAGGGGTTAAGTGCGCAGGTTCCGCTTTGGCGGCCCAGGGTTGGCCAGTCCGGATCCCGGGTGCGGACATGGCACTGCTTGACAAGCCATGCTGTTGTAGGTGTCCCACATATAAAGTGAAGGAAGATGGGCATGGATGTTAGCTCAGGGCCAGGCTTCCTCAGCAAAAAGAGGATTGGTGGCAGATGTTAGCTCAGGGCTAATCTTCCTTAAAAAAAAAAAGAGAGAGAGACCCCTAAGAGCTCCCTAGTCCCTTCCACTGTGTGAGGACCACGAGAAGATGGCCATCTATGAACCAGAAAGCAGGCTCTCACCAGACAAGGAATCTGCCAGCACCTTGATCTTGGACTTTCCAGCCTCCAGAACCTTGAGAAATAAATATCTGTTATTTATAAGCCACCCAGTCTACGGTGTTTCGTTACAGCAGCCCGAAAGGACTAGATACTCTCCAAAACCCTAACCCACCAGCAATGTCCCTCTTACCCCTCCTCATCCATGACCTGGCCTCATGCCTGGGATCAAGGGGACAGTGTCCCTGCCAGCCTTGCTCATATGTTCCTACAGTGCAGTAGGAAGGTCCAGCTGCCCACAGACACCACTGCAAACCAACCTGGGGCTGCGCGGGGGAGGGGAGGGGCAGCAGGGAGGGGGGCCACCTTCAGAGTCTGTTCTCCTGGGAGGAGGTGTCCTTTGGACCAACCCACACTCCCACACAGGGTCACTGTCCACCTCCAGGATGGAGAGCCAGGCTGCCGCGTAGGCAGATGCCCTGTGAGAAGGAAAGGAGAAAGCAGAAGCGGGCGGTTCTTAATGGGGCTTGGAGGGGGATACCCAGAGCGCCTGATCTGGGGCCTGTGGGAGCATGCGGACTGGAGGGAGCAGCAAGGAAGGCTTCTTAGAGGAGGTGATGCTGACTCGGATCCCAGGGATAAGCAAAGGGATGCAAGGAAGGACTGGTGGAAATAGGAGCAGCCTCCTAGGAAATAGGAGGCATGAAGGAGACTGGCCTTCAAGGAGTTCTCATCTCGTGGGGATGTCGCATGGGCCAGCAGCAGCCTCAGACTTGGAGCTGGCATAGGGGACAGCTGGTGTCCAGGGCTCTAACTGGCTCTTGGAGGAGGTGGGGGGGCCAGGCCCTCCAATCACTCACCAGTGTGCCAAGATGATGTCCCCACATACCCAAAGCTGTGCAGTCGCTTCTGGAGCCAGCAGGCAGGGTGTCTGTCTGGGAACACTCCTGCTGTCCCCACCTGCCATCCTCCACTGGAGGACAGTGCCTGAGGTCCCCAGCCCCAAGGAGAGCAAGGACATTTTCCGGTTCCTGGCAGAGTCCTTGACGCCTCAAACCATGCCTGGCACACTGCAGGCTGGCTGTGAATCCCTCGGGAATGAAAGTCACAGGGCTTTGGCACCCCTTGTCCTCTTGGCCTGGAGCTCCTTTCCCTACTTAATTGCATGGCTCTCTCTGCTTCAGCGTCTCCTCCTGAGGAAGCCCTCTCTAGCCTCCATCTCAAAACCACATACTTCTGGGGGCTGGCCCCATGGCCGAGTGGTTAAATTCATGCACTCGGCTTCAGAGGCCTGGGGTTCGCCGGTTCGGATCCTGGGCTTGGACCTACACACTGCTCATCAAGCCATGCTGTGGTGGCGTCCCACATAGAAGAACTAGAATGACTCACAACTGGGATAAACAACTATGTACTGGGGCTTTGGGGAGAAAAAAAAAGGAGGGAGATTGGCAACAGATGTCAGCTCAGGGCCTATCTTCGTCACACACACACACAAAACCCCCAAAAACTGCATCCTTCTGGATGAACATGCCAAATGATATCATGGCAATGCAATCAGCCAAATCCAGAATGGAGGAAATTCTGTCTACAGAACACGTCACTGTGTTCTTCCACAAGAAAAAAGAAAACAAGGAAAAAATGAGGAAAGAAAGGCTGTTACAGGTTGAAACCTATCAACCAAATGCAATGTGTGGACCTTACTTAGATCCTGGTTCAAACAAACAAGCTGTAGAAAGATACTCGTGGAAGAGTCCTGGAGACTGCTTGGACAACAACGTGAATGTACTTACTACTGAATTGTACACGTAAAAGTGGTTATGTGGAAACTTTATCTGATGTGTATTTTAGTGCAATTAAAATTGTGGTTTTTTAGTAAGTTCAATTTATTTATTTTTTTGGTGAGGAAGATTGTCCCTGAGCTAACATCCGTGCCCATCTTCCTCTATTTTGTATGTGGGATGCCATCACAGCACAGCTTGATGAGTGGTGAGCAGGTCCGTCCAAATCCACGAACCCTGAGCCACCGAAGCGAAGTGTGTGAACCTAACCACTATGCCACTAGGCCAGCCTCTAAAAATTTTTTTTTTTTTTAAGATTTTATTTTTCCTTTTTATCCCCAAAGCCCCCTGGTACATAGTTATATATTTTTATTTCATTTTATTTTTATTTGATTTGATTTGATATTTTAAAGATTTTATTTTTCCTTTTTATCCCCAAGGCCCCCAGGTACATAGTTGTATATTTTTATTTTAGTTTAGTTTAGTTTTTAAAGATTTTATTTTTCCTTTTTCTCCCAAAGCCCCCTGGTACATAGTTGTGTATTTTTAGTTGTGGGTCCTTCTAGTTGTGGCATGTGGGACACGGCCTCAGCATGGCTTGACCAGCAGTGCATGTCCATCCCCAGGATCTGAACCGGTGAAACCCCAGGCCCCTGAAGCGGAGTGGGAACTTAACCTCTCTCTCGGCGACAGCGACGGGGCCGGCCCCCAGAGTCTCAATTTCTTAGAGATACAAACAGACCTATTTACAAATGAAGTGAAATAATGTCTGGGATTTGCTTTAAAATAATCCAGAAGGGAGGGGGATGAGAGGAGATAAAGATAAACCAGGGGGCCGGCCCCTAGACCGAGTGGTTAAGCTCGCACACTCCACTTTGGTGGCCCAGGTTTCACTGGTTTGAATCCTGGGTGTGGACATGGCACCGCTCATCAGGCCATGCTGAGGCGGCGTCCCACATGCCACAACTAGAAGGATCCACAATTAAAAATACACAACTATGTACCCGGGGGCTTTGGGGAGAAAAAGGAGAAATAAAATCTGTAAAGATAAACCAAAATTGGCTGTATTTATTGAAGCTAGATACATGAGGTTCGTTATGCCATTGTCTTTCTCTCTTCTTTTGGATGTGTTTGCAAACGTCCATGATCAAAAAAGACAAAGAAAAGAAAAAAAGACAAAATAGCGCCTCTCCATCAGGCCCCGTTTTTCTCCCTAGCACTCATCCCAGCCGGACATCCGGGGACCTTCCTCCCTGGGAGCCGGGGTGCCAGGAGAGCTGGGGCTGTCTCTCTCATCCACTGCTGTATTCTCAGCGCCTGGAACAGCGCATGTGTCTCACCCAGCTCGCAGCTGTGGGTCCAAGTCTGCGTGGCCTCTCAAGCCTGAGGTCTGAACCACTGTCTCGACCACGGTTCTGACCTTGGAGGGCTGTGGGCGAAGCTCTCAGAGGCAAACCGCTCACTCAGGAAGATGTGGGTGCCACGGTGGACAAGAGGACCCGCCCCAGGTGGAGGAGAGGGCGGGGAGGGGACAGGGCAGCGTCTGGGATAGGAGACTTGCCCCATCCCCCTGCCATGCCCTGCCCACTAGAGCGGCCCAAGCTCACATGGACATCATGGACCAGTCCCTGGTGGTTTTTTTTTTTTTTTTTTTTTTTGAGGAAGATCAGCCCTGAGCTAACATCTGCTGCCAATCCTCCTCTTTTTACTGAGGAAGCCTGGCCCTGAGCTAACATCCGTGCCCATCTTCCTCTACTTTATATGTGAGACACCTACCACAGCATGGCTTGCCAAGCGGTGCCATGTCTGCACCCAGGATCTGAACCGGTAAACCCCAGGCCGGCAAAGTGGAACGTGGGCACTTAACTGCTGTGCTATGGGGCCTGCCCCAGTCCCTGCTTTTGTAGCCTCCAGATACAGAGCCCAGTCTGAGCCAGGGTCAGAGGTTGCTGAGCGAGGCCAGGGCCGGCAGTCAGGATCTAGCCAGGGGCCGAGGAGCCCCCTTCTGGAAAAGGGGCAGGTGAGACGAGCAGCCTTCCATGTCTGTGGTGAGCCCCTTCAGTCAGCACTGGGTACCATCCTAGCAGGTGCCAGGACCTGGGTGACTCTGGAAACGGCCTGGCAAGGGCCCTGGGCACCACCATCAGAGAGCTGGAGCAAACAGGTGTTAGGAGATCCAGTTTCCAACATGGGGGGAGCAGTTCCCCACACATATGACAAGTAATTCTCGGACACCAACTGGGTGTCCGACAATTCAACTCAATTCTGACACCATCTATCTGAAGACAGCACCAGATTCCACAGGCTAAGGGTTCAGTCCTATGAGACTGCCCTCCCCCTTCAAGGCCAATCACAAGCCTAGGGTGTGTCACCTGTTCTTCTGACCGACTAGCTGTAAATCAGAGGTTCCCATGACCTCCTCCTTGGGTGTTGACCAGAGCGGCTCACAGCAGAGAAACATTTGACTTATTGCGTTACAGGTTTCTTACAAAAGGAGACAACTCAGAACGGCCAGATGGAAGACATGCCCAGGGCAAGCTATGGGGAAGGGCGCAAAGCTTCATGCCCTCCCCAGGTGTGCCACTCTCCCCAGACCTCCACGTGCTCACCAACCCCGAGGCTCTCCAAATCCTGTCCTTTTGAGTTTTGACGGAGGCTTCATGACATAGGCATGATCGACTAAATCACTGGCTGTTGGTGACTGATTCAACCTCCAGCCCCGCTCCCCTCCCCAGAAAGTCCTAACCTTCTAACCACCTGGTGGGCTCCACTGGCAACCAGCGCCCCCCATCGGTGCTTTTGCAGAAATCACCTCATTCACATACACCCAGTTACGGTGGAAAGGGCTTGTTATGAATATCAAGACCCTCACATCACCTTTATGGCTCTCAAGCGTTTTTTTGGGAACTGAGGACAAGAGACCAAATACCGTAACAAAAGATGCTCCCTCCCCTTATTACGCAGGAAATTCCAAGGGTTTTGGGAGGTGTGAGCCAGAAACTGTGGAAGAAGGCCAAATGTATCTGAGAAATATATTTTGGTCATCTGAATGACCATATATATATACATATATTTAAGATTGGCCTCGTGGCCGAGTGGTTAAGTTTGTGCGCTCTCCTACCGTGGCCCAGGGTTTTGTAGGTTCGGATCCTGGGCGTGAACCTAGCACCACTCACCAGGTCATGCTGAGGCAGCGTCCCACAAGCCACAACTAGAAGGATCCACAACTGAAAATATACAGCTATGTACCCGGGGGCTTTGGGGAGAAGAAGGAAAATAAAATCTATTAAAAAAAAAAAAAAAAAGATTGGCCCTGAGCTAACATCTGTTGGCTATCTTTTTTTTCTTGCTTTTTCTTCTCCCCAAACCCCCCAGTACATAGTTGTATATTCTAGTTGTAGGTTCCTCTGGCTCTGCTATGAGGGACGCTGCCTCAGCATGGCTTGATGAGCCGTGCTAGGTCCACACCCAGGATCAGAACTGGTGAAAACCCTGGGCTGCTGAAGCAGAGTGCGCGAACTTAACCACTCAGGCATGCGGCCGGCCCCAAATACATATATTTCTTATAAATCACAGTATCTCATGGAGCAAAGGAGATGCTGAGGGTTTGTCATTGTGAATGACCTTCCTGGCTCCCACCTGAGTCCCTGCCCCCTCAACCCCTACCCTCATCCTACCACAGGTGCCCAGGCTCTCAAGAGAGGGTGTGTCAGTCTTCCTAAAGCAGAAGCAGGCCGCATAGCACAGGAGACAAGAGCTCTGGGGTCAGTGGCCCGGGCTTGCTCGGCTCTGCTCGTTTACCAGCCCTGGAATGGCAGGCAAGTCACCTCATTCATCTCGCTGTGCCTCAGTTTCCTCGCTTGTACAATGGGCACATTTGGGGTGACCACGTAGAGACCAGGGCGGTGTCCTGTCTGCTCTCTGCAGTTCCTAGCACACTTCCTGCCCACGGGAGCCTCATTCATGCCTGTGGACTCTGAGCCCTGCAGGGGGGTCGCCCCAGCCCCCTGCTCCCTCGGGCCTCCTAGATGTGGGGCCCAACACCTGAGGCATTGGTGTTGGTGTTGGGGAGGCCAAAAGACCTGCTCCGCTTCCTTCTCTGGAGGCTGATGTGTTCTGTGCGTGAAATCAGGCTGTTCCTTCTAGAGGAGAAAGGGACCGGCCAGATTCAGTGGCGTGAAGGCTCTGGGCTGAGCACCTGGTCCCAGGGAGGCGGGAGAACAGACACACCAGGTACTGCGGAGCCACCTTACCTGTCGCTGCACCTGCAAGCACTGCACCCTGCCGGCGAGGCCTTGGGGAGGTCAGCTGGGCACCCCCGTCCAGACTCAGGGAGGGAACAGACAGACAGGCTGCAATCCCATCAGAGACGCTCTCCCATCTCAGCCCCCATCCTTCCACACCTCAGGGGCGTGCAGGGTGTGACAGTTTACAAATGGCTCCGAACGCAGTCTCCTTTGAGCCACAGAGCAGCCCAGGTGTGTGTGCGTGAGGTGGGGTGAAGTGACTGCTGCGTTTTATCAAAGGGAGAGGGAGGCCAGACTGAGGAGCCACAGAGCTGGCAGGGGACCAGTGCTGCCACTGGGTGCCGCACAGGGGCCCAGCCAGCATCCCCCATTCCCAGCCGCACCCTCCCACACTCGCTTCTCTTCAAGGAAGGAACGGGCTTCTCCCCGCCATGTCGCAGACTGGCTTAGCCCCCAGGGCTATTACTCCTTGCCCTGGACCCCAAGGAGGGCAACTGGGAGGGGCAGGAGGTGGCTGGCTGAGTCCAGAGCGCAGAGTATTAGGATCAAGAGCACAGGAACGTGGCTCAGCAGTCAGGGGCAGCGGCTGTTTCTCAGCATCGCACCTGGTGAAAGTCGCCACGGAGGCTTTCTTCGTGTCGTGGGCAAACAGCTGCAGTGGCTCCAGGATGGTGGCTCTGGTTGTGCAGGTGGGGGGGAGGGGGAGTGGGGGGGATGGTACAACATCCCCAAGCCATCAGTCACCTCAGTTCAGAAACTTCCTTCTGCACCCCGGCTGGGGTCATGCCCTCGGCGGCTCCCTCCCTCCACCTCTCCCTGGGAGCCCAGAGGTGCCACAGGCAGCCTCCAGCCACCGCCACTCACACAGTCCCTAGGGTCCTGGCCAAGGCTGGGCAGACCCCGACTGGCCGGGATGTGGGGCTGAAGTCCTGGAATGCCACCCGCAGACACCGAGGCAGCCCCCTGTGCAGAGAACTGCGCCCTAGGGACCAGCTCACACTGATAAACATCACACAAGAAAACACACCAGGAGGGCACTTGACATTTATTAAGCACCTACTATGTGAAGGCCCCACATGGGGCTCTAGAAAAAAGAAGTCAATGCAACCTAGTTCCTGCCCAGGAGCTCACAGTCTAGTGGGCCAGACCAGCCGTCACAGTAACAGCAGCGAAGGCGCATTTAACGTCACGGTTTTACAACGAGCTTATATATGCATTTTCTCAACTGGGAACATCCAGCAACACAGCCACGCTGTTGAAAAGCACATCGGCATCAATGTAAACACAGCGACACGACTGAAAGGACGGACAGAAATCACCTGCAGTAATTCACAGTTGCGGTTCAGAGCCAGATTTTCAGCATTATTCATTCTTTTCTAACAGGTAGGATACAAGCTTTGCCATGTGCAGAAATGGTAGAGACATGGGGCGCGCTGTGGCACACCTGATCTCACACGGGAGCCACCCAGATGCACATGAGGGTCCTGAACCTCTGCCTGCTGCCTTTTCTCCTCCACAGCGTCTTCTAATCTCCCCGGGACAAGGGCCCCACACTTCCTTGGGCTCGAAGTGAGTCAGATGGGGAGAAAGGACTGAGGCTCAGCTGGCCACGCTATCAGAATCTGGCCCATGGGTGACACAGCTCTGACAAGCACACAGCACAGTGTGCTCATGCCCAAACCCTTCCTGACTCAAAGATGAGCTTTCTGACCAGTCTCAAAGCCCAGCTGGGTCAGTGTGG
Organism: Equus asinus; assembly: GCF_041296235.1. NCBI lineage: Eukaryota > Metazoa > Chordata > Mammalia > Perissodactyla > Equidae > Equus > Equus asinus. Next base: position 42,054,354 of record NC_091806.1, on the reverse strand, counting down.
AACGCGAACAACTGTGCTGTGTCTTGCCTATGCCCTCTCTTCCTGAACGCACATGTTCACCAGGAGCCCGGTCCTACGGATCCTGCTTGCCCCAGGATTCTCAACCGGACGAGAGTTTGGCGAGTTTGGGGTCTGAGAGGGAGCTCCATTAACACCAAAGAGGAAAAAGACTTCACACAGATTTGGCTTGTGACAGTCAGCTGAGGAGGGTAAGGAATCTGATGAAGACACCCATAGTGGGCTAACTCCTGACCCAGGGAATGGGGCCACCAGGCAAAGGCTCGGGTTCAATTAAGCCAAAAAGAGGGCGTGACAAAGCTGTGAGGCTGTGTACACGGAGGTGGAAGGTTGGAGAGGGCAGGACTGCCCCTATCGTGAGGTGGGCGGGGGGGAGCGGGGGATGGACAGACACAACCATTTCACCTCGGAAAGGTTAAGTCTCAGCTCCTAGGGTGTGGGAGCCCTAGGGTCCCCTCACCGAGGCCTCTCTTGGACAGATGCTTACCAAGTGAGACAGAAGGTACCAACTGTAAAAAAGGCGTTTCTGACCCCATTTCGAGGGCAGTGGCAAAGGGGACGGCACGAGTCCCTCTGTGACTGTCAACCCCAGGCCTCATGCCCCACAGAGCCTAGCCCCGGCCCCGCCCCACCTTCTGGGGTAGGGGGCTTTCCTCACAGCCCTCCTTCCCCTCAAGGTCGCTCCAGGCGGCCAGATGTCCTGGTAGCAGCCCCTTCCCCCAATGATGGCCCAGACGGAACTCTCTTAATAAAAAAAAATAATTTATTGTCAACAAAGGAGATATATACAACAGGAAAACAGGTGGAAAGGAGAGAGGGAGTGAATGGGGCCCCCAGGAGGGCTGTGGGCCTCCTCGGGGATGGAGCGGGAAGAGGTAATGGAGGCCTCCTAGTCTAGGAGCCTGAACAGGTGGGGGAGGAGAGGCGTCCCCCGAGGTAGTGGGACTCGGATCAAACCCCGTTATGACCACCTCTGTGTAAGGCACTGTGCCAAGGGAGAAAGGTGGGGGGCTAAGAGAGGCTGGGAGGAGGAACGAGGGACAGAGAGATCTGGGTCAGCAAAAGGATCGGGGTGGGTGTTCTCCGCAGGCCCAATGCCCTACCGCACGCCGGCCCTCAGCCACCCTTGCCCACCTCAGGACCTGGCCTCTTGCCTGGCCAGGGGCAGACATTTCCCAGTGCCCCCAGGGAGAGCGGATGCTGCCCAATTCCGCTCCTCCATCCTGCCCTGACACCTGGTTTTATTCTCTCCACCAGGTGGCCCAGCAGGGCAGCTGTGAGTGACTAAGCCAAAGGGGAACACTGCCTCCTCCCACCTCCCCCCTCCCCGGGAAAGCAAGAACCTACACACCACCCCCTGCCTCCGGCTGCCCCCCGACAGTGGTGCTGGATTCCGACAGAACCGAGGGCCAGTCTGGGGTGTCACCTGCTCCCACACCCTTGGTGCCCTGGGGGGGCTTGGACCAGTCTTGCAGGAGGCTGACCGCCGGGGGCTCCTCCATCCGCACACGGATAACCTGGAGATCCAGTGTCCCGCGAAGCCCCGGAGGGGGAGCTGGGCAGGGATGGGAGCAGAGAGCAGAGTCAGGGCCCTCCAGAACCCCACCACCAGGATGCTCCCTGGCGGTCTCTGCAAACTGCACCCCCATTCCCATCACACAGTGCCTTGTAAGGGGAGAAGCCTGAGGACGTGGGAGGCTCCACTTTTGGTTCATCCAAGCACCACTACCAACCAGAAAACAAGGTCATGGGCCCAAGGCCCTCCGTGGCCTTCCTCTCTCCTGTTATTTCGGTGCACGGACGCTTAGCAGCGTACAGATGCTTACCGGTGTATGCCTCCCTCAACTCTTACCTTCCGCTGACTCCATTTCATCTGAAACTCAGTGGGCATCCTAGCCTGATGGGTTATGCCCTGGGCGGGCAGAGGTGACGGGGGTGGGGAACACCCCAAAGCACAGTAAGACAGGGCGAAGGAGCTCCCGAGTAAATACGCATGGTAGAGGAGAGGGCCCGGTGCCTCTCCTCCTGAGCTAGCGTCCCAGCTCGGCCTTGCAACCTCGACCAGGCTCTTCATCTCCTGGGCGCCATCCCCTACCACACAGGGACCAGACGTCCACCTTAGCGGCGTGGAGAAGCCACTCAGGCTGGGCAAACCCGGGCCGGAGACTGGGAAAGTAGACTGCCAACGGCTATTACACAGCTACAAAAATGTCCCCTGGATGGATGTCAATTATTTCTCAAAACTGAAAAACAAAAATGTCCCCTGCGACACGGGCATGTGCGAAAGTTACAGTGAAAAGCAAAACCAGAAAACGGTGATCGCAATTGCTGCAACGTCTGGATCCAGAAAGACCAGTTTGTGGTTTTCTTCTATCTTGTTTTTAGAGACACAGTGACTTAAAGCATGGCAGAGAAAATGCGAACAATTTTGCTGGACAGTTTGCTGGGGTTTAACATGACTTGGGGGCTGCCACTGGGTTGTACGATTGAGCCAATCCTGCTGTGTATTCCCATAAGCTGGTTTGTCTCCTTGACAATCCTAAGCTCCTCGAGGGCAGCCTGAACCCCACTCATTTGTACTTTAATTCAACAGTAACTTATGGAGCAACTATGCTGTGCCCAACACTGTTCTAGTCGGGAGGGGTACAGCAGGGCATGGGGCCCAGCGGGTGGCCTTCTTGGAATTTATGTTCCAGTGGCGAGAGGCAAAAAACAGGATCAACAAAAGATGCAATAAATAAGCAAAAATGCACAGGAAGTGGAGAGTCAGCTTTGTGGCTAGCTGGGGGAACAGCATTCTAGGCAGGAGGAAAAGCAAACGCGGACACCCTGGTGGAGCACACCTACTGCTGTTGGAACAGCCGGGCCAGTGCCTGTGCCGCATGAGCCGGGGGTGTGGGAGAGGGAAAGATCCTGGGGTGAGGATCTCTGGTCACCTCAAGGACTCTGGTCTGTGTCTGGAGTGCGACAAGAAGAGCACAGGAGGGCTCTGTGCAGAGCAGCGACAGGCCTCTGCTTGGGTTTTCGAGGTACACTGGCTGCTGTATGAGACCAGACCACAGTGGGCGAAGGTCAGAAGCTGGGCGACTAGCTGGAAGGCTGTTAGAGGGGCCAGGCAGGAGACGGCTTGCACTGGGGTGGCAGCAGTGGTGGTGGTGACAGGAGGGTGAATTCTGAAAGTTATTTTGGAGGCGGGGCTAATGGGACGCATGGACGCGTTGACGGGGGGTTTCAGAGAGCCAGAAGGGGCTGAGTCCAAGTGTTTGGTCCAGCCAAAGTGAACAATGGGGGAAGGGAAGGGGAGACAGCGGAGGAACAGAGTGGCTGGGGCTGTGGGGAGGAGACAGGGGGTTCCACGTGGATACGCCGAGCTTGAGAGATCTTCCAGACAACCAGTTAGAAATGCCACATGGGCGACAGGAAGAGAGGCTGGAATCCCAGGGAGAGGCCCAGGCTGGAGGAGTAAAGGTAGGCAATGTGAGCACATAAATTGTACTCAAAGCCATGGACCTGGATGGGACCACGCAGAGCATGAGTAAAGATCCGGACCCAGGGTGGGGGCATTTAGTCACTCATTCATTCACCAAATACAGAAGCTGCCCCTATCCCATGCTGGGCATCGGGGTACCACAGACCAACATCCTGACCCGAGGGAGCTTACATTCTAGAAGGGGGAAGAAAGACAACAGGATCTAACTTGAGGACCTGTGAATGAACAAGCAAGAGAAACAGAACAGCCAGTGAGGGCGGAGGAAATTAAGGCCAGCTTGCCCGAGAAGCCAGGGACAAAAAGTGTCTCCAGGAAGGAGGCAGGGCTGGGTTCACATTACTGCCACATCAGGGAAGATAAGCACTGAGAACCACCACCGGATTAATTTTATGGGGGTCAATGATGACCTTGCCAAAAAAGTGATTTTAGCTTGGGGCGGCGAGGATGAGAGTTTGACTGGAGTGGCCTCCAGAGAAACTGGAGGGAGACAGTAAACGCTTTTCAGCTTTGCTGAAAAGGTGTGGGGACAAATGGGCCAGTGGCTAGAGAGGGATGAGGGATCCAGCTTTGTGCAGGCCACTGGGGAAGATTCAGAAGAGAAAGAAAAGCTGATGTGACAGAGAGGAGAGAACTGACGGCGGGGAAGAGGGGACGGGCTCCAGCGGTGGTCTAGAAGGGCGGGCGCATCTTTGCCAAGAGCAGTGCAGTTACAGGAGAAGGCAGACAATGTGGCCTGGATGCCGCAGGGAGGGTGGGGGCAGGTGGACATGCTTCTTGGCACTGTGGGCAGGGTGTCTGCGTGGGCCCAGCGGAAACGCACATAGGCTGCAGGGGGCGAGTGGCCTGAACGAGGTACCAAACCTCCCCAAGGCTCATGAGAACCATAGTACTTTATATGGCGCTTTTGAGGATTTAAAGAGATAACGTGTTAACGTATTAAGAGTCCAGTACATTGTAAGGGCTCATGAAGTTAGGGACTTCCCAAAGCAATGGAATTAAGTGACAATTCTTTCTGGTACCAAGGAGGGTAGAGGTGTGGGTGCGTGGGGAGGGGAGCATCAGAAGAGAGAGTCATGGCAGACAGATGCCCCTTTAGAAATCATGCATGATCAGAGCCCCAGGCCCATAAAAAAGCAAGCCAGGAGGATTTATTGGGCCCTGGGACAAGATGTCCCCACCAGAATAAGTACAGGCAGCCACTGTCCACTTATCTTTCAATGAGTCTTCACTGAGGGCTTTCTTTGCGTCAGCCACTGTTGTAGGCGCTGAGGATACAGCAGTGAACATGACAAAGACTGTGCTCGTGGGAAGATCTCACACACTCACTCACACGCTTACTTCTGGCCAAGGTATTCTAAGCCAGATCGCTAGGTCCTACTCAAAATTAAATACAAACAAGACAAAAAAGGCTTTTTTCCACTATTTGTGTGAGTGGGCCCTCAGGACCTACCTTTTTCCTGGCCTGGACACCCTCCCCACTCTCATCCTGCAAAGCCCTTGGAAAGTTCTAGAATGTCTTCCCTGACTGCTTCACTCATAACCATCAGCTCAGCTGACCTGACCACAGTGACCTTTTCCAACTTCCAATTCCTTTTTTAAAGTGGTAGTATCTTTAGTCAAACAAAATCTTCCAAGAACTTCAATACACAAAGCAACTCAAAGTGGACATACTGGTTGAGGCCTCACAGGATTCTGAGAAATCTGTCCAAGCTGTGGGTCCCCGAAACAGCCTGAAGCGAGTCGTCCACAGCCTTCGCTCTGCACAGAAGCCCCAAAGGCCCTGCTCCTCCCCATCTGCTTCACTGCCTCTGACCTGGACCCCCAGACAGCGAGTCTCAGGGACAAAGGCTGCCCACTTGTGTCATTTCCCAGAGTGCCTCCCTCGGGGCTGGGCTGGGAACACTTGCTGCCGTGTCTGGGCCATCTCCCACCCCCACGGATCCTTCACTGCTGAGGACACCTCTCCTGTCCCCCGTCCCCCTCACATCAGTCCACTCGCCCCACACGAACCTGCCACTTGAGGACCCCGTCTCAGCTACTCACCACTCCAGATAGGTGGAGTTTGGGCCCAGGGTACCCCAGGACTCAAAATGAAGGCTCCCTTCGAGAAGGAAACCAGAAGACCCTCTAAACAGGGGAAGGGGTCAGCCATTAGAGCAGCGATCTACTGGGGAGACGGCCGAGACCCAGGGACCGCTGGAGTCCAAGCGGAGCGCAGTGCCTCAGGGAGGCGGGCGGAGTGTGACTCAGGCTGAAACTTGAGACAGTCAAAACTGTGATCTGCCTGAAGGGTCGAGGCCTGCCTCGAGATCAAGAAAAGCGGAGCCTACTTTGGTAAAATATAAACGCAAGTGACACGTGCGCGTACACACACCCAGAGCTCTGTGAGACCAACTACGGACAGTGGGTCAGCACTGGGGAGGGAGGTGGGGCTGGAGAAGCGACCCATTTGCTTTTGTCTTTATGCAAACAGCACACCACCTTTGTGAGAGCCCTGCTCTGGGGAGCCTCCAGCACCTCACGTGGCCTCTTTCTCCGGGCTCTAACTCCAAACACATATTTCAGACAGGCTGGGACAAGGCACCCTCTGTGTCACTCATCCACTCCTTCAAGAAGCACTTCCCAAGCCCAAGATGCTGCAAGCAGGGCCTGGCGAGACCAAGAGGAACCAGGCTGGGGCCCTGCCCTCCTGGAACGCATTCCAATCTCATCTGAATCCTGCCCCTGCTTGGTCACGTAACTGTGGGAGGCAGAGCGCCCCCCAGACGCCCATGTCCTCATCCCCAGAATCTGTGAATATGGTGCGCTTCACGAGAATTAAGGCTACAGATAGAATTAATGTTGCCAATCGGCTGACTTTAAAGTAAAGAGACGATCTGGGTGGGCTCGCTGTAATCACCAGCGTCCTTAAACGGCACAGAGGGATGCAGAAGAGTCGGAACGAAGACGGCATCCCGAGAGAGACTCTACTGGCCACTGTGCCTTTGAAGATGGAAGGAGACCATGAGGCCAGGAACGCAGGCGGCCTCTAGGAGCTGGGCAAGGCAAGAAAATGGGCTTCCCCATGACCCTCCAGAGAGGAACACGGCCCTGCCTACACCTTGACTTTAGCCCAGTGAACCCATTCCAGACCTCTGACGTCCCGAACTGCAGGGTAACAGATCTGTGTTGAACGCCACTAAGTTTGTGGTAATTTGTTACGGCAGCCAGAGGAAACCAAGGACCATGGGGAAGAGAAACTCTCTCTGAGACTCAGCCTCTCCATCTGGGAAAGATATTTATCTAAGGGCCAAACGCACCATGGCAGATAAAAGTTGCTTAAAATCAGAGGACACAACACACGCACACATGTGCTTTCTGTTCTCCTGAGGCAATTCACTGAGCTGCCTACCCCATGGTGGTAAAGGCTGTGTGCTTGCTACTGGTCTATTCTCCTGTGACCGGCCACACTTCGGCCCCTGCTCCACTAGGGTAAGGTGGGCCCCTCTCAGGCTCCAGCTGGAATCAACCTCAAGCGTGGTGATGGGTGTCAGGCTCCGGGGAGCACTGGCCTGGCCCAATCTGAGGACCAATTCCAGGACACTCCCACAGAGCCTGCAGAGAAGTTCAGCTCTCCGATCAGCCTGTCACTCAAACCCACCTGCCCTTGGCCCTGGCTCCCAGGGGACCCGTGCACCAACCACCTCTACGCTGGGCTGTGCTGCAGGGCCACTTCGCGGAGCCCAGACCCAGGAATGCAGCCTGCCTGATCCCTGGAGCTCACCTGGAGAGGCGCTTTCTGGCTGGGGTAGGACTCCTTCGGCCGCTCTCCCCTCTTTGGGGGAGTCCTTGCTGTCTGAGGCCCTGAGCTGGGTGTGGGAGAAGAGCTGGAGGACGAAGCCTGGGGGGAAGCTGCCATCAGTGAAATGCCGGACCTCGGGGGGAGCCGCGAAGGTCTCTGTGGGTGAGTCGGGTGATGGCAGATCTGGAAGGGAAACAGGATAGAACCGTGAGTCCAGGAGGCCTGGCTGCCTAACCTGCCGAGGCCAGAATCCAAAGGCCTGAGCTGGAGGCCTCCGGGGAGGCAGACGCCCTCAGCCTGGGCCCCACCCAACCCTCACTGGCTGGGCTTTCCTCTGGGAGCCCTGCAGCCAGAGACCCCACCCGCCCCCCGCTTCACCTGGGTCGGGGTCCGGGTCTGGGTCCAGATCCAGGTTTTTGGTCATAGGTCTGCCTCTTTTCTTCCTGACCGGCTCTTCCCCAGAGGGCTCCTTCCATCTCTGACCACGGGGCTTCTTACTTCCCGGCTCGGTGACAGGAGCAGCTGCAAAAACGAAAGACCTCACATCTTTTTAAGATGCCATGCCTGAACCCCGCAACCTCAGGGCTGCCGAACACACCTGCCCAGCAGCCTCTCTCCCCCCAGAACATGGGGCCTGTGGTTCCCCCCCGCTCCCCACCTCAGCCTCACTGGCTTCCAGGATGACTGACCGAGAAGCTCAAGGGGGCGGAGGCCCCTGGGCCGGCTCCTTTTGGGGAGGGATGGGTTGTCCTCAGAGTCAAGGAGAACGACAATCTCCGCTGGCATTTTGGCAGGGTCTGGGTCAGAGTCCGGGTCAGCATCGACCTCCTGGCCTGAGTCTGAAGCAGGCAAATGCCCAGTGAGCTCCAAGTACTCTAAAGGATCCGACATTTCCCTCCACCCCACACCCCCCACCCCACCCCAGGCCCAACTACCTGAGTTGGGTGGGGATGGCTGCTCAGCTCTGACGTCCTGCAAAAGGGCCACCCCCTCACTCCAGGCCTCTAGGATGTTGCTCTTCTCGGAAGGGCTCAGGTCCAGGGTGTGAGGATGCTGCTCCAGGATGTGCGTGCGCGCCGTGTCCGCCGACGGCGACCGGATCTCAGCCCCACACACCATGCACAGTGCCCGCCCGCTGCCTCCTGGGCTGTTCCCGACCAGGAACTCCTGCTCCCAAGACACCTGCTGCTTGGGCTCCTCACAGCCATCGCCACCTGCCTCCAGCAGGCTGGGCCTAGGTGGTGGGGTCTTCTCCTGCTGGGCCACTACGCAGGGAGAGGAAGATGCTATCAATAAAGGTGCCCGTGGACAGTAATACTCAGAACATGATTCCCCGAACCAGGTGGTATGGCATTGGGAGTAGGAACATTTCCACCCAAAGTCTTTCTCTCCCTTTTCCTGGAGCCCACGAGACGCCAGCCACGTTAAATACAACCTATGTACCCTGGGACCCCGCCACCTCACCTCTGCACCTTCCTTCAATTTAGTCTCAGACCACAGGTCCACATGTGTTTATCCAATAGGCTATGTGCTTGCACGTCTTCAGAATTGGCCCATCTGTCTGGACCACTCTGACCAGTCTGGCAAATTCCTGTACTTCCTTCATGGCCCTGCTCAGTCACCCCCATGGAGTCTTCCTGATGGCTGATTATCTCCGCATGTGACTCCCCGGCCATAGTGCTCGCTTTCTTCAAGATGAGGATGGCACACAGGAGAAGAGATGCTCAATGAGCCTTCCAGTCAGTGAATGACATCTGTGCCTGTTTCTGCACCTGCGGAGGCCCCTTCAGAAAGCCACCCTATTCTGTGAGAACTAGCCCCGCTTCCACAATACCCCCAGAGCATCTGCAATCGTGATCTCGTCCCTGTGGGTCTGCATGGCACCTGCTCTTCGTGCACATGGACCGTAAGTTCTGACAGGGCATGACCTTGTTCAGCTTGACAAAGACGACAGGCTCAGACCCATGTTAGCCTGGCAGCTCAGTGCTTCTGTGACATGCCCGTGAGCACTCCTGACTGTAGCTCTCTCCCACCTGAGAGGATGGGACAAAATACAAATATGGGAGGCTAACACCCGGGGGCTGCATGGAAGAGGTGGCATTTGAAACGGGTATGAGCACTGGCTTGGACTCAGAAGACCTGGCTCCACAGCTGGGTTGCACCTATCTCCCCTGGGGCTGCAGACAGGAACCTTGACCTCCTGGTTGCAATTTGGGCTTTCTTTCCCACCACTCCTCCAAAACAGCCCGTGAAGGTCACCAATGCTAAACCCAGTGGTCAGTTCTTTTTTTTTTTTGAGGAAGATTAGCCCTGAATTAACATCCGCTGCCAATCCTCCTCTTTTTGCTGAGGAAGACTGGCCCTGAGCTAACATTCGTGCCCATCTTCCTCCACTTTATATGTGGGATGCCTGCCACAGCATGGCTTGCCAAGCGGTGCCATGTCCACACCTGGGATCTCAACCAGCAAACCCTGGGCCGCCAAAGTGGAATGTGTGAACTTAACTGCTGTGCCACCGGGCCGGCCCCCGCAGTCAGTTCTTAAACTTCATCATTTGACTGATTGCTTCTTCCATCTTGACTTTTGTCACTTGGCCTCCAGGGCACCACCTTCTCTTGGTTCTTCTCTTATTTACAGGTGTCTGCAGTCACTCCTGCCTGTTGCTCATCTCACCCTCATCCTTATCCTCATCCACATCACCTTCCCTTCTCAGATCCCTGCACGGCTCCCTCACTTCTTCCAGGTTGTTGCTGAAAAACCATCTTCTCCCCAAGGCCTTCTGTGCCACCCTGGGGAAAGCTGCCACCTGCCCCCCCACCGAGCACCCCGTTCCCCTCACCGCTTCACTTCCTCCCTAGCACACGTCTCCCCCGACCTCACAGGTACTCTACTTGTTTACTGTCTCCCCAGCACACCGTAGGCTCCGTGACAGCACGGTTTCTGATCCTTCACACCTGTATCTTCAGCGCCAAGCAGAGTGCCTGGCGTGTAGTGGCCGCCAGAATGTCAGATGAGAGGCTGACCCCCAACCTGGAATCATGGGAGCGCCCCATGACATCCCCAGACCCCATGTCTACCTCCTTCCTCTGATGGTCTCGTCCCACTGCCTGCCTGTTGACAACTCCCACAGCAGACTCCAGCCAGCCTCCCCCACGAAATTGCGACTCACATGTCTAACTTCCTATCTGACCTCCGCGCTTACTGTGTCATCTCAAACTTGCCACGTCCAAACCCTAACCCCCATCTCCCACAAGCCTGCATCCCAGCCTTCCCATCGCAGTAAATGGGAGGCCCATCCTTCCACTCAGTTGCTCAAGCCAAAAACCTTGAATTCACCCTTTCTCTCCCACCCCAAATCCTTCAAGAAGCTTCTGCTTCAGGACCTTTCCACTTGACATTCTGCCTAAAATGCTTTCCCCTCCATCTATCTACAAGGTTCGCCTCTTCACTTTCTTTGGGTCTACGCTCAAAATTCACCTTAGAGAAGCCTTTCGTGACCATTCGGCACTCCAAATAAAACACTAACCTCTCTCCTTACTTTGCTCCTGTGTCCTCTGAACCCTTTATCGCCACTTGACATACTGTACATTTGTCTATCTTTGGTCATTAGTACACACATGTTCCAGAAGTGCAAAGTTCCGTCTTTGTCTACAGCCATTAGCATGCCCAGCCTCAAACAGTGCCTGGCATAAAGCAGGTGCTCAGTAAACACCTGTTGAATGAATTAACTTCTCTGCACTTCTTTTTCCTCCTCCCTAGCAGTGGGGAGCGAGGCCGCCCTTGCAGGGTTGTTGAGAGGATTAGCCGAGACAGCCTGGCCTGGAGTACTCAATAAATACCAGAAGTAGGGAAAGCAGCTCTCTGTTGGATCCAAAGCTCCGAGCAGGGTAGCGGCCTTTATCTCCTTTACTTATTTTATAACCCTCCCGATTCCAACAAGGATGAGAGGTAGCACAGGCACGCACCATCAAGTTCCCCTGGGGTTAAATGAATGGCCTGACTCTCGACGCCTTTTAGGTACTGCCCCCTCCCCCCCAAGGAAGAGTATCTGGGAACGAAACACGCTATTTACATTTTAACGAATATTAAGTCTCCCACTAAGGTGGCTCTTTGTTTTCCTACGCTTTGCAAGATCCTGAGGACTAAAAAAATTGGTAAAGGGGGAGGGGAAAGCGAGTGTTCCCAGATTGTTGCAAAAACGCCCTCCCAAGGCAGGGTGGCTGAGGGCCCCCCTAGCAAGCACTTCATTTCCCACAGCGGGTGCTGTACGCAATCCCATCCTCCCTTGGAGCTCCAGGATCTGACACCTGTGGCTTACGCAAGTCGAAGGCCTGGGGATGGACGCGGGGTGGGAAGGAAAGCTTTCTGCATGGAGGGCCCTTACGATCCACCTCTCGGTGGGCGGCAGCGGCGCCTGCCTCCATCCCCCGAACCGCTCCGGACGCCAGGCTGCCGCGCCAGCCTCGGTCCGGAGGCCCCGCCGCCCCCGGGCCTGCCTCTGCCTCTGCGGGACGAGAGCGCGCGGCCGCGGACACCCAGCGCCGCCGGGAATCCGGCCGCTCTTGCTGGGCCCGGGAGAGGGGGCGCTCGGGCACCGGAAGATCCGGAGCGCGCGGGGCCTGAATCGAAGGCTCCAGACCCTGGGCGGGGGCGGGGGAGGGGGAATTCGGGAAGGCCTGGGATTCCAAACCCTGGGGAGGGCGGAGCAAGAGCGCGCTCGCGCCCCGGACCCAAGCGGGAAGGGGGCGCTGGGGCCCCGGGCCGGAGGGGGAGGGGGCGCTCGGGCTCCAAACGTGGGGGGGGGAGCCGGGGGTACCCGAGCCCCCCAGGGTGACGCGGAAGTGGGATCCCCTCCCATCCTCACCTCTGAGCATCGGCTCGGGCCGCGGAATGACGGCCACCACCATGGCCTCCTCGTCGTCGTCCCCTTCCTCGCATTTGAGCGTCACCTCGAAGCAGTCGAGCGCGGCGCCCTCGGCCTTCAGGGCCATGGTGCGGCCAGGGGGGATGGCGGTGACCGGACGCCGGAGGACGGGCGCGCCGCCCCCTCCCCGCGCAGCCCCCGCCCCACCGCTCGCCGGCCGGACCTGCGACGGGCACGTCCGGGCCTCCCCGAGACCTGGCGCGTCGGGACCCCGGCCGGGGAGGGCTCAATCCGGGGCCCCAGCCCCCCGCCGCTGCCTTTTATGGAGGCTCATTGTCGGCGCCCGCCCGGCCGGCCCGCCGCGAGCCCGCCCCCGACCCCGCGCGGCCAATCGCGTGTGGCCCCGCCCCGGGCACGCGGCTCCGTTAGGATCCCGGGGACCCGCAGCGCGGCGGGAAGGGCGCGCGGGCTCCCGGCCGCCCTCCCGCGCCCACGCGGCGATCGCCGCCCCCGAGCGGGGACCCGCGCTCCCCAGGGCGGGGGGCGTCGCGAGCCGGCCGGCCGAGCCCCGCGGGGCGCCGTCCGCTGAGCTTCCAGTCGGGCATCTTTGCTGGGTTGAAGAGCGCTGCCAGGCTCCCCCAGATTTTGCTCGGGGTCGCTTTTGCCTTCCCCTAAACCAGCCTTCCTCCGCCAGAAGATGCCGGGCGGGAAAAGAAGCGATGGGGGAGTGGAAAGGATTAACTGTTCTAGGCGGAGGGCTTGGCGTGGGAAGAGTACAGCCTGGATTCTTTCCGATTTGCTTGTGACCTTGGGCACGTTATCTGTTTTCTTAGACAATTCATCCTTTTTTTCAAAAAACACTGTGGAGCCTTCTGGACAAGGGAATGCAAAGAGGAAGAGCCAAGTGGAGTGCGGGCGCACGCGTACCACCCCCGATTAAAATTTCCATTTTTTACACGTGAGTTCAGAGATTGTGACCCTCCCCAAGGTCACACAGAAATCCCTGAGAGCCCCAAGAGCAGGGTCCAGTGGCCATGACACTGCTGTCTCGTAATCCTACTGTGGGTGAGCTTTTACCTCGGTGACGTAGAAGGGGCTTCTCCGTCTGCTGCGGAGAGCTGAGATTGCAATCGAGCATGAAAATCCATCTTAAAATGCCCTGGATCAGACGGGGCACAGAATTCAGAATAATGTAGAAGGTTGGGGGCGGGAAAGGAGATGTGAACGGGTGGGTATGGATTACAGTATTTTTTTTTTAAGGTGTGTCTTTTGGTGAGGAAGATTGGCCCCGAGCTAACATCTGTTGCCGATCTTCCTCTCCCTCCGCCCCAAAGCCCCAGTACACACTTGTACATCCTAGTTGTGGGATGCCGCCACAGCGTGGCTTGAGGAGTGGTGTGTAGGTCCACGGTCAGCATCCAAGCCAAAAGTGGAGCCCGGGAACTTCACCACCACGCCACCAGGTTGGCCCCTACAGTATTTTTTTGCGTGAAAGATTTTACTTTCAAGAATATGCAGTACTTTAAAGGTTTTACAATTAAAGGTGTTAGCGAGCTTGTTTAAGTAATTTCTGTCAAATGTTCGGTCTCCAGCCTTTGGGGCAGATTCCTTCCTTGCCCTCCTGCTCTGCTCTTTATTGCCCTGCCGGATGCAGTTTCTCAGGCTGCGCAGACAGCTGCCTTGGACCTGGATCTGGCCCGTGGGAGGCAGTGGCAGGAGACTCGAGGCGAGGAGGAAGGAGAGAGCCCTGGTATTTCTTCTCTTTCCCTCTCTTGCCCAGGCTCAGGTGGGTCTCCAGCAGCAGGCGAGGCTCCTCTGTGGCTCCAGCTCCTACTGGGGAGGTGGCTGTGGTTCCAACTTCTGAAGGGTGGCCTCACCCTTGGGCTCCATTAAATCCATCTCCTCCATCGGCCCCTCCAGTTTAGGAGTGTTGGCAGCTTTTTGTTTTTGCTAACCTCTGGGGTGCCTCACTGTCCCCTGTTGGGCTTCTCAGCCCTTATATCACCTCTGTCACAGGTGTCACCAATACCCTGCCTTAAGATCTCTGTTTTACACACTTATGGTGGCTTTTGTTTCCCTGGTTGGACTGAGTGACACACCCAGTATTAATGCCAAGCACTTTGTAGACATTATTTCTTAGTCCTCACAAGCCTCGTGGGGTAGCTCGTATTGTTTCCATTTTACAGAGCAGGAAGTTGAGGCTTAAAGGGTTAAATTACTTGCCCAAGGCAATACAGCCAGAATCCTATTTCATCAAATCCAGGATGGGCGTTTCCCCCCACATTTTCACATCTTTGAAATGGAGGTGCTTTCTGTAGTGGATGTCAGTGTGAAGTTGTAGGAATACCAAGAAAGCGTAAGGTGGCCGGTCTGATAGTCAGACAGTGATGGTACCAGCAGAACATAAACCACGCTTAGAATGCGACACAGATGAGGCCACTTCATGACCACAACAGTGACTTCGCCTTTCTCTGAGTGATTGCTGCTTCTTTCCCAAGGAAAAGTGGCTTGAGGAGTGGTGTGTAGGTCCATGGTCAGCATCCAAGCCAAAAGTGGAGCCCGGGAACTTCACCACCACGCCACCAGGTTGGCCCCTACAGTATTTTTTTGCGTGAAAAATTTTACTTTCAAGAATATGCAGTACTTTAAAGGTTTTACAATTAAAGGTGCTCTGCTTGATCCTCCTGCCTCCTAGATAAACATTATAAAGATACCCAGTGTCTGAATTGCCCCTGCTTCTTGACAGCGTTCAATCCAGAACCGGTCCCCACTTCCCTAATCCCTCCACAGAACCGTGCAAGGAGAGCCCAAATTTAGGGAGACACATGAGCGTGTCCCACATGGTGTACTCTCCTTTACTGCGGCGAGTTAAATACACCTAGCCCTTTTTAAGTATAGGTGTGTTTGTGGTGGTCTTAACCAATTTATTTTGCTTACATTTTCATTTTTATGTATAGGAAGAGTGATCTATAATAAAAATCTGTGTCAAAATATCACTAAGCCCAAAAGAGCTCTTTTAATAACAATTCCAAGAGATAAGAAATCATTGTGGCAGAATTTGGCAGTGTTTTTTTTCTTGGGGGAACATAAACTAATGGTCCATCTTGCGATCTGTGATGTCCTCGATGTAATGAAATATGGTTGCAAAGTAGGATTCAACTCCGGTTCTGTCTGTCTGGTCCTTGCTCTTTCCACTAGAGTACCGCGCTGTCTCTTAGTGAACTTTAAGTAGTTGTTAAATGAATGAAAGGGTAGATATTATTAGCTCCAATATATACACGAAGAAACTGAATCCGAGAGAAAGAAGTCATTTGAGATCAAACAACTTGGAAGTCACAGAGCGATTCTGTCTGACTGCCAAGCTGGGCCTCATTTCCATCGCACCTGCTGCTGAGCCAGTCCTCTGCACCGAGCATCTGAGGGGAAAGTCCAGTGTTAAAAGGAGTCCCCATCCACTGGCTACATAGTCAGTGCTAAATGACTACTTGTTAGACGAACTGGGTTCTTAATTGTTGAGAGAGCCCCGTGGGCACGAGAGAGGGTAGAGACTTCCTAGACAGGTATGTCTGTAATTTGTCTTTTGACTTAGTGAATTTGGTCTTGGAATATGAGATTGGGCCTTGGGGACGAGAGGGGACAGGGAGAGGGCTGCTGCAGGAAATAAAGCTAGACAGAGCTCTAACTTACTTAGGGGACTAAGTAAGAGGGGGTGTGTGCCGCTCGCCTCCTAACTCCCTTGGTATTTTGTAGTGGTCTGCAAAGACCATGATAGATATATGTCTGTGCTCTTCAGCTTAGTAATCCCATTCCTGAATTACCCTAACGTCATCTGAATGAAGAAAAATAATGACCTAACAAAGATGTCATAGTAATGCTCACCGCTTGAACTATTTATTTCCTAAAACTGAGCAGACTCTCACTCCTGGCTAAAATGTATTCCGTTCTTGCATGTGTTCAGGGGTCCCCTTCTTGTGCTCTCACTTCAGTTGGAACAGCTGTGTTAGGAAAGTCGGCACAGCACGGTGTAATTGTTTGTTTGCCTATCCTGGTTTCTCATAGTCTCTGGGCCCCTGAGGGCTGGTCCATTTCTTGTCCATCTTTCTAGGTCCAGCACTGGCCCAGAAGCTGTGGTGTTAGCGTCAGCTCGGTGCCTATACTTCTGGGCTCTTGTTCAAACAAAATGGGGATTTATTGGCTCGTGGAATTCAAGGAGAGGCTGACCGCCCAATCGTGGGAAGAGCAGGGATACGATCAGACTTTAGGAGTAACTGACCCAGGATGTGAATACCGCTGGAACATTCTTTCCATCCCGGTCTCTGCCTCTTTCTGTGTGTCAGCCTTATCCTTTCCTTGTAGGTGGGCTTTTCTCACGTATCAGAAAATGTGGCCACTGTTTCCCATAGCTTCTAGCTCTGTATATTTCAAAGCTTGCTTCTCCTCCATTGCCCACATGTGCCTCTGGTGCTGGGCACTGTAGGACGTGCTCCCGTCACCAAATAACTTCTGGCCCTGTACTTTGGTGTCACAAAATGAGCTGAATCAGCTTAGTGGGCAATAGGAGAATTTCTGGAAGCCACTCCTATTCAGGACAGCTGTCAATAACTGTATGAGGACGTGGCTACGAATTATATAAATCTATACCAGTAAACTACTACTATTGAATTACTAAACTATTCCTGAATTCAACGGTTGGAAAATGCCAACCACCATCCCACCTCCACTTGACATGAGGGGAAGAATGGTGGAAAAGAAGGCAGAAAAAACTCAGCCAATCGAATGTAATAAGAATTTTTGGAATGAATGAAAGTAATAGTAAAATGCTAGAGATAACCACGATGTCCAAGAACAGGAATTGGCTAATTAAATGATGGTATGTGAGCACCAAAAAGAACAGATACCCAGATTGTAACAACATGGAAAAGCATTTATGAAATAATGTTAAGTGTGCAAACCCACAGACGTATATACTATGATTATGATGAAGGAAAAATTGAATAACATTAATACAGATTGGAAGGAAGCAGGAGAAATGGAAATAAATCTCTTAGGATGGCAGAATTATTGGTGAAAAAATATTTATAAACACATCGAAAATGTAAGTACCATCAAATTCGTACAAACATTAAAAAATGATCTATATTTTTATACAGAAAGGTATTAATGAAATTTTAACGAACAATAGAGATTACAAAACAGTATGTATCGTAATCCTGATGGTGTAAAAATAACATGAGTGTGATTATATATACGTATGAAAGTGTGTAAGAATGAACACCAAGCTGTTAACGTTGGTTAACCCTGAATGGTGGGATTATAGCTAAGGTTTACATTTTAAAGTTTTCTGTAGCGTCTGATATTACTACTTTTATAATCAGAGTTTAAAATATAGTCATTTCTCTTAAAGAAAAAAGATCCCAATGCAGCGGACATTAGACAGATGTCTCATAGAGCAGGAATGGCAAGTATGTCGCCCAGTAGCCCGGGTAGATTGGCTTGTTTCCAGCTCTTCCACTCCCCCCTGAAATAAGATTACCCGCCCAGCCCCATTACCTTGAGACTTTTCAGAGCCTCTCATTAGGCAGTGAATACTTTCCCAAGCCTCTGACTTTGGGCTTGGCAATGCCGCTTGCCTTGGCCAGTGGAGTGTGAGCAGGCGTGAAGGAAGCTGTGTGCTAGCTGAGGCTTTGTGCACATTTGCGTGTCGTGGCTTGGCCTCTTCTGCTTGTGCCGCCCGCCCTGAGGAGAACATGCTGCAGAGAAATGCTGCTTCTTCAGCCTGGGTCCTAGAATGAGAGACACCCGAGTCCAGCTGAGCCCAGCGGGCGCAGTTGAGGCATAGTTGACTCACAGACCTGTGAGCAAGAAATACACGTTTGCTTTTGTAAATGACTACGTGTCCAGGTTGTCTGTTACACAGCATTGCTAACGCAAAAAGCTGCCTAACACCCAGACTCTGCATTTTCTCCCAACCCCCTTCTTCTTTTTTTAAAAAACCAGGGGCCGGCTCCGTGGCTGAGTGAAGTTCATGCGCTCCACTGCGGCGGCCCAGGGTTTGGATCCTGGGCGCGGACATGACACCGCTCGTCAGGCCACGTTGAGGCGGTGTCCCACATCCCACAACTAGAAGGACCGGCAACTAAGATATACAACTGTGTACAGGGGGGATTTGGGGAGATAAAGCAGAAAAAAAAAAAACATTGGCAACAGTTGTTAGCCCAGGTGCCAATCTTGAAAAAAAAAAAAAAGAAAACATTTATATGAGTGAGGATGGCATTAGGGGGACCAACCCTCCTGGTTTGCCTGAGGGATAGAGGGGTTTCCTGGGACACGAGACTTTCAGGTTTTTAAAAATAGCTTTGCTGAGATATAATTTACATCCCATACAATTCACTCATTTATTTATTTTATTTATTTTTTAAAAGATTTTTTTTCCTTTTTCTCCTCAAAGTCCCCTGGTACATAGTTGTATCTTCTTCATTGTGGGTCCTTCTAGTTGTGGCATGTGGGACGCTGCCTCAGTGTGGCGTGATGAGCAGTGCCATGTCCGTGCCCAGGGTTCGAACCAACAAAACACTGGGCCGTCTGCAGCAGAGCACATGAACTTAACCACTCGGCCACGGGGCCAGCCCCAATTCACTCCTTTAAAGTAAACAATTCAATGTTTTTTAGTCTATTCGTAGAGCTCTACAATCATCACTACGATTTAATTTTAGGACTTTTACCCGTTAGCAGTCACTCCCCTTTGTCCCCACCCCCCATCCAATGGCAGCCACTAATCTACTTTCTATCTCTATAGATTTGCATCTTCTGGACATTTCGTATAATGGAATCACATGGGATGGCTTTTTGTGACTGGCATCTTTTTAATTAGCATAATGTTTCCTAGGTTCATCCTTGTTGTAACATATATCAGTATTTCATTTCTTTTTATTGCCGGACAATATTCAATTATATGTATATACTACATTTTATTTATCACTTCTTCAGTGATGGACGTCTGGATTGTTTCCCCCTTTTGGCTACTGTGCATAGTGCCGCTGTGAACATTTATGGACAAGTCTTTGCGTGGGCATCTGTTTTCAGTTCTTTTGGGTATATGCCTATGAGTAGAATTGCTGAGTGATATTGTAATTCTCTGTTTAACTTATTGAAGAAGCACCAAACTGTTTTCCACTGTGTATTCCTCCCAGCAGTGTAAGAGGGACCCAATTCCTCCACATCCTTGCCCACACTTGTTATTGTCCACCTTTTACATCATAGCCGTTCTAGTGGGTGCTCAGTGCTATACCATAGTGGTTTTGGTTTGCATTTCCCTGACGACTAATGACATTGAACATCTCTTCATGTGCTCTTTTGCCATTTATATATCTTTGGAAAAATGTCTATTCAAATCCTTGGCTCATTTTTACATTGGGTCATTAGTCTTTGTATTGTTGAGTTGTAGGAGTTCATTATATACTCTGGATGCTAGACCCTTATCTGATATACGATTTGTAGATATTTTCTCCTATTCTGTGGGTTGTCTTTTTACTCTCTTAATGGTATCATTTGCAGTATGGAAGTTTTAAATGTTGATGTAGTCCAATTTATCTATTTTTCTTTGGTCGCTTGTGCTTTTGGGGGTGTACCTACCATCCTCCTTGTCCATGGCAGACATCTTTAACCAGCTGGGGCAGTTTTTCTCGCTGAACCTGGGTGCCACCAACCTTGAAATTTTCGTCAATACTGCGCTATAGTGTAATGGTTAAAGGCCCACACTCTGGAGACACACTATGTGGGTTCAAATCACCACTACTGCTGCCACTTACTGGTGGCGTTTTTTTCACCTCAGGGTCACTGACCAGATGAGCAAAATGCTGAGTGTAGGTGAGAGAAATCAAGAATGGGGATAGTTGAGGAAGATAATTAACGTAGCTTATTCTACAAATCCTCTTGTAATGGATTGGACTTTTAAAAATTAATTAATGAATTAAATTTATTTTATTTTTCCTTTTTCTCCCAAAGCCCCCCAGTACATGGTTGTGTATTTTTAGTTATGGGTTCATCTAGTTGTGGCATGCGAGATGCCGCCTCAGCGTGGCCTGATGAGCAGTGCCATGTCCGCGCTCAGGATTCGAACCGGTGAAAACCCAGGCCACTGAAGCGGAGCATGCGAACTTAACTACTTGGCCACCGGGCTGGCCCCTGGACTTTTTTTTTTTTTTTGAGGAAGATTAGCCCTGGGCTAACATCCACTGCCAATCCTCCTCTTTTTGCTGAGGAAGACTGGCCCTGACTAACATCTGTGCCCATCTTCATCTACTTTATATGTGGGACACCTACCACAGCATGGCTTGCCAAGCAGTGCCATGTCCGCACCCAGGATCCGAACCTGTGAACCCCAGGCCGCAGAAGTGGAGCGTGCGCACTTAACCACTACACCACCGGGCCGGCCCCTGGATTGGACTTAATGGTGGGCCTGAACAGATCTGAGAGTTCAAGAGGTGGACCATACAGAAGACCTCTTGTGCATTACTTCAAATCTTCTCGGTCAGACCTCTTCTCAAGCCACTGCTGCCAACTCTGGATAGGTACAACCTGATGGCACCTTGCCCATAGTTTCCACTCCTTGCTTCTTGCTCTGGGGCATCTCTGACACCTCAGTGTGGGACGCTTGTGGGAGCCTACTCAGCACTGACACATGTGCATCCTAGAAGTGGGTGGAACCAATGCCTGTGGAGCTGTCATTGACCATAGGGATGGGAGCTAGTGAGTAAGTGCTTATGTATTTTGTCCCTCACATTGTTTCCCCGCAGGGTACCAAAAGGAGGGATGAAGGATGCTGAATAGGCATAAACAACTTTTTCTACTAAATCAGAATCCATAGAAGGATTCCAGCAATCTATATTTGTAACAAGCCCTATGGGTCACTCCTATGCACACTAAAAAGTTTGCAAAACACTGAATTAGGCCATTTTCTCAAGGCATTCACATTATATAAGGAGCAAAGATTGCAATTCTGGCTCACTTGAACATCCCCATGTATCAAACAGAAAAAGCACTACCTGACCCTCCATCTTCATCTTCATGGATGCTTCGTCTCTTCTGACTCCGCCCTCTGGTCCTCAGGTTCACCCAGCATGTGGACATGAACTTCCTTCTCAGTCTCTAAGTAAGACAGCTCTCTTCCTAAGGAAGACTCCACCCCTTTCCACAGGAGGTTTTGCATCTGGGTTCCTTCCTGCATCCTGTTGTCCAGAGCTGAGTCCTGGGCTTCAGCTGGAAGGACACCGATGTTCACTTCCTGCCAGCCCAGCAAGCTTCAGTGATGAATGGTGTCTGGAACTCAGAGCAAGGATGAGTGTAGTGGACCCCCTAATTTTAACTCAGTTGGGAGAGTGAAAGCTGCAGAACCTGCTTAGCTTCCTCATTAGATTTCTTCTTAAGGAAGCATGTCTTTCAAAGACCCGCCCCCCCAGAAGTTTCTAGAATCAGTAAGTATAAACGTGTTTCCCTCTCATTGGCATGGCTATTATCTTTACAGATAGCATTCCTCCCTGTGCTGCCTGGGTCTTGGGGGCATCATAAATCCATGCTTACTTTCTGTGGCTGCTCAGTTTATTACTCAGGGAGTGGCGCTAGTTTTCATTAAATTCTTTTGATTTAGAGTCTGTCTCTGATAAAGCTTATAGTGGTGGGGTTGGGGAATTTAGTAATTATTCCAGTTTTAAACAGTATGCCATTGGATCTGACTTTGGTCTATCCAAGGGCAGAGGGAAGGGCTCCCCAACTTCTGTAACAAGGGCCACGTCACATCTATCTGGTCATGTCTTTCCCTTGCTTAAAAGCCATTTGTGGTTCCCAGTTACCCCAGAAAAAGGTCCAAACTTATTAGCCTCACATTCAGGCCTTTCATCATCTGGCCCATTTGTCACCTATATTATTTAGGACTCTTCAATTGCAGATGATAGAAACCAAATGCAAACTGAGTCAAGTGAAAAGGAGAAAGTATTTGCCTGTGTATCTGAAAAGTCCTAAGCTACAGCTGGCTTCAGGCACAGCTGGATTCAGGAACACGTGTATTACTCTCCGTCTCCGGTCTTCTGGCTCTGTCTTCTGCATTGGCTTCATTTTCAGGCAGAATCCACTATGTGGTGGCAAAGATGAACACCCTGGTGACTTCAGGGTTATAATCTGGTAGTTTAACAAGCTCAGCAGAGAGTGAGTGCGTCTTATCTGGTAAATTCCAGATAAGTTCAGAGGATGCCTCTTATCAGTGAGGCTAGGTCACGTGCCCATCCTTGAACCATCGTTGTGACTCTTCTTGTCCACTCCTGAATGCTTGAGGTGGGGTCACCCCGGTTGAACTACTTTTTTTTTATTGAGTTCGTAATAGTTTACATCAATGTGAGATTTCAGTTGTACACTATTTCTTTACTGTCACCACATAAGTGCTCCCCTTCACCCCCAGTGTCCCCCCCCAACTCCCCTTCCCCTGGGAACCACTGAACTGTTTTCATTGTCCCACTACTTGTTTATATTCCACATATGAGTGAAATCATATGGTGTTTGTCTTTCTCAGTCTGGCTTATTTCACTTAGCATAATTCCCTCTAGCTCCTTCCATGTTACTGCAAATGGGATGAATTTGTCTTTTTTCTGGCTGAGTAGTATTCCGTTATATATATATATATATATATATATACCACATCTTCTTTATCCAGTCATTGGTTGATGGTCGCTTGGAGAGTTTCCATGTCTTGGCTATTGTGAATAGTGCTGTGATGAACACAGGGGTGCATATGTTACTTTGGGTTGTTGATTTCAAATTGTTTGGGTAGATACCCAGTAGTGGGGTAGCTGGGTCATATGGTAGATCTATTTTTAGTTTTTTGAGGAATCTCCATACTGTTTTCCATGGTGGCTGCACCAGTTTGCATTCCCCCCAGCACTGTGTGAGGGTTCCCTTCTCTCCACACCCTCTCCAACATTTGTTATTTTTAGTCTTAGTGATTACAGCCATTTTAACAGGCGTAAGTTGGTATCTTAGTGTAGTTTTGATTTGCATTTCCCTGATGATTAGTGATGTTGAACATCTTTTCATGTGCCTATTGGCCGTCTGTATATCTTCTTTGGAAAAATGTCTGTTCATCTCCTCTGCCCACTTTTTGATCAGGTTGTTTGCTTTTTTATTGTTCAGCTGTGTGAGTTCCTTATATATTATGGAGATTAACCCCTTGTCGGATATATGATTTGCAAATATTTTCTCCCAATTGGCGGGTTGTCTCTTTGTTTTGGTCCTGGTTTCTTTTGCGTTGCAGAAGCTCTTTAGTCTGATGAATTCCCACTTATTTATGTTTTCTTTTGTTTCCCTTGTCTGAGAGGACATGGTATTTGAAAAGATCCTTTTTAGTTCGAAGTCAAAGAGTGTACGATATTACCTTCCAGGAGTTTTATAGTTTCCGGCCATATCTTCAAGTCTTTGATTCATTTTGAGTTTATTTTTGTGTATGGTGTGAGATAGTGGTCTACCTTCATTCTTTTGCATGTGGCTGTCCAGTTTTCCCAACACCATTTATTGAAGAGACTCTCCTTTCTCCATTGTATGTTCTTGGCACCTTTGTCGAAGATTAGCTGTCCGTAGATGTGTGGTATATTTCTGGGCTTTCAGTTCTGTTCCACTGATCTGTGTGCCTGTTTTTGTACCAGTACCATGCCGTTTTGGTCACTATGGCTTTGTAGTACATTTTGAAGTCAGGGAATGTGATACCTCCAGCTTTCCAACTGAACTACTTTTTTGAGAGTGAAGTATGGGAGTTTCCAAAGGATATTTGCGATGTTATTATAGAAGAGGATGTGGCATACATCACCTGTCTATCAAACAGCAGTGCCCCCCTTCTTCCTTGCTAACAGAGTCCAAGCTTTGCTGGGCAGCAATGTGCTAAGGGAAGGAGAGCCCCTCACTCAGCGTCAGGGAATGAATCATAACTGGTTTAACCCCAGCCCGGGAATCCCGTTCCTTTTGTAGTGATTGGTTTATGGGTCTGCCTATGACCTGGCTCTAGCAAACGAGAATCTAAGAGGCAGTCTGCTGGAGGGCTCCTGGGGAAGGTTTCCTTCCCTGAGAAAACGTGTGAGATCATCAAAGAGAAGCTTCTGCCCACTGTCTTTCCTTCTTTGGATGTTATCACGTGGGGATGAGAAGCTTGAAGCTGTGGCAGCCATCTTGAAACCATGAGGGAAAAACGAAGAGATTCATGGAGAAGCCAGCCCATCAATCTGCCTTTGTCAGGAAGTTGAATTGTCCAAACTTAGTGCTCCTCTTAAGACTTCTTCTTCTTTTTAAATTGTGCTAAAATATACATAACATCAGATTCATCATTTTAACCATTTACAGTGTATAATTCAGTGCCATTTGGTACATTTGCAATATATGAAACCATCAGGATCTGGTTCCAGAATATTTTCATCACCCCAAAAGGAAACCTCCATACCCATCAAGCGGTCACTCCCAGTTCTCCCTACGCCAGCCTCTGGGACCCACTGTTCTATTTTTCGTCTCTCTGCATTTGCCTATTCTGAATATTTCATATAAATAGAATCATATAACATGAAGCCTTTTGTGGCTTCTTTCACTTAGCGTAATGTTTTCAGGGTTCATCCATGTCGTAGCAGGTGTCAGTACTTCATTCCTTTTTAAGACTGAATAATATTCCATTGAATGGATATACCACATTTTGTTTATCCATTTGTCACTGATGGATGTTTTAGCTGTTTCCACCTTTTGGCTGTTGTGAATAGTGCTGCTATGGACATTCATGTACAAGTGTCTGTTTGAATACCTGTTTTCACTTTTGAGTATATGCCTGGGAGTGGAATTGCTGGGTGACACGGTATTTCTATGTTTAACTTATCGAGGAATTGCCAAACTGTTTCCCACAGTAGCGGCACCATTTATGATCCCATCAGCAATGTAGGAGATTTCCAGTTTCTCCACATCTTCACCAACACTTGGCTATTTTCCATTGTATAGCCATCCTAGCGGGTGCAAAGTGGTATCTTATTGTTTCTTAATTTGCACTTACCTAATGACCAATGACATTGAGCATCGTTTCATGTGCTTATTGGCCATTTGTGTATCTTCTTTAGAGAGATGTCTATTCAAGTCCTTTGCCCATTTTTTAATTGAGAATTTGTTGAGTTGTAAGAATTCTTTATACAGTATGGATATTAGACTCTTATCAGATATATGATTTGCAAATATTTTCTCCTGTTCTGTGGGTTGTCTTTTCACTCTCTTCATAGTGTCCTTTGATGCACCAAAGTTTTAAATTTTGAAATCCAATTTGTCTGTTTTCTCTTTTGTTGCCTGTGTCTTTGGTTTTGTATCTAAAAAACCATTGCCAAATGCAAGGTCATGATAATTTACCCATATGTTGTGTTCCAAAAGTTTTGTAGTATTAGCTCTTAGATTTAGGCTATTGATCCATTTTGAGTTAAATTTTGCTTATGGTGTGAGGTAAGGGTCCAACTTCATTATTTTGCGTATGGATATTCAGCTGTCCCGGCACCATTTGTTGAAGACACTATTCTTTCTCCCATTGAATGTTCTTGGCACTCTTGTCAAAAATTAATTGACTATAGATATATGGCTTTTTTTATGGACTCTCAATTCTATTCCATTGATCCATATGTCTGTCTTTATGCCAATATCATACTGTTTTGATTACTGTAGCTTTACAGTAAGTTTTGAAATTGGGAAGTGTGAGTCCTACAATTTTGTTCTTTTTCAAGATTGTTTTGGTTATTTGGGGCCCCTCGAGATTCCATATGAATTTTAGGATGGATGTATGCATCTGTGGTCAGACCCCTGATGTTGAGCATGACTCCCCTTCCCTTCTGCTGCAGGTCACTGATGTGGTCACAACAGTGGATGTGACAGCAGATGTTCCAGGAGTGGGCCTGGCCGCCAGAGGCCTCACTGGGATCCTTCTGGTCAGAAGCAAGTGGGAAAAGCAATAAGGTCAAGAAATTGTCCTGAGAGCAACCAGTTAGTATGGAGAAATCCAGCTTAGCCAGCAGGCATGGAGTGGGGTCTACTGATTTTACTCTTTGTGATCATTTAGGCTTATTTTAATGGAGCAAAATTAAAGCACAGGAAGATTTCCTTTTTTGTTTTCTCTTTTGGTGAGGAAGATTGGCCCTGAGCTAACATCTGTTGCCAGTCTTCCTCTTTTCTTTTTTTCTCCCCAAAGCCCAGGTACATAGTTCTATATCCTAGTTGTAAGTCCTTCTAGATCTTCTATGTGGGATGCTGTCACAGTGTGGCCTGATGAGCGCTGTGTAGGATCTGAACCAGTGAACTCCGGGCTGTCGGAGCACAGTGCACAAACTTAACCACTTGGCCACCGGCCGGCCCCACATGGGAAGATTTTACTTGGGGGAAATGAAGCCTAGTGTGAATTATATTAAAGACACAGTTGGGCTCTGTTATGGACTGCACGTTTGTGTCCCCTCAAAGTTCATATTGCAGCCCTAACCCCCAATGTGATGGGATCTGGAGGTGGGGCGTCTGGGGGACAGTTAGGATTAGATGAGGTCATGAGGGTGGGGCCCCATGATGGGATTAGTGTCCGTATAGGAGGAAGGGGAGAGACGAGAGGTTTTTTCCTCCTCCCTGTGAGGAAACCATGAGAAGGCAGCCATCTGCAAGCCCGGCAGAGGGTCTGCACCAGGAACCGTCTGCCGGCACCTTGATCTTGCACTTCCAGCCTCCAGGATGTGAGAAAATAGATGTCTGTTGTTTAAGCTGCCCCATCTGTGGTATTTTGTCACAGCAGCCCAAGCTGACTGAGACACCCCTGATTTCCAGGGGACTCATTCCAATGTTTTTATTTTTAGGATGATGCTTTCTGTATGTTTTTAATTTAATTTAATTTTAAAAATTGAGGCTAAATTTACATAAGATAAAGTGCACGAATCTGAAGTTTGACAAATTTTTATATATCTATACATATCTATACACCTGTGTAATCAAATCAGATCAAATGGAACACTTCAAATACCCGAGAAAACGTCAACCTACACCCTCCCAGGCAAGACCCAAAGCGTAACCACTACTCTGACCTCCGTTCCACTGATGACTTTTGTTGGTTTTTAACTGTCGTATGAATGAAATAACAAGTAAAAATAAAAAATGCTCTTTGCATCTGACTCCCTTCACTCAACTTTATGTGTGTGAAATTCATCCGTTATGGCGTGTAGCGGGATTTTCTTCCTGTTCATCGTTCTGAGGGGTTCCATTTTATAACTATAGCAGAATTTATTTATCCATTCCACTGTTGATGGAAATTAGCATTGTTCCTAGTTTAGAATTATTAAAATAAAGCTGCAGTCTTATACACGTCTCTTGGTGAGCACATGTGCTTATGTTTGTTGGAGCACGTACCCATTAGTGGAATTGTTGGAGCATAGGGCCTGTGCATGTTTACTTCTCCTAGTCTTCTAAACGTTTTCCCGAGGTGATTGTACTAATTTACACTCCTACCAACAATGTCAGAGGGTTCCAGTCGTCCACATCTTCACCAACACTTTTTATTGCCAGTCTTTTTAATTTGAGCCATTCTGGTGAGTGCGTGGTCGTATCTCATTGTGCTTTCATGTCCATTTCTCCAATGACTAATGATGCTGAACACACTTTTGTATATATTGGCCATTAGAATATCCTCTGTGTTGGTGAACTTGCGCAAGTCTTTTGCCCAGTTTTATGGATTGTTTGTCTTCTCAGTGAGCATTCACACGGAGCCAAGTATCTTCACATTCTGTGCCTCATCAGAGAGGTCCAGCCACCTATTTCTTTCCTAGACTTTCCCTGCTTCCAATTTTCCAATCATGCTTCTCCAAAGTCCCTGACCATCCAATGAAACCATTATTAACTCTTCAGGAATCAATGTATATCTGTACCTTTGGGTGTCTCTCTTTCTAGAAGAAAAGAGCCACCAAGTGCCCTTCTCAAGGCTTTGTCTCCTGGGAGTATTTCCCTTCACCACTGTCTTTGAGGGCTATCCCTGAGCGGGGTGGAGTGCCGCAGCTGTGCATGTGCAGACAGTGCCAACATGTTATGCCAAGTCACTAGGGCCAAGTGTTTCTTCTTCAGTTAGCTGCTCATAGGATGTCCTATGAGACTATCGGGACAGTTTGAGAGAGCAGAGGCAATGTATCAGAGTAGGCGCCGTAGGAATCTGCGAAGTCAGGCACATCTAGCTGCCAGACTTGGACCAGAAAGCACAGCTGGTACAGACATCCAGGGAAGGCTGCTGCCTCTGCATCTGGTGCTGGGCTGTGTCGCTATTGGTTAACAGGGCCAGCAGTGGGAAAGACGTGCCGGACAATCTGGGATGCACTGGCATCTTTAACCAAAATGCATTGGCTGCTTCATCATTTTTGTCTTCCCAGATTCTCACAATTGTCTCTCTCTTTCTCTCTTTTTTTTTAAGATTGGCACTTTTTCTTTTTTTGAGGAAGATTAGCCCTGAGCTAACTACTGCCAATCCTCCTCTTTTTGCTGAGGAAGGCTGGCCCTGAGCTAACATCCGTGCCCATCTTCCTCTACTGTATATGTGGGACGCCTGCCACAGCATGGCTTTTGCCAAGCGGTGCCATGTCCGCACCTGGGATCTGAACTGGTGAACCCCGGGCCGCTGAGAAGCAGAACATGTGAACTTAACCACTGCGCCACCAGGCCAGGCCCCATAAGATTGGCACTTGAGCTAACATCTGTTGCCAATCATTTTTTTTCCTTCTTCTTCTCCCCAAAGGCCCCCAGTACACTGTTGTGTATTCTAGCTGTAGGTCCTTCTGGTTGTGCTGTGTGAGATGCAGCCTCAGCATGGCTTGATGAGCGGTGCCATATCCGCACCCAGGATCTGAACCGGCGAAACCCTGGGCCGCCAAAGTGGAACGGCGAACTTAACCACTCAGCCACAGGGCTGGCCCCCACAATTGTCTCTTTGAGCCAACTCTGACCCAGGACCACCCAGGAAAGGGGATTTTGGGATATGTAGTTCCATCGTAGCCAAACATGCAGCACAAAGCTACTACATCCATCCAATGAGTTCTTAACTTCCGAAATTATATATTTGTCCATTTGACTTTTTTTGGTAATAGATTCTGACTCTCTATGGAAATTCTGCTACATCTTTTCATCTATTTTCTCTTCGTTTCTTGTACTTTCTTTAACATATTAATGATAAAGTCCACATCAACTTATTGCAATATGTGAATTATCTGAGTGTCTCCCTCTAATTTCTGTCCTTTGTTTTCCTCTTGAATATTGGTCATATTCTCTGGCCTTTTTGCATGTCTAGTAAATATTGATTGTGTGTTGGACATTTTGTATAAAAGAACAATTATCTTTTTAAAAAAATAGACTTTATTTTTTGGAGCAGTTTTAGATTTACAGGAAAAATGAGAGGAAGGTACAGTGATTTCCTATACACCTCCTGCCCTCACACATGCATGACCTTCCTCATTATCAACATCACCCACCAGAGTGGTACATTTGTTACAATTGATGCCCTACATTGACACATCATTATCACCCAAAGAACGTAATTTACATCAGAGTTCACTCTGGGTGTTGTCCAAATGTATGAGAAAATGTATCTGCCATTATAGTATCATACACCGTAATTTCACCGTCCTAAAAATCCTCTGTCAGTGACCTATTCATCCTTCTCTCCCCTCTACCCCTGGCAACCACTGATCTTTTTAATGTCGCCAAAGTTTTGACTTTTCCAGAGTGTCATATAGTTGGAATCATGCAGTATGTAGCCTATTTAGATTGGCTCCTTTCACTTAGTAATATGTATTTAAGATTCTTCCATGTCTTTTCATGGCTTGATAGCTCATTTCTTTTTAGTGCTGAATAGTATTCCATTGTCTGGATGCACCAGAGTTCATTTATCTGTTCACCTCCTGAAGGACATCTTGGTTGCATCTAAGTTTTGGAGAATATGAATACAGGTGTTATAAACATCTTTGTGCAGGTTTTTGTGTGGTCATAACTTTTCAGTTCCTTTGGATAAATACCAAGGAGTACGATTGCTGGAGCGTATGGTAAGAGTATTTTTACATTTGTAAGGAAATGACAAACCGTTTTCCAAAGCGGTGGTCCTGTTTTGCATTCCCACCAGCAGTGAGTGAGAGTTTCCATTGCTTCGCATCCTTATTAGCGTTTGGTGTTGTCAATGTGCTGGATTTTGGCCATTTTAATAGGTGTGTAGTGGTATCTCATTGTTTTAATTTTCACTTCCCTGATGACATATGATGTGGAGCATCTTTTCATGTGTTTACTTGCCACCTGTATGTCTTCTTTGGTGAGGTGTCTGTTAAAGTCTTTGGCCCTTGGGGCTGGCTCTGTGGCCGAGTGGTTAAGTACACGTGCTCCGCTGCAGTGGCCCAGGGTTCGGATCCTGGGCATGGACATGGCACTACTCGTCAGGCCACGTTGAGGCGGTGTCCCACATCCCACAACTAGAAGGACCTGCAACTAAGATATACAACTATGTACAGGGGGGGTTTGGGGAGATAAAGCAGAAAAAAAAAAAAAAGATTGGCAACAGTTGTTAGCCGAGGTGTGAATCCTTAAAAAAAAAAAGAAGGTTGGCAACAGTTGTTAGCCTAGGTGCCAATCTTTAAAAAAAAAACCAAAAGACCCATAGAGCTCCCTCAACTCTCCCACCATGTGAGGTTACAGCGAGAAGATGGCCATCTATGAACCAGGAATCAGGCTGTACCAGAACCTGACCATGCTTGCACCCTGATCTTGGACTTCCAGCCTCCAGAACTGTGAAAAATAAATGTCTGTTGTTTATAAGCTACCCAATCTATGATCTTTTATTATAGCAGCCCAAATGGGCTAAGACAGGCCCATATCTTAATCAGGTTGTTTGTTTTCTTATTGTTGGGTTTTGTTTTGTGTGTATGTGTGTGGGGGGCGAAGATTGGCCCTGAGCTAACATCTGTGCCAATCTTCCTCTATTTTATATGGGATGCCTCCACAGCACGGCTTGACGAGCAGTGCTAGGTCCACACCTGGGATCCGAACGAGCAAACCCTGGGCCACCAAATCGGAGCGTGCAAACTTAACCATTACGCCACCAGGCTGGCCCCTTATTGTTGAGGTTTAAGAGTTTGTTGTCCTTTATATAACAGTCCTTTATCAGTTATGTATCTTGCAAATATTTTCTCCCAGTCTGTGGCTTGTCTTTTCATCCTCTTGACAGTATCTTTCACAGAGAAGAAATTTTTAATTTTAATGAAGTCCAGCTTTTCAATTCTTCCTTTCATGGATTATGCCTTTGGTGTCATATCTAAAATGTCATTGCCAAAGCAAAGGTTATCTAGATTTTCTCCTATGTTATCTTCTAGGAGTTTTATAGTTTTGCATTTTACATTTAGGTCTGTGATCCATTTTGAGTTCTGTGTCTAGATGTATTTATTTTTGCATGTGGATGTCCAGTCGTTCTAGCACCATTTATTGAAAAGACTATCCTCCATCCATTGTATTGCCTCTACCCCTTTGTCAGAGATGAAT
Source organism: Equus asinus (assembly GCF_041296235.1). NCBI lineage: Eukaryota > Metazoa > Chordata > Mammalia > Perissodactyla > Equidae > Equus > Equus asinus. The sequence continues at coordinate 42,022,626 of NC_091806.1, read as the reverse complement.
TGACTACATGCATGTTGGTTCTCTCTTCTGGGCTCTCTATTCTGTTCCATTGATCTATTTGTCTATTCTTCCACCAATACCACACTGTCTTGATTACTATAGCTTTATAGTAAGTGTTGAAGTTTGGTAGTGTCAGTCCTCCAACTTTGTTCTTCTCTCCCAATATTGTGTAGGCTATTCTGGGTATTTTTTCCTTCATATAAACTTTTTGAATCAGTTTGTCGATATGCATAAAGTAACGTTCTGGGATTTTGATTGGGATTGCATTGAATCTATAGATCAAGTTGGGAAGAACTGACATCTTGACAATATTGATTCCTCCTATCCATGAACATGGAATATCTCTCCATTTATTTAGTTCTTCGATTTCTTTCATCAGAGTTTTGTAGTTTCCTCCTATAGATTTTTTTTCCAATTATTTTATTGTGGTAAAATACATGTAACATAAAATTTCTCATCTTGACCATTTTTAAGTGTACAATTCAATGGTATTAAATACATTCATGATGTTGTGCAACCCTCAGTACCATTCACCTCCATAACTCTTTATCTTGTAAAACTGAAACTCTATACCTATTAAATGATAGCTCCTATGCCCCCATCCTCCCAACCCCCGATAAGCATCATCCTACTTTCTGTCTCTATAAATTTGACTACCCTAAGCACCTCATATATGTGGAATCATACAGTGTCTTTTTGTGACTGGCTTATTTCACCTAGCATAATGTCTTCAGGGTTCATCCATATTGCAGCATGTGTCAGAATCTCCTTCCCTTTTAAGACTGAATAATATTCCATTGTATGTACATATGACATTTGGCTTTTCCATTCATCTGTCAATGGAAACTCAAGTTGTGTGCACATTTTAGCTATTGTGCATAATGCTTCTATGAACATAAGTGTACAAACGTCTCTTCAAGACCCTGCTTTCAATTCTTTTGGGTATATACCCAGAACTGGAATTGCTGGGTCGTATGGTAATTCTACATTTAATTTTTTGAGGAAATGCCATACTGTTTTCCACAGCAGCTGTACCATTTACATGCCCAGAAACAGTGCACAAAGCTTCCAATTTCACCACATGCTCTCCAACACGAGTTATTTTCTTTCTTCCTTTTTTTTATGAGGAAGATTCATCCTGAGCTAATATCTGTTGCCAGTCTTCCTCTATTTTGTATGTGAGCCACTGCCAATGCATGGCAACTGACAGATGAGTGGTGTAGGTCTGCACCCGGGGACTGAGCCTGGGCTGCCAAAGAGGAGTGCATCAAACGTAACCACTAGGCCATCAGAGCTGGCCCTCTGTTTTTTTTTATAGTAGCCATAGTAACAGTGGATGAGGGTTCCCTTTTGTCCACATCCTCTCCAACACTCATTATTTCTCATCTTGTTCATTATAGCCATTCTGACAGGTGTGAGGTGATATCACATTGTAGTTTTGATTTGCATTTCCCTAATAATTAGTGATGCTGAACATCTTTTTGTGTGCTTGTTGGCTATCTGTATATCTTCTTTGGAAAATGTCTGTTCATATGATCTGCCCATTTTTTGATCAAGTTGTTTGTCTTTTTGTTGTTGAGTTGTATGAGTTCTTTATTTATTTTGGAAATTAACTTCTTGTCGGATATATGACTTGTAAATATTTTCTCTCAGTTGGTGGGTTGTCGTTTTGTCTTGCTCATGATGTCCTTTGTATTGCAGAAGCTTTTTAGTCTGACGTGGTCCCATTTGTTTATTTATTCTTTTGTTTCCCATGCCTGAGTAGACATGGTATTCAAAAAGATGCTGCTAAGACCGATGTCAAAGAGTGTACTGCCTATGTTTTCTTTTAGGAGTTTTATGGTTTCAGGTCTTACATTCAAGTCTTTAATTCATTTGAGTTAATTTTTGTGTATGGTGTAAGATAATGGTTTACTTTCATTCTTTTGCATGTGGCTGTCACGTTTTCCCAACACCATTTATCAAGAGACTTTCCTTTCTCCATTGTATGTTCTTGGCTCCTTTGTTGAAGATTAGCTGTCCATAGATGTGTGGCTTTATTTTTGAGCTTTCAATTCTGTTCCATTGATCTGTGTGTCTTTGTTTGTGCCAGTACCATGCTGTTTTTGATTACTATAGTTTTGTAGTATATTTTGAAATCAGAGATTGTGATGCCACCAGCTTTGTTCTTTTTGTGGTTCTTTTTCTCATGACTGTTTTGGCTATTGGGGTCTTTTGTCCTTCCATATAAATTTTAGGATTATTTGTTCTATTTCTGTGAAGAATGTCATTGAGATTCTGATTGGGATTGAATTGAATCTATAAATTGCTTTAGGTAATATGGACATTTTAACTAGGTTTATTCTTCCAATCCACGAGCATGGAGTATCTTTCCATTTCTTTATGTCTTCTTTGATTTCTTTCAATAATATCTTCGAGTTTTCAGTGTATAGGTCTTTAACCTCCTTGGTTAAGTTTATTCCTGGATATTTTATTCTTTTTGTTGTGATTGTAAATGGGATTGTATTCTTGACTTCTCTTTCTTCTAGTTCGTATAGAAATGGAACTGATTTTTGTAAGGTGATTTTTCTGTACCCTGCCACTTTGCTGTAGTTGTTGCTTATTTCTAATAGCTTTCTGGTGGATTCTTTAGGGTTTCCTATATATAGAGTCATGTCATCTGCAAAAAGCAAGAGTTTTACTTCTTCCATTCCAATTTGGATACCTTTTATTTCTTTTTCTTGCCTAATTGCTCTGGCCAAAACCTCCAGTACTGTGTTGAATAGGAGTGGTGAGAGTGGGCACCCTTGTCTTTTTCCTGTTCTCAGAGGGATGGCTTTCATTTTTTCACCATTAAGTAAGTATGTATGATGTTGGCTGTGGGTTTGTCATAAATGGTCATTTAATTATGTTGAGGTACTTTCCTTCTATACCCATTTTATTGAGAGTTTTTTTTTTAATCATAAATGGATGTTGAATCTTCTCAAATGCTTTCTCTACATCTATTGAGATGATCATGTGATTTTTATTCCCCATTTTGTTAATGTGGTGTGTCACATTGATTGATTTGCAGATATTGAACCATCCCTTTGTCCATCCCACTTGATCATGGTGTATGATCCTTTTAATGTATTGCTGCCTTCAGTTTGAGAATATTTTGTTGAAGATTTTTCATCCATGTTCATCAGCGATATTGGCCTGTAATTTTCCTTCTCTGTGTTGTCCTTGTCTGGTTTTGGTATCAGGGTGATATTGGCCTCATAGACTGAGTTAGGAGACATTCTGTCTTCTTCAATTTTTTGGAATAGTTTGAGAAGGATAGGTATTAAATCTCCTTTGAATGTTTGGTAGAAATCTCCAGAGAAGCCATCTGGTCCTGGACTTTTGTTTTTTGGGAGGTTTTTGATTACTGTTTCTATCTCTTTACTTGTGATTGGTCTATTCAGATTCTCTATTTCTTCTTGGTTCAGTTTTGCGAAGTTGTATGAGTCTAAGAATTTATCCATTTCTTCTAGATTGTCCAGTTTGTTGGCATATAGTTTTTCATAGTATTGTCTTACAATCTTTTGTATTTCTGTGGTATCCGTTGTAATTTCTCCTCTTTTGTTTTTAAATTTATTTATTTATTAAATTTTTTTTTAAAGATTGTATTTTTTTTCCTTTTTCTCCCCAAAGCCCCCCCCCCCCCCCGCCCCCCGGTACATAGTTGTATTATGTTCTTCGTTGTGGGTCCTTCCAGTTGTGGCATGCGGAACGCCGCCTCAACGTGGTTTGATGAGCAGTGCCATGTCTGTGCCCAGGACTCAAACCAACGAAACACTGGGCTGCCTGCAGTGGAGCACGTGAACCCAACCACTCGGCCATGGGACCAGCCCCTATTTATTAAATTTTATTTAAAAGACTTCCATCTTTTTTTCTTAGTGAGTCTGGCTAAGGGTATGTCAATATAATTTATATTCTCAAAAAGCCAGCTCTTAGTTTCATTGATCCTTTCTACTGTTTTTTAGTGTCTATTTCATTTATTTCTGCTCTAAGTTTTATTTCCCTCTTTCTGCTGACTTTGTCCTTTGTTTGTTCTTCTTTTTCTAGTTCTGTTAGGTGTAGTTTAAGATTACTGTTTTGAGGGGCTGGCCCCGTGGCCGAGTCTTTAAGTTCACGTGCTCCGCTTTGGTGGCCCAGGGTTTCGCTAGTTCAGATCCTGGGTGCAGACATGGCACTGCTTGTCAGGCCGTGTTGAGGCGGCATCCCACATGCCACAACTCAAAGGACTCACAACTAAAAATACATGACTATATGCTAGGGGAATTTGGAGAGAAAAAGCAGAAAAAAAAAAAAGATTGGCAACAGTTGTTAGCTCAGGTGCCCATCTTTAAAAAAAAAAGATTACTTATTTGAGATTTTTCTTGCTTATTGAGGTGGGCCTGTATTGTTATAAATTTCCCTCTTAGGACTGCTTTTGCTGCATCCCATAAAAGTTGGTATGTTGTGTTTTCATGCTCATTTGCTTTCAGGTATTTTTTTGATTTCTCCTTTGATTTCTTCACTGATCCAATGGTTGTTCAGTAGCATGTTGTTTAGTCTCCACATATTTCTGACTTTCCCAGCCTTTTTCTTTTTCTATTTTTTTTCTTTTTTTTAAAAAGATTTTATTTTTCCTTTTTCTCCCCAAAGCCCCCTAGTACATGGTTCTAGTTGTGTTATATGGGATGCCACCTCAGCGTGGCTTGTTGAGCGGTGCCATGTCTGTGCCCAGGATCCCAAGTGGCAAAACCCTGGGTCACCAAAGCGGAGTACGTGAACTTAACCACTTGGCCATGGGGCCAGCCCGTCTTTTTGTTTTTTTTTAAATGCAGTCATCCTTTGAGAAGATGAATTCTTTTTTTTTTTTTTTTAAAGATTGGCACCTGAGCTAACATCTGTTGCCAATCTTCTTTTTTTTCCCTTCTTCTTGTTTTTCTCCCCAAAGCTCCCCCAGTACATAGTTGTATATTCTAGTTGTGAGTGCTTCTGGTTGTGTTATGTAGGATGCTGCCTCAGCATGGCCTGATGAGTGGTGCCATGTCCGTGCCCAGGATCCAAACTGGTGAAACCCTGGGCCTTTGAGGCAGAGTGTGTGAACTTAAACAGTTGGCTACAAGTGGACCCTGACTGTAAGTTTCTGTCATTCAGTATTTCAAATATACCCTTCCATTCTCTCCTAATCCTCTAAGGTTTCTGCTGAGAAATCTGCAGAAAGCCTGATCGGGGTTCCTTTGTACGTTATTTTTTTCTCTCTTGCTGCCCTTAATATTTTTTCTTTGTCATTGACTTTCCCCAGTGTTAATAGTATATACCTTGGAGAAGGTCTTTTTCCATTGATATAATAAGAAGTTCTACTGGCTTCATGTACTTGTAAGTCCAGTTCCTACCTAAGGTTTGGGAAGTTCTCAGCTCTTATTACTTTGAACAAGCTCTTTGCTCCTTTCTCTATCTCTTCTCCCTCTGGAATACCTAGAATCTTTATGTTGCTTTTCCTAATTGAGTTGGACATTTCTTGAATAATTTCTTCATTTAAAAAAAAAATCTCAGTTCTCTTTCCTCCTCCACCTGAAGCATTTCTGTATTTCTATCCTCTCACTAATTCTGTTCTCCATAATGTCAGCTATATTTTTTTTTTTGAGGAAGACTGGCCCTGAGCTAACATCCGTGCCCATCTTCCTATACTTTATATGTGTGACGCCTACCACAGCATGGCTGACAAGTGGCGCATGGGTCCGCACCTTGGATCTGAACCAGCAAACCCCAGGCTGCCAAAGTGGAATGTGCAAACTTAACTGCTGCACCAGTGGGCTGGCCCCTGTCAGCTCTACTTTTTATTGATTCTAGTTATCTACAATTCTAATTATCTATGGATAATTCTTTTTTTCTCATTAATTGTGTTCTTCATATCTAGAATTTTTGTTTTTTGTTTTTTTTTTAGAGTTTCAATCTCTTTGGTGAAGTATTCCTTCTGCTCATTAATTTTATTCCTGAGCTCCTTGAACTTTCTGAGTTTTCTTGAAACTCGTTGAGTTTCTTTATGATAACTATTTTGAATTCTTTGTCATTTAGATGGTAAATTTCTGTGAGCTCAGGATTGGTTTCTGAAGACTTGTAATTTTCCTTCTGCTCTGAAGTGTTAATGCAGTTTTTCATGGTGTTTGATGAAGTGATCCTTTGCTGGCAAATTTGTGGTACTATCAGGTGGCAGATCCCACCTGCCACTGCTCGGGGGGAGCAGGAGCTGTGTTTTCTGATCCTGTCCCATCCGCTGGAAACTGTGGGTTGGGCTACTCTGTGTTTGCCCGGGCTGGCCACAGCTAGTCTGCAGGTTGTGCTGACATGGGGAGGGCCTTTGCACTGGGCGGGAGGCTGGGCACCATAGGCAGGGCCTCTGTCCTCTGCAGCGGATCCGCTGAGCTGTGTGCTAGGTTGAAGGGGCGCCTACACAGGGGCTGAACTCCCGCTCAGTGGATCCCACAGGCTGCTGTGCTCTGCAGGCAGGGCAGCTTTTGAGTGGGTGGGGAGGCTTCTTGCCTGCGCTGTGCTAGGGTGGAGGGGAGCCGCCACCACTCAGTGTAGAGCATCCCCTCTACAGGGAACAGGGCCGCCGCGGAAGGTTGGGTGCTGCCGTGAGTTGAGCTGCAACTCTGAAAGTATTTGTGCAGGCTGGGCTGTCCCACCTCCTCTTACAGTTGCATGCAGCTGCTGCGTGAGGATCCATAAGCTGTCTGCTGCCACTGGGGAGGGGGAGGGGGAGGAGAAGGGGTGCATTTACTTAGTTCCACTGCTCCCCCCCCCCCCCCCCCCGCCCCGCCCGACTGGGATCCAGTCCACCCACCTTCAGATGTCTAGCTGTGTGGATCGCTCAGAAGTCCTGCTGTGCTGTCCAGAGTCCCCTGCAGGTTAATGAATATCCATTTGATTATAACTTCAAGGGGAGAGACGGAGGCAACAATTGATCTGCCATGATGCTGACGTCGGCTCTGTAGTTTTCTTCTCCTGCAATGTCTTTGTCTGGTTTTGGTATTATGGGAATACTGGCCTCATAGAATGACTTAGGAAGTATTCCCTCTCTGTTCTTATCTTCTGAAAGAGATTGTAGAGAATTGGTGTCATTTCTTCCTTAAACGTTTTTTAGAATTCACCAGTGAACCCATCTGAGCCTGATGCTTTGTGTTTTGGAAGGTGATTAATTATTGATTCAACTTCTTTAATAGACGAGACCTATTTGGATCATCTGTTTCTTCTTGAGTGAGTTTGGGTGCATTGTATCTTTCAAGGAATTGGTCCATTTCATCTAGGTCATCAAATTTGTGGGCACAGAGGTGGTGGTGATATTCCTTTATTATCTGTTTAATGTCCATGGGATCTGTAGTAATGTTCCCTCTTTCATTTATGATATTAGTAATTTGTGTCCTCTCTCTTTTTTTCTTAGTTAGCCTGCCTCGAGGCTTATTGATATTTTCAAAGAATTAGCTTTTGGTTTCATTGATTTTTCTCTATTGATTTCCTGTTTTCAAATTCATTGATTTCAGCTCTAATTCTTATTATTTCTTTTCTTTTGCTTACTTTGGATTTAATTTGCTCTTCTTTTTCTAGTTTCCTGAGGTGGAAACTTAGATTACTGATTTTCAGTTTTTTTTCTTTTCTAATATATGCATTCAATGCTCTAAATTTCTCTCTAAGCCCTGCTATTGCTGCATCCCACACATTTTGATAAGTTGTTTTCATTTTCATTTAGTTAAAAATATTTTTAAATTTCTTTTGAGATTTCTTCTTTGGCCCATGTGTAATTTAGAAGCATGTTGTTTAATCACCATGTATTTTGAGATTTTTTCCAGTTACTTTCTGTTATTGATTTCTGGCTTAATTTCATTGTGGTCTGAGAGTAGACATTGTATGATTTCTATTCTTTTACATTTAAGTTGTGTTTTATGGCTCAGAATGTGGTCTATCTTGGTGAGTGTTCCATGTGAGCCTGAGAAGAATGTGATTCCATTGTTGGATGAGGTGGCCTATAGATGTTAATTTTATCTAGTTGATCAATGCTGTTCTTGAGTTCAACAACGTCCATACTGATTTTCTGCCTGCTTCCAGGCAGAGGGGTGTTGAAGTCTCCAACTAAAATAATGGATTTATCTATTTCTCCTTGCAGTTCTATCAGTTTTTGCCTCATATTTTGATGCTGTGTTGTTAGCCAAATACACATTAAGCAATGTTCTGTCTTCCTGGAGAACTGACCCTTTATCATTATGTAATGCCCCTCTATATCCCCAATAACTTTCCTTGTTTTGAAATCTGTTCTGTCTAAAATTAACAAAGTTACTATTTTCTTCTGATCAGTGTTAGTATGGTATATCTCCAACCATTTCCTTTTAATCTGTGTCTTTACATTTAACGTGGGTTTCTTGTAGACAACATATAGTCAGGTCTTTTTTGATCCACTCTGACAACCTCTGTCTTTTGATGTGAGCATTTAGACCTTTGACATTCGAAGTAATTATTGATTTGGTTGTATTAATATGTACCAGATTTGTTACTGTTTTCTATTTATTTCCCTTGTTCTTTATTAGTATTTTCATATTCCACTCTTTTTCTGCCTTTTGTGGTTTTAATTGAGCATTTTGTATGGTTCCACTTTCTCTCCTTTCTTAGCATATCAGCTATAATTCTTTTTTTAGTTTTTTTAGTGGTTGCCCTAGAGTTTACAATACACATTTACAACTAACCCAAGTCCACTTTCACATAACACTCTACCACTTCACGGGTAATATGAATATCTTATAATAACAAAATAACCCTAACTCTTTCCTCCTCTCCCTTTGCTGTCATTCGTGTCATTTATATACAAGCATACATAAATATATATATATGCACATAGCATTCATAATTGAATACATTGTTGCTATTATTACTTTGAACAAAATTTTAGATCCATTAAGAATAAGAAAAATAAAAGGTTTTCTTCTTTTTATGTGAGGAGGATTGTCGCTGCACTAACATCTGTGCCAATCTTCCTCTATTTTTTTGTATGTGGGATGCCACCTCAGCATGGCCTGCTGAGTGGTGTGTAGGTCCACACCTGGGATCTGAACCTATGAACCCCGAGCTGCTGAAGCAGAGTGTGTGAACTTAACCAGTATGCCACCAGGTTGGCCCCAAAATAAAAGTTTTTATTTTATCTTCTCTTATTCTTTCTTCGGTATTCTTCCTTTCTTTATGTAGATCTGAGTCTCTGACCTTATTATTTTCCTTCTCTCTAAAGAACTTATTTTAACCTTTCTTAAAATAAATAACAGGTCTACTGGCAAAAATTTCTCTCAATTTTTATTTGAGGAAATCTTGATTTCTCTTTCACTTTTGAAGGATAATTTCACAGGGTACAAAATTCTAGGTTGGTTGTTTTTTTTTTCTCAACAATTTAAATATTTCACTCCCCTCTCTTCTCTTGCTTGCACAGTTTCTGAGGAGAGTCCAATATAATTCTTATCTTGTTCCTCAATACGTAAGGTGTTGTATCCCCTCTGGCTTATTTTAGGATTATTTTCTTTATCTTTGATTTTCTGTAGTATGAATATGACTGACCTACCTGGGTGTAGTTTTTGTTGCTGTTATCGTTTTTTAGCATTTATCCTGCCTGGTTTCTCTGAACTTCCTGGGTCTGTGGTTTGGTATCTGACATTAATTTGGGGAAACTCTCAGTCATTATTGTGTCAAATATTTCTTCTTTTCCTTTCTCCTTTCTTCTCCTTCTGGCATTCCCATTATGTGTATGTTATACCTTTTATAGTTGTTCAACAGTCTGTGGACAATTTCTGTGTTCTTTTCCATCTTTGTTCTCTTTGTTTTTCAGCTTTGGATTTTTTTTTTTTAAAGATTGGCACCTGAACTAACAACTGTTGCCATCTTATTTTGTTTTTCTTCCCAAAGCCCCCCAGTACATAGTTGTGGATTCTAGTTGTGAGTGCCTCTGGTTGTACTATGTGGGACGCTGCCTCAGCATGGCTTGATGAGCAGTGCTATATCCGTGCCCAGGATCTGAACTGGCGAAACCCTGGGCCGCCGCAGCGGAGCACGAGAACTTAACCACTCCTCCACGGGGCTGGCCCCATTCTTCATTTCTGCTACAGTGTTTTTGAGCTCTAGCTTTTTGGTTCCTTCTTAGGATTTCCATCTCTCTTCTTACGTTGCACATCTGTTTTGGCAGGCTATCTACTTTATCCATTAGAGCCCTTAGCATATTAATCATAATTGGTTTAAATTCTTGGTCTGATAATTCCAACATCCCTAGTTGTCTGGTTCTGATGCTTGTGCTGTCTCTTCAAACTCTGTTTTTGCTTTTAGTGTGTCTTGTAATTGTTTCTTAATAGCCAGGCATGACATCCTAGGTGAAAGGAACTGCTGTAAATGGGCCTTCAGGGATGGTGGTGGTGAGATGTGGGGGCAGGGGGCGTGTTCTGTAGTCCCAGGATTAGGTCTCGGTCCTTTAGCGAGCCTGTGCTTCTGGACTGTGACCCTTACAAGTGTTTCTCAGGGTTTTTTTTCCCCACTTTAGGTGGGACAGGATCGCCAGAACTGTCTGGAGTTGAGTATTTCCCTTCACCAGGTCAATTAGGCTCTGATAAAACCCCAGCAGGTTAAATAGTTTCTTCTGAGGGCAGACCTTGTTAGGAAGAACAGAATACTTGCTGTATTTCAAAATGGTTCCTTTTCCCCTCCCCCTTGCCAGAAGCATGAGGGGATTTTTCTCCAATAATCACTGTGAAAAGCAGGTGGAACTCCTGGTTTTCCTGGTTTTTACCTGAGCGTAAAACTCACAAACGTGTGGGGGTCCCCTGTGACTGGGTCCCCCTGGAGATTTTTAGCTCTCAGAGTTGTCTACACTGAGCCCCCAGCAATTCTTCAATTACAATTCAGGTTTCCCTACCCCGCACTGGTTCCGATGGAGGTTTCGGCTTGTGGGTTCCTGCTCCAGTTGATCGTGACTCTCTCTATCTCTGTCTGTCTCTCCACCTTTGGGGGCGGCAGTTTGCTGTCCTCGCTTCTGTGACCTCACGGTCACAGGTCCCTGTCACTGTGTGACCTGTCCCTCGCTGTGACATCACTTCTCTTACAGATCTAAGAAGAATTGTTGATTTTTCAGTTCGTTCACCTTTTTCCTTGTTGTTAGGACAGAGCGGCAACTTCCAAGCTTCTCATGTGCTACAGAACTGTGATCTTTTATGTGGATGATTTTATCTTCCAGCAGAGGATGGTCCACCTCTGTTCTTTCAGGCTCAAACAGTCAGAATTGATCGCCTCACCCTGGTCGTGGGTTGAACTGGACTGGGGAGCGGCTCCAGTTTTACTAAGACTCTGTCTCCGCTTGTTTCATCCTCATTTCTCAGGCGTGATCCTTCTGGGCTTTTGCATGAGAGCCTGGAAGCTCTCTGTCTCCCTGGTGTATGGCTGTGGGAGATTTTATTCTGCCTTTTGGAGGTTTTGAGTTTAACTCTCCTGTCTCCCACCCCACATATCTTGAAAGTCAGGCAAACATCCTATGCTTCAGGCAAGCCCTCTTTCTCCAATTGGACTTTGTCTCCTAAACACCATGAGACCGTGGGAGACTTCACTCTGACTTTTAGGAGCTTCTAGAAGCCTCCAGCTCCCCATAACCACCAAAAGCTCTGCTGGTTTCTCTTTCTCCCAGTAGTGTCCCTTTGACTGAGCTAAGCTTTTGTGCCAGAATTGACAAATGCCCCCAGAGAAGAATATTTAGCCAGCGATCCTCAGCTCATTCAGGAAGGAAGGGCTCCTCCCTCTTTGGAATTTTAATTCATCTTGTTCATTCATAGCATCGCAGTCATAGTTTTCTGCTGTCTTTAAAATGATGATGCTTGCAATTTTTCTGGGTTTTTTTTCCTTCTAATTTTTGCAGTGGGAGCCTTGGTCTGCTGGAAGCTTCTGTATTCTAGCTGGAAACAGAAGTCTTTTTGATCTTTTCTTGCATTCTGTAAATTCTTCTCCATTATTTCTTCAGATATTTTCTCCTCTCCATTTTTATGTTTCTCTTTCTGAAATCCTCCTGTCTGCATATTTTTACTTCCCCTTCTATCTTCTGTATCACATATTTTTTCTTTTATATTTTCTAATTTTTTTTGGTCTTTGTCTTTTTGAATCTTCCTTCTGGGAAAGTTGCTCAGTTTGGTCTTCCAGTTCATGAATGTTTTCTTTAGCTGTTTTTATTCTGTTTCACTCATCTGTCTGGACTGATCGGCACTTCTGGTTTTAAAGGGCTACTAAGGAATAATCAGACTGCTATATGCATTCATTCATTCATTCATTCATATATTCATCAAATATTGATTGAATGCCTACCTTGTGCCAGGGAAGGTAGGGAGAATTCAATCACCATCTATACAAAGGAGCCTTGCAATTTAAACCTCTAACTCAGACCCACATGTGCAATAGCCTACTTGACATTGGAGGCATCTCAAACTCAACACATCTGAAATTGAACCAGGGATCTTCCCCTAATCAAGATTCTACTGGTGGCAAGTGGCAGAACTCCAAGTCAAACTGGTTTAAACCATAAAGCAACGTTATTGGCTCAGTTAACTGAAAAGTCCCAGGGGGTAGGGTGACTTAAGGCCTGGCTGATATTAGGGGCTCAAAAGGTATTGACAAGACTCAGCATCTGTCTTTCCATCTCTTGCTTCCGCTTTCTTCCCTGCTGACTTCACTTTTAGCCCTGCCCTCCTCACGTGGGGCTGAGATGGTCACCAGCAGCAACAGGCTTACGTTCTTCTAGCTCAGTGACTCCAGCACACAGATTTCTCTTTCCCAATAATTCCATCATCAGCCCCACGCTCAAGTCTTGCTGACTTTTCTCGGGTTTTGTCCTCAGCTATAAACCAATTATTATAATTTGGGGGAGGAATATTCGGATGGGCCAGACCTGGGTCTGGGGCCCACACCTGCCGTGGATGTTACATTCTCCAGCTTTGCAACCCAGTAGAGTAAGAGCCACTTTCCTCAGAGCTCCATCAAATGCCCAAAGAGGGACTCTCATCAGCCTGGCTTAGGACTCACGGCCTTTTCCAAAGAGATCTCTGTATCCTATTGCTTGGCCCAGGTCTGGTGTTGCCAGATTTAACAAATAAAAATACAAGACATTCAGTTACATTTGAATTTCAGATAATGAAGAAAATTTGAAGACCAGTATGTCTCAGGTATGCATCCTATACTTTATGTGGCAACCTTACCTGGGGCATATACCAACCCCTCAATGTGGGGGATGAGGTCAGCCACACCCCAAACACTCAGTTCGAGTGTGAGGAGGACAATTCCAAAAGGAAGAATGGAGGTGCTGTTTCCAGAAAGAAACATGGATATGGGCTGCACAAATGAAGGTTGCCCTTGACATGCTCCGTGCACACCTAGTTCCCTGCAACCCATTACCCCTTCCCCAGCTCCTTTATCCCTGCCAAGAGATCCCCGTTTGATACAGGAAGTAGATGGAGATCCCTTGACTTTAGGAATAGAGGCCCTTCCCTCAGCCCAGAGGAGAAATTATGATTAATCTAAACTACCAACGATAGTCCCCTTCTCTTTTGCTGAATGACTAATGTTAAAGAAAAATTATTCATGACACTTGTTGACGAGTAACAAAGGCACACTTTATTCAAGGGGGCCTACTGCAATGGGGCTTTGTAGCAGGGGGGAGATCTGGATCAACTCTGAATATATCAAGGAAAAGTGGGGATTTATAGCCAAGGAGCAGGGTGGGGTCAGTGGACAGAAAATTACCATGAAGAAACCTCAGGGGTGAGGAAGGATTCTGGCGCAATCGACCTAAGAGGATTCTTGCTAAAAGTGGACAATGCAGAGACGAACACAGAAGCCGAAAAGTCAGGGCATCGTTGAGAAGAGAATTCAGAGGAGCTTGACTAGAGTTTGTCAGGAAGAGAGTCTTCATCACTGATACAAATGTTCCTAGCTCCCTTTGTATCCAGGGATGGCCATGCAACCAGTTCTGGCCAATGGGAGGCGAGGAAAATTTGCTGGGGGAGATTCTGGAGTAGATTTCCTTCCCAGAAAAAAAGACAGAGGCTTTGGAGGGAAAGATCTTTTGCCCCTGTACCTTACTTCGTCTTACTTGGAATGCTGGTGTGAGCACATGATATTCGGAGCTGTGGCAGCCACTTTTGGATCACGAGACAAAAAACATAGGAGTAAAAAGCTAGCAGGCTAAGAATAATGGAGCTGAAAGGTGGGAAGAGTCTCAGCAAACTCTGGAGACTTCAACCTCCAGACTTCTTCTCTAAACAATAAAGAGCCTTATAGTTTAGCCTCTGCCTTCTGTTACTTGCAGCCAAATGCACTCTAGCTGATATATCCTTCCCTCAAGCCTGCTTCTCTCCTAATGTCCCACAGCTCAATGAATAATACCACCACCTTTCCTTTCATGCAAATGCAAAACTTTAGTGTCATCACTGGAACCTCCCTCTCCTCCCCTAGTCCACCCCCCAATTTTGTTGAGCTTCCTCAGTAACTCTGGAATCTGCCTCCTTTCTGCGTTTCTGCCTCCACTGTCATATTCCTGGTGAGTCCTCATTTCTTTCCTGGTCCAATTCACAAGCCTGCTATCCAATTCCTGCCTCTACTCTTTGTTCCACTGCAATATATTTCCAGTTGTCTTTTCAAAATATAAATCTGATAATGTCACACAACCCATGCCATGCCAAAAAAGCCCTCAGTTACCTCCCCTTGCTCTTAGAATAAAGACCAACATCCTTAACAAAACCTTTAAAACCTGTATGCTTGGGCCTGCCCCAAGTCATATCTCATCCACGCTACTTTCCTCTTAATATGAGTCTGTTCCCTTCTACCACAGGACCTTTGCACATGCTGGAATGCCTGGAATGATCTTCCCCACCTCTACTCTCCTGATCCACTCCTGCCCTGCCTTCAGATCTCCCTATTACCCCAGCTTTTTCAGGTAAGCCTTTTCCTGACCACCCAGACCCACTGTTAGACTTTCTCAGAGCTCGACAAAGTTCTCCTTGAATACAGTCCGCAGAGACCTTCTCCATTTCTCTCAAGACCTAGGAGATGTCCACAGGCATCTCTTCCCTGCGTCTCCCAGAATCCTGCCAGCACTCCCTTAAGCTCCTGAGATCCTTCCCCTCTGGGACAATCTTGCTGCTTTTCTTCTATTTGAGGCTTTCAAAATCAATGGGCTGCTAATTCTCCAACAGCAGTGGGAACAAAAGACAAATTAACATTTCGGTAGATTATTTTGACAGACGAATAATAAGGCAATTACATTCTTGTGTTGTCTTGACTGGGTTTTACAGGGCACCACCTAACCCAGATACGGGAGGTTCTTGAAGTACCTAAAGGATGAGGATGCTTGAACCAGGAGCAGAGGGAGAAGTACGGTCCAGGCAGAGGGAGCTGTATGTGCTGTTACATTAATGAAAGAAGGAAACCGTTAGACTGAGGCGGTTCCGAGGCTGCAGTGCCTACATAAGTAAACCAAAATCTAAGCCTGTAAATACCTCAAGGTTATGAAAGTGAAATCTCAGGACAGCCAATCACAAACAGCCAACTGGGGTCTAAGCTATAGCCAGTCAATCATTTCCTTACTTAGTGTCTTCCTTTTCTCTGTAAAACTTTTTCCCTGGCTCCCCTTGACAGAACTCTTCTAGCCACTTCCAGTTTGGCATGGCCCAGTTGCAACTGATTTTTGCTCCAATAAATTCCCCCCATTTGAATATGCCTTAGTTTGTCTTTTAACAATTCTGGTGTCAGAAGTGGGATCTGAAGGAGACCCCCAAAGGTCCCCGGAAACAGTGAGCAACCAGACGAAGGTACCTGCTGAGCTCATCTTGCTCCCTGCTTTCTCACCTTATCTGGAGGTCACGGGTAAGTCCTCTCAGATCTGAGCTCCACGGTTTTTGCATTTAAAAGAGCTCTCTGAATTTATTTGAGTATTTTGTTCTCCACACTGGGTCTGGGCTCGGACTGGGTCCAACTTAGAAATCAGACTGGGTTTGGGATTGGACTGGGACCTCAGGCTTCAGGTAATAAGGGAAAAAAATTAGGAAAGTGAGTTCCCCTCAGTCCAAACCGTCTGGGACTTCCCCATCTACCACCCTAGCTAACTATATGTATAAAAATTATGGGCCCCAAACCTGTGTTTTCCTGAACCAATGGTTTAACCTCACCAAGGATAACCCTGAATTACAGTGGCCACAGTGGGGAACTTTTAACCTAAATAAGCTTATCCATTTATGAGGTGCTCTAGAGAAAAAAGGGTCCTGAATTTCCCCAAAACAATGGCATGCATTTTTAATTGGTATGCAGAAGCTTCTAAGAAACTAAATGAATCAAAAATTGCCTCTTTAAAAGATTCTTTACAAAAGGCAAATGAAAAGCTTAAGCAACAAGCTGACGGTGAATCTAAAAAGAAGTTTATACCGGCTACCTTGACTCTGACAGCTCCAACCGCTCCTTCTCTCTACGCTCCTCTCCCTAAATATTTCGAACTTGTTAATCCCTTTAATTAATCGCCTTTTCACTTTGAAGATGAGCTAGAGGCTGAACAAATGGCCTTTAAGGGGAGGACCTCTGCTGAGTCTGGAATACCAGAAGTAACCATCTTTTCTCCATGACCAAAGGCTGAACTTAGGGCCATCATCAAAGATTTTTCCAAACCCTAAAGAGAATCCTCAAAAATTTTATGAGGGATTTAGAATTTTAATTGGAGATTACCATCTGGGACTCTTGGATCTCTATCAGTTTATTCATATGACATTAGGACCTGGCGATGTCTGAAAATGGATAGTTAAAGCCAAATGGGACCATCCCGAAAGCGACATTTAAAGACCCACATCCTAATCCCCCCGCCAGAATGGCCCAAAACATGCTAGAAAAACAGCGCAAGACCTAATTGAAAGTATTGATAAGGTATTTCCTCAAAAGACTGACTGGTCTGTCAATTTAATCCTGTAAAGAAAGAAAGGATGGAGCAGTCTCAGACTATGAAACAAGACTGGAAACTCTTTTTGCAAAATGTTCTGGGCTTTCTTTATTAAATGCAGGCACAGAAAACACCCTGACTTTCTTGCTTGTGCCTGAACCAAGTAGCCTAATAAAGAGACACAAGCCGGGCTGGAAAGCCACCGCTCTTGTTGAATTAACAGCCCTACTCGAGCATTTTGAATAAACCTTGGGGCAAGATAAAAGGAATAAACTTATGGTGCTGCAGTTACAACGGCTCCAAGGGCCGAGAGGACCTCCGCATACATTTCAGGTCAGGATCTGGAGGTCCTCCACTCAGCAATACTCTGCCCAGAAATGTGCCTGCGATGCAAACGACCAGGACCCTGGGAAAAGGGATGCCGCCTGCTGAACCCATCGTTTAACAGACCTCCACCAATTAGTCCAGACTGTTTTTCCACTGGAGAAGTGTTAAAAAATTTGATTACTGAAATAATAATAAGCGTTGATGGGCCTCCAAGGGATCTTCCGGTAAACTGCTCCCCGTGATACTTCCAAATGAGCAAGGGGAAACTAAGATAAATATTAATGCAGAATCCTGTACGGTATTGGTGGGTCCTACGTCCACTTTATCTACATTAAACCTCACTTTCCTAAAACAGCAAATGTCTCAGAGCAAAGAGAATATTTTCATGGGTGGGGGCGATGGTTTCTAACCAAATTCAAAGGGTACCTGTGTCTAAGCCAGTCCAGCTGGCAGTGGGGCCATTTTCAGGAAGCCATAATTTCCTTCTCGTGACACTGCCCCGGTGAGCCTGTTAGGACAAGATTTGCTTTCTAAATTGAGGAGTTATATAAAATTTAACTCAGAAGGAGAAAAGATCTTAGGATTTCTTGACTCTCCGGAACCTGAACTGCTCTGCTCTCCGCAAGCAGGAATTGATGAAATTGAGACTCGAGAGTATGAAAGCCCCGATCTCTCAGAAGTGCCTGGATGCCCACGGGCTTCCTCCTCAACTGACAGAGGCAAAATTAAGAGTGCTGAAAATATCCAAATAGATCATTCCACACCCTGCCTAGAAAAACAGATCCTGAGTAGCATGGAAATGCTCTAGAAGACGTCCATGTTCCATGAGCCAGCACTGAAATTGTTCCAATGTGCAACAGGAGTGAACGCCACAAGACTGACTCTAATGGAATTCTTCACGATAATTCATATAAAAGACAGAATCAGGCACCTGAGCTGGAGCAACAATGTTTAGACCAACAAGGGTGCGAATTTAATATTAAATGAGGACTCGCTGAGGGCCTGGACGGCCACCTGGTTCGTCCCGGGTCCTTAAAAATGTCATTACTGAAAGCTCTCCATTCTGCAACTCATCATGGCACAAATAAGATGATCCAAATTGTGAAAAAGTATTGATGGGGTGATGGCTCCAAGGTCACAAAATTGGTTTACGACCAGTGTCTGATTTGTCAAACCCATAACCCTGAAAGACCCATTAAGGTATTAGATGGAACCAGCTACTGGGCCATTTGAACACTTACAAATGGATTCCATTCAATTGCCTCCTGCAATGGGTTATCGATGTGTTTTTGCAATTGTTTGTGTGTTCACAGGATGGAATGAAGCCTTGCCATGGAGAAAGGCTGACGCCACAACCATGGCTAAGAAACATTTAGAAAATATATTTCCTTTATGGGGCATCCCCAGAGAAATCTCCAGTGATAGGGGAACTCATTTCACCAGACAAATAATTAAACAGCTAAATAAGGCACAGCTGACACAATTGCATTACCATTGTCCTTACCAGCCTCAGTCATCTGGTAAAGTTGAACGGACAAATGATAACTCACAATTAAAGCTAGTGGGGCCGGCCCGGTGGTGCAGCAGTTAAGTTCGCACGTTCCACTTTGGTGGCCCGGGTTTCGAGGGTTCAGATCCCGAGTGCGGACATGGCACCACTTGGCAAGCCATGCTGTGGTAGGCGTCCCACGTATAAAGTAGAGGAAGATGGGCACAGGTGTTAGCTCAGGGCCAGTCTTCCTCAGCAAAAAGAGGAGGATTGGCAGCAGAAGTTAGCTCAGGACTGATCTTCTTCAAAAAAAAAAAAAAAAAAAATTAAAGCTAGCTAAATCAACAGAATCAACTGGACTGCCCTGGCCAGAAGTTCTACCACTGGTTTTGACGGCAGTTAGGTCCACACCTTTGGGAAAGCATAAATCAGTGCTTTAAAAAAATAGTAACAGGAGACCTATGCCTTTGATGGTAGAACCACATGGGCCTCTTGTACTCATGAATTCTGACGTGACTCAGTATTGTAAAGCTTTAGCGCGTTACGCCAAAGTGTATTTCCACCAGGTGACGGGATGTTTCCTTAACTCTCTGACAGATGGTCAACCTTCCACAACTTAGAACCTGGAGAGTGCTTCTTCTGGAAACGACCCCTGAGAAAGACTTCTTTGCACTTTGTTGGAAGGGACCGTACCACGTTCTCCTCGCTACCCAGATGGCAGCCAGACTTCAGGGACTTGAACCTTGGGGTCCATGTCTCCCAGCGGAAAAGCGCTCCTCCAGACTCCTGGAACTACGTAGCAGCCGGAGATCTAAAGTCAAAGTTGACCCAGGAGATTCCTCCCCAGAAGCAGACGACGTCTTGAGGTGGACAGCTCTCCCAGGATCACGGGTCAAGATCTCCGTCTCCAATATGAAACCTTTATCCCTTTTGCCTATTTGCTTTTTGCTTTTGCTCCCCATTAATGCCTGGGGAGATAACACTATAATTAGGATTTCACAGTCAATAGCTACTGCAGAAAACGTAACCAACTGCTGCATTTGTCACACTAAACCAAAATCAGTAAATGAAGAGAGAGACCCCTTAGTTCACCCTATAAGTAATTTCACTGGAGTCCCAAATGCCACGGGAGGTCGAAACTGTTCTGCAGGTCCCTTTTTATAAAGTTAAAATACTAAGTCCACATACCCCCATTTCTTGCCTCAATTTAACCTAACCCTGGGATAGGAAAATGAGATACATTAAATATATATAAAAAGACACTGCAGGGGCCAGCCCTGTGGCCGAATGGTTAAGTTTGCCTACTCTGCTTTGGTGGCCCGGGGTTCACTGGTTCAGATCCTAGGCACGGACCTACACACCAAGTCATGCCGTGCTGGCATCCCACACAGAAGAACTAGAATGACTTATAGCTAGGATATACAACCATGTACTGCGGCTTTGGGGAGAAAAAAAAAAGAGGAAGATTGGCAACAGATGTTCGCTCAGGGCCAATCTTCCTCACCAAAAAGCATTAAAAAAAAAGACACTGCAGAACAATCAGTGTAAATCAGACCATTTGTAGGCTCACTGTCAGGCCCATATACTTAGGTGGTCTTTGTTTTTTTTTGCTTTTTTTTTTAAAGATTTAAAAAAAATTTTTTTTCCTTTTTCTCCCCAAAGGCCCCCGCTACATAGTTGTATATTCTTCGTTGTGGGTCCTTCTAGTTGTGGCATGTGGGATGCTGCCTCAGCGTGGCTCGATGAGCAGTGCCATGTCCGCGCCCAGGATTCGAACCAAGGAAACACTGGGCCGCCTGCAGCAGAGCACGCGAACTTAACCACTGGGCCACGGGGCCAGCCCCTAGGTGGTCTTTGAATATGTGATAATGCAGCATTTGAGTCTTGCTTGAGTGATGCTCACACCTCCATACTGACCAATGGGGCCAAAAATGATGCTCCTTACGAGGGAGCCCTATGTACACCACCTGGCCACTCCTTTATATGTGGAAGTTTTGATAATGGTCCCCATGCTTGGGCAACGCATTGTCTTGAGAGCTGAAGGATGAAAGGACAACGTGCTCTTGCTGTACTGTCCCGTTGTCCCTTCATAATGTCACAGAAGCTCAACATTGGTCCACTCCCTTGAATTTATACTATTGACCAAAAAGGAGTTTACCAGCAGATGTTAACTTCTCTGGAAAGGGCGTCTTTTGGACGATCCCTTCTTCCTTGGCTTGGAGTCAGTACGAATGAACATATGATGGGAAATGTATTCTTAACGCTGGCAACTGTTGCTGCGTCTACTGCTAAGGCCATGGCTGCACAATGAAAGTCCCCGGGCTCTCTTGCTAAGTGGTTTTAGATAGAATTGCTTTAGGTTACTTGCTGGCTGAACAAGGAGGAGTCTGCGCCATAGCAAATACCTCCTGCTGTACCCGGATGCACACCTCTGGTGTTCCAGAAACTCAAATGCCAGAAATTAACAAACAAGCCACTTGGCTAAAACAGATTGATAACTCACTAGGTACATTCTTTGATACCAACCGGTTTGGTTCATGGGGGTCCTGGCTACAGCCCTTGGAATTAATCTAAGAGTCATCATCTAGTCTCCCCGGTGTGCTGTGTTCTCTCAAAGATCTTAAATGCATGTTTGCAGCCACCAGGCCCACATCACACGGTCTCACTGTGCCTGGAGACACAGAAACGAGGTGAACAACGGGATAAACAGCGAAAGTCCTTCTTCTGGGGATCTGACGTAATAACCTATGAGTTTCATCATGAGCCAAGGGCAGTTTAACTCTGAGGGTGACTGAGAGTGGCACTAATATCAAGTTTGTGGTCAACCTCTCACGTATGAGAGGATCACCAAAAGGGGGATATTGTTAAGCTAATTAGACAAGGAGGCCATTAGTCTGAGGTGGCTGTGATGCCAAGGTTAGGAAAGCGAAACACTAAGGCCAACCGATCACAAACAGCCAGCCAGGCTTTCCGCTGTAGCGAATCAATCATTCCCTTACTTCGTTCCCGCCTTTCCTCCAGCTCCCGTCCATGGCGGGCTTCTATCTTCTTCTGGTTTGGCGCTGCCCGATTGGAATTGATTTTTGCTCAAATAAATTCCTAAAATTTTAACATGCCTCAGTTTCTCTTTTAACAACGGGCTCCTTAAGTTTGGTCAGCTGGGAAGAGAAGGTGAGGCGTTAGAATCCAGAGGCATCCGTGGTTCATTGGACGGGATGTCGGGGAGGACCGCATTCCCCAGAGCTACAGAACTGTTAGAAGCCCAGAGAGGATGTCAATGTCCCCACAGCTCAGGAGGCAGCTTCTCCGTGTCCCCACGCTGCTCCCAGCTTTGAGCCCTGGGCGGGTCCTGATTACAGGGAACAGGGCATCTGAGGGCTGCCGTTGCACAGAACTTCTGAAGGCCACATACGAGGAAAAAGCAATTGGGTATCTACTGCATTAGTAAGTGGGGAGATAAACGTTTCTTTTAGTCAGGAAAGTGTCTTTCTTTCCCTAAGAATTGGGTAAGTACAACCTAATGAAATACTGTGACTGTTTTTAATGAACAGTTAAGGAGAAAGAAGGAAGACAGAGAGAAGAGTTAGAGGGAAAGCGGAGAAGCGGGAGGGTGGAGACACATGCAATGGGCACTGAGGGCTGAACGGCCAAGGGGCGGGCGGTGTCCAGGTGCCACCAGCCTGAAAGCCCCTGCAGCCCCCAAACAGCTCCGGTTCCCCTTCCTCCTCTTTGTCCCGTAACAATATTTTATCAAAAACTTAAATCCTCCTGCAATTTGCTTTTATCACTTTGGCGCACATAGTTCTACTTTCTTCTTCTTCTTTTTTTATTTTTATTTTTTCCCCTCTTTCTCCCCAAAGCCCCCCAGTACACAGTTGTATATTCTTCGTTGTGGGTCCTTCTAGTTGTGGCATGTGGGACGCTGCCTCAGCGTGGTTTGATGAGCAGTGCCATGTCCGCGCCCAGGATTCGAACCAACGAAACACTGGGCTGCCTGCAGCAGAGCGCACGAACTTAACCACTCGGCCACGGGGCCAGCCCCTACTTCTTTTTTATGGCCACCTAGTATTTATAGCATGAACATACCCTGGCTTATTCAGCACTTTCCCTATTGGAGGCCAGGTAGGTAATGCCCAGGTTGTCATTACGACCTGTCATGCTGCAAGAACCCCCTTGTCCACAGCCCCTTATGTGTGTATGTTTCTGTAGGGTAGAATTGCTGGGTCAGAGGGGATGTGCATTTTGTAAAGAAAACTTTTAATTTTGGAATCATTTTAGATTTACAGAAAAGTTGCAAAGATAGCACAGAGAGTTCTCATATACCTCTCGCCCGGTTTCCCCTAAAGTTTTCCCCTTACATCGTCGTGGTACATTTGTCAAGACTAAGAAACCAACATTTGCATATGCCTATTAGCTCAACTCCAGACTTCATTTGGGTTTCGCTAGTGGTATTCGTTTTCTTGGGCGGCCATAACAAAATACCACAGAGCAGGCAGCTTAAACAACATGAATTTATTTTCTCACACTTTGGGAGGCTGGAAGCCTAAGATCCAGGTGTCGGCAGTGTTGGTGTCTGGTGAGGCCTCTCTGCCTGGCTTACAGACAGCTGCCTTCTTGCTGTGTCCTCGCATGGCCTTTCCTCTGTGTACATGTCGGGTGAGAGAGAGCTCTCTGGTGTCTCTTCCTCTTAGAAGGACACTGGTGCTATGGAATTGGGGCCCCACCCTTATGACCTCCTTTAGCCTTAATTACCCCTGTCTTCAAATACAGTCACATTGGGCCTTAGGGCTTTAACATATGAACTTGGGGAGGGGGGAGCGTAATTCAGTCTGTAACACTAGTTTTTCCACTAATGTCCTTTTTCTGTTCCAGGATCCCATCCAGGATACCACATTGCATTTAAGAGCACGTGCATTTTTAGATTTAAATAGATTTGGCCAAAGTGGCCCTACTAATTGACACATTCCCAGCTGTGCATCCCCCTTTCCCCATGCTGTCCCCATTCCTAAGAGCATCAAATTTTCAAATCTTTGCCAATCAGATAGGTGACTAGCGATATCTTGCTGTTTACTCAGCTGTTCCCTGAATGCAAGTCAAGTTGAGCTTCTCTCTGCTGGCCACCTGTTTTTCCTGACTGTGAATTGCCTGTTCCATACGGTGGAAGAGGGTTGGTTCTGATCGCTACAGTTCTAGCCACCCTCAGATATCATCTGGCTGGCTGTGAAATACCAAAGTGTCAGGAGAGAGCATCTGATTGGCTTTGCGTGGGTCGGCATGACCACTCCTACTGGACAGTCACCTGTAGGCTCCTAACCTGGAATGCGTGGAGGAAGTATGGTTGCTGGGGGCCCCCAGGGTCGGTGGGGAGGGGTGAGCTGGGCAGAGAGCCAGAGTCATCTCCCACAGGGCTGTGATGGACAGAATGGAGGGGCGACCCCCAAAGTGTGCCTCGCCCCTCGAATTACTTGTGTCTTGCTTTTAACTTGAATGACAACATGTTCTCAACATGAGTGACTTGACATCTGTTGCTCCTGCCATTCAGCATTCCTTCTTTTGTTAAGTTCATATGGTTTTTTCCTTATGGTAACCACCCTTCTCAGTCCCCATGGCTGGGGTTGCTGACTCCTCTGGGAGCGGGCATCTGACCCCATCGGAAGTCAGTGGCACATCCCATGCATTTGGCCACAGTGATTGGCTGAAGGATAAGCATGTGATTAAGCACGTGATCCACTTCAGGCCAATGAGAGCGAGACCTGGGATGTTCGTGTTGATCAGCACCAGCTTCCGGAGGGTTAGCTTGGGGAGGGAGGGAGGAGAATGGAGCAGGAAGGCTGGCGTAGGAGCTCCAACTGCCTCCGTGATATTTTATGTTTTATATGACATTATGTAGCAAAGACGTCAAAATGTTTAGATTTGTTAAAGTTGAGAGGTATGAGTATATCTATGTTATGTGCATCATAGGGTTTTCTGTATGTTTGAAATATTTTATAATAAAAAAAGTGTCTGCAAGTGTCAAGGATTTGGAGACTGGCAGGCGAAGGGTTGTCTTCTTTTCATCAATTACTGGCTGTGTTTTTGGACAAGTTACTTCTTTTCCCATCTGTGACTGCCCCTCTTGGGATGTCACAACCTCTTCACCTGCACTGAACACTTGATTCAGTTAACATGGGGAAACAGCTTGCCAGTTTTCTCTTTTCGAAAAAACAAAACCTTATTGGCTGCTTTATTTTCAAATTTAAGTGGCTGGAGTTGAAATTCCGCCAACACACACATACAAAGTCTGAAGTTTTTGCTTACACCTGGAGATCACTTGTAGGCTTGGAATTCCTTTGGAATTTCATAAAGGATAACTTAAGTTGCAATCTACACGCAAAGTCCTTTGACATTCACAGGCTTTACGGCAAACTGACTTTGGTTCTTTGAAAGAGTTTACGTCTGCCTTCTGGAGAACGCGGAAAAGCTACTTGTCAGAACCACTCTTTGTTTTATAGTTCCAAGACATATTGAAAAGTAGAATCCAGAATTTGTAGCAAATTTTGGTCTAGTGAGGTTGGTGTGTTCACTGCCTGAACAACTTCCTTTAGAAACACTATTCACAGCTCCTCTGTGCTGGTCATCAGTGGGCCCTTCCTTTAACGGGACTCCCCAAGGAGCCACTGAGCAGAGGGCTCCGCTGCTGCCCCCAGAGACTTGGAGGATGGGACCAGCCACCTGAAGGAGCCCACGGTGCTGCTGGCTGGAGGCACCAGACGGCGCACGCAGAATCTGAGTCAGAGAATGGAAGGGAAGAGGCGAGGTGCAAAAACGAGGAGTTCTGGGTTTGATACAGGCTCCGAAGTTTCCAGCTTGTGACCTCATTCTTTCTCCACCCCCCTTCAAATCTATTTTTCTTTTTATTTCCCTGGCCCTCCCATCCAGATCCTTGGGACTCAGCCTGGCCTTTCTCTGATCATCACATGAAACCAGGCACCGCATCCTGTAGATTCTACCCTCTTAATCCGGCTCAGTCTAGGACCACTGCTAGCCTCTAAGGGGCCCGTGTTAGAAACTAGCTAAGGGGCCCCCTCTGGGCTAGTGAATTAGGAAAAGATGCCCCGACTGGGTGGAAGCAGCTTTCAGGTATGTGCTTGGCTAACACAGCTCGTTGGTGAGGTGTCCTTTGCTCCAGGCAGATGCCAGGGTGCAGGGCTCAGCTGGGGTCACAGGCGGCGTTTCACCCCCTCAGCCCCTCCAATGCCCCTTGAGTGCAATGAAGATTGCACCACGATGTGCTGTGGCCCTGCTCCAATCTTTGGCGTCCTCTCTGTCACCCCTGCTGCTGCTGCCACTGCCCGAAAGCCATTCTTGTTGCTGGTGGGGACTGCCCGAGCAGTGTCCACAGTCCTTCTCTCTCTTCTCTCCCCCACCCCCACCCCGTGTCTTCAAGGCCACCTCCTGCATGTCCAGGACCCTGGCTCCGGGCACTCCTCCTGCCTTCAGGACAAACAGACTCAGCATGGCACCCAGCGAGGTGCTTGCTCAGCTCATTTCCGTTTCCTCTTCTGCCTCTCCTGTCAGAAACCTTCACCCTGGCCTCGGCCCAGAAAGCCTTTGCTTCATTTCTCCTCCTGGCAACCCCTCCTGGTCTTTCAAGACTTGGCTCACCTAATACCTTCCCTAGGAGCCCCCTGTATTGCGATCAAGGCCGGCTAACCATTGGGCACTGGTGCCTAGCGCCCATGATACTTTTAGAGGCTCATGGAAATGTTTTAATTTATTTTAAAATCAGAAGAAAATAATGAGGTCTAAAGAAAAATGTGTTACTTTATCTCACATTAGAAAAAATAGAGAAATTTGTATGGCCCACAAAAATCTATTAAGTCATTTTTTTTTTTTTTTATAGAGGAAGATGCTGGTGGAGGCAAAAGTCGCTATGGCCCATAGAAAGTCACTATGTGACCCTGACTGCTATTGTTTCCCCTTCCCACAGTAGGACTAGCAGAGGAGCACTCCCAGGAAGTGGGGGATGCCCCCCTCCAAGGGCCGTTAGGTAATTTCTGAACCTTTGTATCCCCAGCCCAGGCCAGTCCAGTGGTTAAGATTTGGTGCTCTTGGAGTCTGCCCGTGGCCTAGTGATTAAGTTTGTATGCTCTGCTTTGGCAGCCTGCTTCTGTTCGCAGGTGCAGACCTACACCACTCATTGGTGGCCATGCTGTGGCAGTGACCCACATATAAAATAGAGAAACATTGGCCCAGATGTTAGCTCAGGGAAAATCTTCCTCAGCAAAAAAAAAAAAAAAAAAAGAAAGAAAGAAAAGATTTGGTGCTCTTGGAGCTGGCCCATGGCCTAGTGGTTAAGTTCTGTGCTCCGCTTCAGTGGCCTGGGTTCAGTTCTCAACATGGATCTACACCACTGGTTGGCAGCCATGCTGTGGTGGCAACCCACATACAAAATAGAAGAAGATTGGCACAGATTTTAGCTCAGGGCAAATCTTCCTCAGGAAAAAAAAAAAAATTAGGGGCCAGCTCTGTGGCCGAGTGGTTAAGTTCGCACGCTCTGCTTTGGCGGCCCAGGGTTTCGCCGGTTTGGATCCTGGGCGCGGACATGGCACTGCTCATTGGGCCATGCTGGGGCAGCATCCCACATGCCACAACTAGAAGGACCCACAACTAAAAATACACAACTATGGCCCAGGGGGCTTTGGGGAGAAAAAAGAAAAATAAAATCTTAAAAAAAAAAAAAAGATTTGGTGCTCTCACCGCTGCAGCCTGAGTTCTGTTTACTGGTCAGGGAGCCATACCACCTATCTGTCTAGAGTCATACAGCGGTGGCTGCTTGTTACTGTGACACTGAAAGCTATGCCACTGGGATTTCAAATACCAGCAGGGTCACCCATGGTGGACAGGTGTCAGTGAAGTTTCCAGACTAAGAAGCGGGGCCTGCCCACCCACTTCCGTTTTGGCCATGAAAACCCTGTGCACAGCAGCGGAGCACTGTCTGATATTGTGCTGGAAGGTGACAAGATGGCGCAGAAAGGCCGGGCAGGGTTCGCTCTGCTGTACACAGGGTGGCCAGGAGTCAGAATCCACTCGATGGTAATAACAAAAGCAAACAAAAAATCCCAGCCCAGAGCTCAGGACTGGCTCTGTCAATGCTTTCCGGATAAATAGAAATGAATGAATGAATGGCCTTGGGGGAGATTTTCGACTCTCTGAGTCTCCATTTTTCCATCTGGAAAGCGAAGCTTCATCCTCACAGGGTGACCGTGAGGATCAAATGGAGAGTGGGAAAATGCTTTGGAACTGTGGAGCTTGGGGCCGTTCCTGATGCTATGCAGGATGTGGGCAAGGAGAGGAGCACCAGA
Source organism: Equus asinus (assembly GCF_041296235.1). Classification (NCBI taxonomy): domain Eukaryota; kingdom Metazoa; phylum Chordata; class Mammalia; order Perissodactyla; family Equidae; genus Equus; species Equus asinus. Next base: position 41,994,500 of record NC_091806.1, on the reverse strand, counting down.
GCTTGTTAAAAATGGCTCCAGGTGGCTTTGAAACCTTTCTTTTGGTAACAAATAAAATTACCCTATTTATACACATAGAAAGAGAACTGGAAGGACATGTATTGAAGAATCTCACAGCCACCAGCCCTGAGCATGGGTTATCTTTGCAATTTTTTTTTTAAACATCCTTAGAAGCATGTGAAGGCCGGATCTGTGCCTTATTTTCCCTTTGTGTCCCTGGGCCTGGCACAGGTGAAGGACATTAGGAACGAAGGAATCCTCCATCTCAGGGTCCCATCTAGCACCCCATTTACCAGGGCCCTGCCCCCAAGTGGGTAAAAGGAGGACGGCTCCTCCCTGAGAGCGAGGCCAGCAATGGAGAGAGCAGAGCTGTAGGACGCAGACTCAGTTTACCCAAGGTGATGTCTCTCCCAAGTCATCATGGGGACTGAAGGAGATGGGTCCACATCGCCAATGGTGACAGACCCCTTCAGGCACTTAAGAAATTTTAGTTCCCATCCCTTCTTCACACTTAGGAGACAGGCTTCCTGTGTGGCAAGGAATTTAATATTTCCCATGGCTCCCGACGGGCTGGCATTGTTTCCTTTTTATAAGCCGTGGGTGCCTAAGTCATAACCAGCATCAGACCCGTCTGTCTTGTTCACGGCTCTACGCCCAGCGCCTAAAATCATGTTGGCACACAGTAGGTGCTGAGTAAGCAAATGACTCTGTCGAGGTTTACTTCCTTAACGGACTGCTGGGTGCCTCCCCAGTGAGAAGGAAACCCACCTCTAGATCGTAAGACCCTGGGCGGCCTCCCGCACCCTGTAATTTGGATCTCTAGGAATCGCCTTTGTTGTGGGCGACCAACCACAGGCAGAGCAAAGCAAGCACCTGCTCCTCCAGCCGGGCCTCGCGGAAGGACCCCAGGCTGCCGCGCCCCGTCTCTCCGCTTCCCGAGAGCTGGGGGTCCCGAGGCATCCCGGGGCTCGCAGCCAGCGTCCGCCCCAGCGCTTCCCAGCCGGGGTGCCGCGCGTCCCCAGGTGCCCGACCCCGCGCCCGGGGTCTGCGTTCTTCGCCTCCTCGGGCCCGGCGGGGGCTCCGGGGGCTGCGTCAAGCGCCTCGTCGGGCACCCCCGGGCCGGCGGAGGCAGGAGCCTGAGTCACGGCGGCGCACGCCCTCCTCTCCGCCTGCCATCCTGGGGCCACCTCCGCCCCGCAGCGTCGGGCCCCGGCACAGCCGGCTCTCCCCGAGTCTGCTGCGCGCCCCCTCTTCCCGGCCTGAGTCCCCGCGGCCGCGGCCCCCGCCCCCGGCCGGCTCCGGGGGAGCGTCGTCCGTCCGCCCCTCCAATGGAGAAGCCGGAGCTCCCAGCGCTCCCGGGCGGCTCCCGCGGGAGGGGGCGCGGCCGCCCCCGCGGCTCCACCCTCTCGGCGGGGCCGCAGCCATCTGGGGCCCCTGCCAGTCGCGTCCGCTCCGGGGCCCGCGCCGAGCTCGCGCGGGAGGAGGCAGCCCTGGCAGGGACCCGGGCCTCCTCCCCGGGCGATCGAGCCCCTGCCGGCGCCGGGGCCGGTGCGAGGAGCCGGGCGCTGAGATGCCCCGAGGGGCAGCGGCTGCGAGCCGAGCCTGGGTGAAAGCGCGTCGCAGCGGACGCGGGCGCCCCTCGCCACCTCGGTGACCCTTCAGGAGCGGGGACCGGAGCCCCAGAGGCGGCGGTGCGGGCCCGCGAGGGCGGCGAGGTCCGCGATCCTAACGTCCGGGGCGGGCGCCGGCTGCGGAGCCTCGGCCCGGCTCTTCGCCTCCCGCCTCTCTCCCCCAGCCCCCCGCGAGCTGGCAGGAGGAAATAGCGCGCGGCCCCTTTAAATTTACCCAGGAGCCCTTAAAGGAGCCCCAGGGGCCCCAGACAGGAATCCCCACCCCGGTCCAGCCCGCGCCGCCGAGCGAGCAGCCAGCCGTCCGTGCGGCCGGCCGCCCCGTGCATGCGCCCCGCGCCCAGGGGCCCCGCGCACCGAGCGCCCCGCGCGGGCCGCCGCCGGCCCCGCGGCCCCGCGCCCCGCCGCCCCGGGGCCCCGCTCCGCAGCGCAGCGCATGGAGCCCGGCGGGGACCACCGGAGCCGGAGCGGCGGCGGCAGGGGCGGCCCCGGGCCAGCAGCGGCCTCGGCACGGGGCCGACCGCTGCCGCCCGCCGGATCGAGCGGCGGCGCGGAGCCCGAGGAGGACGACGGCGGTAAGAACTGGGGCCGGCGGCCCGGGCGGGGGCCCCGGCAATGGGGGAGGGGAGGGCTGCGGCTCCGGGCTCCGGGCCCCTCTCCGCCGCCGAACAAAGGGGGGGACGCGGGCAGGGCGGCCGGGGGCGCCACCTGGCGGGCGCGGATCGCGGCTGCAGGGCCAGCGGGGGAGCCCCCAGCCCGGCTCGCGGGGTCGGCCTGCGGGGCTCGGGCGGATCCCCTCCCCCGCAAGGGGCCCCGCGGCCCCCGCCTTGGAGGCCAGGCCGGAGGGGCCCCAAAGGGCCTGGCCGGGCGCCACGGGGCGCGCGCTCTAGGCTGTGGGACTTGCCGCCCCCGCCCCGTTCTCTTTCAGACTCCCAGGTGGTCTCCCTTATCCGGTTGTCTCTTAAAAGTCGGCCCAGACCGAGGGTCCCTCTCGGGGGCTTCCCCCCAGAGGAGCTGAGCTGGGCACTCCGCTGCTTTCGGTCGGGCTGCGCCTCTTCTCTTGTGGCCTTGCTCAGAGAGAGGCAGGCTTTTCTCTCCCCCATATTCTCCCAGGAGACGGCATAGCTGGTGCCTGGGGGCCCCCGCCACTGCCTTCCCCACGGCGGGCAGTTTTTAAAGGGCTGGGCTCGCCCACAAAGGCAGACACCCCCTCCTGTCCGCGCCTTGTCTCCTCCCTTCTTTTCAGAAATTTTTGGCCACAATTTGGCAGCTCTAGCGGGACCAGCCGGTCCTCCCCGTTCGCTCTCAGAGGAGACTGTTTCTTCATTTCCCTGCTGCGGGGTCACCGCCTTAAGACCCGTGAAGGTTCTGTCCAGGCTGGGGAGCCTCTGCCCTCATCTCCAGCTCCCCTCCCAGAAACTCCCCATCCCCTTTTGTTTTTAAAGAATCTCAGCTCCTCCCCTTTTTTCGGCTCTTAAAGCGCCAGTCCACGCTAGACTAGCAGAGCTCCAGCGCTGGAAGGATGCGCAGAGACCAGCTAGCTCTCCAGTGCCTTTGCAGACAAAGGCGCTTAGGCCCAGAGAGCGACATGACCTATCAGAGGGCACAGAGCAAGTTACCAGTGACGCTAAGATTCGAACCCAGGTCTCTGACTCTGAAGCCAGCTCTTTTTCTTTGGATCTGCTTAAACCAAAAACAAACGAAAAACACAATCGTGACAGGAGCCCTCTCTGATCCTATCTTTTGTTTCCCGACCCTGAGATAGTCCACTGGGAGAATGACCACACCTGTCCATTCAGCTTATGTGGCCAGGAGACCCTTTTCTAAATAACATGGGGTCCCAACTATAGAGAGGGTGGGGGACAGCCTAGGGTCTCTCTTTGGCAAAAGAGAAGACCACTGGGTTAGTGGGCTCTGCTCGGGCCTCCCCGGTGCCCGCCCGGTCATTGCTGGGCAGTGGCCTGCTCCCTGCCAGAGCGAAAAATCAATCCCCAGAAAGACTTCGTGGGCTCCAGTAGCTGGTGGCCACTCCCTGCCTGAGTCTTCAGTAGCCACTCTGGTGGCCCCCCTGCTCTCCCCTTCCAGAGTTGTGGGCTCTCCCAGGCTCTAGAGAAGTCAGGGTCATAAAAACTCCTTCCCCTGGAGGTGTTGACAGCTTTGTCATGGGGATCCCTCCCGTGGGGAACAGACAATGCATAGGGTCCCCTATAATGGGACTCTCAGGACGACGTATCTGGGGCATTATTGGAAAAAGGGAGATGATCTTTGGGTGGGGCCCCCCTAGCTGGGGCCTCAGGTGGGTGGGTCCTGTGTGCAGCCCTGGATGCAGACAGATGCCCCCTTTGTTCTTCTCGCCCCGCTGCCCGCTCTGCTCCACTCCGCTCCGCTCCGGCTGTAACCGCCCTGGCAGGCTGCTCCCCTGGCCTTACCCCCACAGCTCTCGTCCAGTCAGGGTGCCTAGCAGAGCCCCGCTGCCTTCTCGGCCGTCACTGTATTTTTTAAAAAGTCAAAGCTGGTCCCTGACAGTGCCCTGCGTCCTTTTGTTCTTCATCCTCTCTTAAAGGGTCCTCGCTGTTTATGAAGGGCTAACGTTTTGACTCCCTGCTCTCCCATACATCCCCTTTACTGCTGCTGTCATCCCTTTCCTGCCCCGGACCAACCCCTCCCCCACCTCCTTTTCTCAGGCTGCAAAATCAAAACTCTGGGTCCTTTCCCTGGAAATCGGAGATTGAAAAACTGTCTCCCTTTCCCCCTCTTCAGGGCCAGATCTTCAGCTGGAAGGGGGTGCCTTGGGGTCCTGGGGGAGTGCCCCCCTGCCCTCCTCCAGGGCCAGGGGACCAGCATCTTCAGGCAGGAAATACTCAGACCACTGTGAGGCCCGGGCCTCGAGGCCTGGAAAGAGCCGCATCCCCGGCCGTGACCACCGGCGCTACTACCACGAACACTGGCGGCTGGAGTACCTGATGGACTTCAACCCTGCCCGGCACGGCATGGTGTGCATGGTGTGCGGCAGCTCCCTGGCCACTCTCAAGCTCAGCACCATCAAGCGGCACATCCGTCAAAAGCACCCCTATTCCCTGCACTGGAGTCCCCGGGAGAAGGAAGTCATCAGCAACAGCTGGGACGCCCACTTGGGGCTGGGGGCCTGTGGAGAGGCCGAGGGCCTGGGGGCCCAGGGGGCTGAGGAGGAGGAGGAGGAGGAAGAGGAAGAGGAGGAGGAGGGGGCTGGCCTCCAAGCTTGCCCACCCAAGGGCCCAGGTAATGGAGGACATGGAGAGGCAGGGGCCTGGGTGGCAGGAGGGGCCAGGTGAGGACAGCCCTGGCTTAGCCGGCCAGCTGCTTTTCTTCAACAAGTCCCTGCTCCTTTTCGGGGCGGGGTTTGCTTATTGCCCTTATTGTACCATAGTAGGGAGGGACAGTGGGAAGAGCGGGTCTCCAAGGTCCCAGACAGCGTTGACCTGTGGTTTTAGGAGGATCAAGGAGAGTAGAAGCTGGAGGGGTAGACAGGGGAAGGGCTGGGAGCAGAGGGTGCTGCGAAGGTATGGCTGACAGTGAAGTCCAGAGAAGGAGCTAGAATCTGGGTCTGGGGCAGAGTGGGTGGGCTTAGGGTTTGTGTGCAGGAGGATTAGGGGATGGAGGAGTTAAGGTTTGAGGGGAGAGGAAGAGAAGGGCAAAGGTTAGGCCTGAGGCTCTGAGTCAGAGTGAGGGAGAGGCCTCTGGAGGACCTGGCTGTGGTGGGGGGGGGCTCCCCCAGAGGGCCAGCATCTCAGTTCCTTCCTCCCTCCAACCCTTTCAGGCAAAGCCCCAGCTGGTGGGGGCAGCCGGCGCCAGCTGCGAGGGGGCCCAGTGGCACCCCGGGCTCGGCGTCGGCGCCTCTCGGCCTCCCGGAGGGCCGGGGGCAGCAGGGGGCTGGGTGCCCGGCGCCTGGAGCGGAGGCTGAAGGAGTCCCTGCAGAACTGGTTCCGGGCAGAGTGTCTCATGGACTATGACCCTCGGGGGAATCGGCTGGTGTGCATGGCCTGTGGCCGGGCACTGCCCAGCCTGCACCTGGACGACATCCGCGCCCACGTGCTGGAGGTGCACCCCAGCTCCCTGGGGCTCAGCGGCCCCCAGCGCAGCGCCCTGCTGCAGGCCTGGGGCGGCCAGCCCGAGGCACAGTCCCAGCCCCCACCAGGTGCGAGGCCCATCCCAGGGCCGAGGCCCCCTCACATAAGGGCTGCGAAGTGGGATCTGTGGCCAAAACCGGGAGGGACTCCTCCCTCCCCCCACCCATCCCCCATCTCATCTCGCACTGGCTGGGGCCTCTAGCTTGGGGCTGGGGTGAGGAGCAGGGGCCCCCCTCTGCCTGGGTAGGAGCGACCCAGCCAGCAGGCTGAGCCCCTCTCCCTCACCCCTTCCCCAACAGACGATGACCTCGTCCCCCAGGACCTGACCAGAAAGAGCCGGGACTCCGCCCTCGCTGCTGGAGCCCCCTCCTCTCAGGATCTCAGCCCCCCAGACGTAAAGGAAGAGGCTGGCTGGGTCCCTGAGAGGCCCGGGCCCGCAGAGGAGGAGGAGCTGGAGGAGGGCGAGAGGGTGGGGGTCCCGGGCCGGTCGCCGCGGGGCCGCCCCCGCCGCCGCCACTACCAGGAGCGCTGGCGGCTGGAGTACCTCATGGAGTTGGACGGCGGCCGGCGCGGGCTGGTGTGCATGGTGTGCGGGGGCGCGCTGGCCTCGCTCAAGATGAGCACCATCAAGCGGCACATCCGCCAGCGCCACCCGGGCTCCACGCGCCTCAGCGGGCCCGTCAAGGCCCTCATCGCCCAGGAGTGGAGCGAGAAGGCCGCCCACCTGCTGGCCCTGGGGCTGCCCTGCCCGGAGTCCCCCAGGGACCCCGCCGCCCCCGGCACCGCCCCCAGCACAGCCGCAGCCTCCGAGGAGGGGGGAGGGGCAGAGGAGGAGGAGCCAGAGGAGGAGGAGTGGTGGGGTGAGCCGGTGGAGGGCCAGAGCAAGTGGAGAGGGAGAGCGGGGCAGGGACCCGGGCCAGGCAGGGAGCGAGGGCTGGGGACGCTGGGGGAGAAGGTGGAGAGCGGAAGGCTGAATGGAGACTGGGGAGGAGGCGACAGGAAGGCAAAAGGGGGCGTTATGAAGCTGAGCCCCAGACCCGAGCTGCTGTGGTCCCCCCGCCTCCAATGCAGCCCTTTGTCCCTTCCCAGGCGATGTCCCGCTTTCTCCTGGGGAACCGTCGGAGCGGCCTGCCGAGGAAGAGGACGACGACGAGGACGGCCAGGAGCCCGGGGGACTCGCCTTCCCGCCGCTGCCCCCACCGCCGCCGCCGCCTCCCCCGCCGCCGCCGCCCCGAAGCCGGGAGCAGCGGCGGAACTACCAGCCGCGCTGGCGGGGCGAGTACCTGATGGACTACGACGGCAGCCGGCGCGGCCTGGTGTGCATGGTGTGCGGGGGCGCGCTGGCCACGCTCAAGGTCAGCACCATCAAGCGGCACATCCTGCAGGTGCACCCCTTCTCCATGGACTTCACGCCCGAGGAGCGCCAGACCATCCTGGAGGCCTACGAGGAGGCGGCGCTGCGCTGCTATGGCCACGAGGGCTTCGGGCCGCCCGCCCCGGCGCCGCGCGACGGCGGCGCGGACCTCAAGGCGGGCGCCGTGTGTCGGGCGTAACGGACTCGCGGGCCGGGCGGGGCCGGCGCTCCGGCCGGGAGACCCTGCTTCCCGCCGCCCCGCCGCCGCCGCTGCCGCCGCCCCCCGCTGGCCGGGCCGGGCGGAGACTGGGCTTGGGTGGGGTCGCCAGCGTCCGCTCGGTGCCAGGAGCCCCCCTGAGCTGGCCCGGGCGCCGCAGGAAGCGCGCTCCCCTCGGACCCGCGCGGGGCCCACGGGTCCCGAGAAGCCACAGCGGCCTCCGAGCATTTGCACGGAGAGCTTCCAGCCCAGCCCGTGGGGTGTGCGGCCGCACCCCACGAGGCGATCGTGTGCCTGGCGGGGATCGGCGACGCCGACAGTCAGTATTAGGGCTCCAAAGTGGGAGCGGGGAGAGGACGAAGAGGAGGGCGGCAGCCCCTTCCCCTGCCCGGGGTCCCAGCTCTCGGCAGCGTGGCGCGCCGCAGGCACGGCTCCCGGGTCGGGGGCGGCCGCTCCCCTGGCCTTATTGATATTCTCTGCCGCCGAGGCCTGGACTGCGCCCCGGCGCCCCCGCAGGAGGCGGGGCGATGGGGCCCGGGAGCCCGCGGGGAGGGCGCGTGGCCCGCGGGCGGGGCGGGGGCGGAGCTGGGCCGGGCCCCGCCAGCCTCCCGGGCGGGCTCTGCGCTCCGCCGCCCCGCCCACCGCCGCGGCCCCTGCCACGCCCGCCCGGACGCGGTCTTGTATGGGATCAGCACTTTTTCCCTTTGCTCCCCGCCTGCTCCGAAGGCCTCCGTTCAGCCCGCGGCTCAGTCAGGCGCTCCTGCTTCAGCGCCCCGCTCGGTCGGAGCCCGGGGCACTGGAGGTCCCGGCAGGTGGCGTTGTATCCCCGTCCCCTCCCCGTCCCCCTTTGTACGCGGTGGACGCGCCACCCGTTCTCAGCCCCCAGGGCCTGGGGCCGGGCCTCGGCCTTCCTTTCTCTTCCCCGCAGCAGCGCCAGGCCCTGTGGGGCCGGGAAGGGGCCCCGCGATCTCCCAGGCAGGTCCGAGAGGGATGTGTAGATTCATTCTCCCGTGGAGAACACGTGGCCCCGAGATCAGGCCCTTTTTGCTCTTTGTATTTTATTTTGAAACTGTATTTAATGCTTTTATATGAAAGGGGGAGGGGCGGAGAGAGCTGTCCCGGTCACCCTTATGTGCAAATGTCTTATTTATTATGCGTGTATCAGAGATAAGCTGTGAGGTGGTGGAGGAAGGACCTAAAGGAAGGAGCAAAGACAGAGGCGGGGATGGGAGGACCCCAAACACCCCAGACTGTGTGACTCTCCAGGCCTCTCCTCCAGGCTCTGGGCCCCACTGTCTTGCTCTTCGCATAACCTGGCCAGTTCCTTTGGTCGTAAAGCCTGAGAGCACGGAGTTCAGAGGGAGGGGCTTAAGGCCTGGGTCGGGAGGAGGGGACCCGGCCCGGGGGGCTGCCTCTATGGGTAGGAAAGCAGAGAGCGAAGAGGAAGCCCTTCCTCTCGTCCCAGCCCCCAGGCCAGAGCTCAAGGTTCAAGTGCCTCGGGCCCAGTCCCTTTGACTTCTAGATTGGGAACTGGATTTTATACCACGGATTTTATAGCATTTTTATATAATTCAAGACGATCAGAGTTGGAAAGACCTTGGAGACCAATTAGTACTCACCCCCACCCCTCTTGCAGATAGGTGAAATGAAGCCCAGGAACGGAAATGATCACACAGCCAGGTAGGAACAGCACGAGAACTAGAATAAAAATCTCAACTCCCAATTCAGTGTTCTTTGCCACTACGCCACACTGCCTTCCCATCTCTGCTAAGTGGCTAGAATTTCTTTCCCCATAAGGCCTGCCAAGGGCTGGCACGTGCTGGGCGCTGCAGGCCATCACAGTGCGGTCGTGACCTCCTGGGGATGGCAAAGAAGTGCCCTCGGCCTTGGAAGGAGCATCACAGGGCAGCTCTTGCCACCACAGTTTCGGCTGGAGGGTGCGGGCAGCAGCCTTCTCCATCAGAACTCCAGAAGTGGGGCTGGCCGCCATCTGGCCCGAGGCCTCCCCAGTAGGGCCAGGGCCCTGGCATTGTGTTCTTTGTTCTTCATGCCACCAGGAATTCAGGAAAGACTGCATGGGCTGTCAGTTGAGAATTCCCAGTGAGTTGGGACCTCCCGGGTTTTGAAGCAGCATTAAAAGCTTGAGAACAGGCATTATGGATGGCACCAGGCTGGGCACTGCCATTCTTTTATTTTCTTTCATGCATGTTGTTTTCAGCTTGACATTCTACCACTTTTGCCACTCTGCCTGCTCAAAAACAGCAGGCGAGTTGGGGCAACCCATTAGAGTCAGCCAAGTCCACCGCCCAAGTTGAGGGGAGCCGGGCTGAAGGCGGCTAGGGAGTGGTTGCTCCCCTCCATCGGTGGGCAGCCAGCCTTAGGAGCACAGGAGCAGGTGTCTTCATGGAGAGGCAACCCGAGCCCTCCAGCGGTTCTAAGTGTGGCCGCCCAACCAGCAGCCTCACCTTAGGAACTTAGTAGAAATGCAGTCTTGGGCCCCGCCTCACAGAATCAGAAGCTGGCGTGGGGCCCAGTGACCCACTCTGATCAGCCCCCCAGGGAGCCTGAGGCACAGGGACGTTCTGAGTGCCCATGGTCTAGGACGTGCCACTGTACTGACTCCTACTTTTGATGGCAGCTGTGGCCTTGTGGGTTGGGGTCAGGGGTCAGGAGGTCATCTCTAGCTGGGCCTCCTTGCCTCGGGAGTCTGACAGGAACAGGTGAAGCTTCATGAATTTTTTGTTAATGGTATGCTTGCTATTAGGGCCAATATGTAAATGTTACTCTGAATACATATTTATATACCATGTTAGTGACATTATTCAAACATTTGTATGCCTATTTGTGAAGTTGTCTGCATCAGTTATTTTTTAAATTTCAGCCTAAGTTTTCTAAGAGGTATGTTGAATAAATTTAAAAAATCCAGCTGAAGGGTCACGGCAGCCTTAGTTTTGGAGAAGAGCAAATCCGAGGTGAGTTCTGTCAGCAGAGACCTGATGTGTGGAGGTCTGATGTGTTTGCTGTCCTTGGGGACTGACAACTGAATCGCAGGGACTGGGGGGTTTGCAGGCCGCCTCTTGTCACGGGCGGGGAACCCTCCTAGGTTGGCGTGAGGCTGAACTGGGATAACAGACCTGTCTGGCCACTTCCACTCCTCATCTTCCTCCTAAGGCCACCTCTTAGAGGGTCTCATTTCCATTCAGAAACCAAATGCACACTTTTGCTCCACTATGGAAATTCCACAATCTTGGGAATCATTCCCAGTATTGACTACGAGTCACTTTTTAAAGCCTCAAAAGTGGAGTAGGGGTGGGGCCGGTGGCAGCCTTGTCTGGTTCTTACTTTACCCAAACTGTGTATAAAGAATAAAGTTAGCAGAATGACACCACAGTCACTGTGTTGTTGCTTTTTTTATTAATAACACATCAATTTGCAGTTTTACAGGAACCAACATTCAAGCTCCTTAGGTGCTACTGTATTTTTATGTTGCACGCACATATACGCACACAGTTTCATTAGTAATTTTTCATCTATAGGTTTTTCTTAAAAAAAAAAAAATTCCCGTGTGGCACAAAGATCTGTCCAATTATCTAAACACAGCAGTAACAAAACGAGAGCTGGGTGTGGAGGCTTCCAGTGCAGAATAAGGTCCTTTGGAGGGGAAGCCCAAAGTGATGAGCAGTGCTCTGACTTCCTGGGAGGGCAAAGGACGGGGATGGAGAATGCATTTCCTACTAGGACATGAAATTAGGTTAAAAATCGAGAAGGATGTGGAAAAGGGGCTAAGGAAATAAGAGAAGTAAGGCAAAGGTACCTTTTACTCATCTAAAGTCCTAAGTAATTTTCCCAAAAAAGTAGAAAACTTCCTTCCGCTCCCTTCTACAGAGTTGCGGTGCTCTGGGACCATCGGAGATTGTAGCCCTTACTTTAAAGTCACCAGCGCATATTCCCTCTGGATTATCATGACTACGAGTTAGAGTCTGAAGGAACTCACAGACGACTTTTTTTTCAAGTTTACCGAATGTTCATGTTGGAAGGGGAGGGAGATGCTTATCAGCCTCAAACGGGAATCAAAGATGCCCAACCGCGCTCCATCCATGCCAGCCCGAGCTGCTCCTGTGCACGGAACCCATCAGCACAGGCTCACCTGGCCTGGCTGCCCTCACTTAAAGCTTAGGTTTTGGAAAACACTCTCAAAAGGAGCACCCCGGGCCAGGGCAGAGGGGCTAGCACATTTTATGTGCCTGAAAACGAAAGGAGCCCTCAAAACATAACACACACCCAGTAAGCTAGCCTCAAAGTCAAAACTCCATGTGAACCACAAAATGCACTTCCTACGCTAATGTGTGGTCTCTCGACCACAGACACACACGGTCTCCTCTCAAGCCAGCTCGGCTGTGGTCCTTCGGGCAACGTGATGAGCAAAGGTTAAAGATGTAGCTGCGAAGGAGGGAGCCGTAGGGAAAAGATCAAGAAAAAAGGCCTTTAGTACAGTTTCTGTAATTCACCTCTTGAGAACGTTCCCCCCCCACGGACTGAGGATTACAATAACTCAACAACTGAGGAGCCCGCATGCAGAGTAGTTTTTTCTCTAACAAGTTTACAGCAGTGTACAGCAGTTACAGACATTTATTTCATAATAAGAAAAGTACAACCATATTTATTAAACTTGAGGTGAGGTGGGTAGGAAAGAGGGAGGAAAGCACATTCAGGGAAGAGTTCTCAAACTCAAGCTCAGAACTGCTGCCCAACAGAAATGACAGAGACAGCACCTTCCCAAACGGTGGAGCCCGCCTTCCCTGGGCTGAGGGGGCGGGAGCAGTCTCAGCAGGGCTCCGGGGACTCCCTCTCCAGCCCCCCTTTCTGTTTCCATTCTTGGTCATCGATGGCATTCTGGGAATCAGGAGTCACTGTTACCACCCAGAAGTCACTGGGAGTTGGAAGTTCCAGCATTCAGTGAAGAAGAGGACTACAGGAGGAGCTGCTCACACTGTGGGGCAGGAAGATGGGAGCGAGGGCACCCCACTCTTGTCCCAGATAATTTCTTCATAAGTTAATCATTATTTCTTAAATATAACGGCAAAACTATGATGGGAAGCTGACTGGTCCTTGAAAACGGAACAGGAGGACCCAAGAGATGTGTTTCAGCTTTCGTTTTCTCCTTTCCCTCCCACCTTTCCCCTCTCAAGCTACAGGCAAAAGCTCCACCACTGACGTACTGATTTATCCTATTCAATTGATTCTTTCGGGTTCTAAGATATCAGTTCTTTTTTTAATCCAACAATTCTTGTGCTTGATACTGCAGGTAAAGGGAAAGGAGGGGAGAAACACCAAATTAAAAAAAAAAAGCTTGGAATGCAGGCTCAAGCTGACACTGAGCACGTTCCTTCATAGTACAAGTAACAACGTTATAACTATTAAATGGTGTTTTAGTAATGGTTGCATTTCTGGTTTCCATGTACTTAGTCTGCCTTTTTTTTTGCGATTCCAGGTAGTTTTGCTTGGATCCTATTGAGGAAAAGAAAAAAAAGGTGAAAACACAGCTATTACATTAGTTCTAGGTTTTTCCTCTAACAGTGATGCTAGAAGATAGTCCAGGACTTGCTGGAGCAGCATGAGAAACATTCCCTCACTTCCGCAGGGCGGCTGGATGAGGGAGCAGGGGCCAAGACTGGTCTGGGAGGAGCTCAGGGGTCCACCCAGATCCACTCCAGCTCCTGCCGCCGATGCCTGCTGCTGGCCTTTCACTGCCAGAACCTCGGGTCCTTCACTGGGGTTCCAGAGAAGAGTAAGGGGTGTCTGGGCATAATGCCTGCTGCCTGTGCTCTACACACTGGCAGTGCAAGAGCCACTTCTCTGGGAAGGCCAGGTCACCTACGAGTGCCACAAAAGGAACCAGGAGTCAAGGGTCAAGGAGATACATAAAAAAACTAACCAGAGGAGCTGGCAGTAGTCCCCAGCCCCTCACAGGACACCACAGCTGCCCTTCACCGTGTTCATTAAGGTCATTCACATCCCTCAGCTAATGGGAAAGCTCCTTCCCACAGCAGGGGCCCCCGTCAGCTGACACCCCTCATCAAGACACCAGGTTTAGGGCTAAGCTGTGACCATCTTTCACGATCAGGAGCAACCAGCAACCAGATACGTACTTGTGCTAACTGTCCTTGCCTGGTTTTAGCTCCAATGCGTATCTAAAATAGCAAAAGAGCAAGTAAAGACCCTGGCATCCAGCCAGAGCTGTCTGGATGTGGTCACAATTTCCTCTTATCAAAGCTGGAAAAAGCACTAAAATCTGGGGTGTGAAAGTGATGCAGGGGGGCCCACAAAGGGGATGTGATTGTTTGCCATGTTTTGTTTCTTAAAGAATATCTGAATACGAAAAAATGTTGACATTTTAATCTGAAGCATTGGGTTCATAGTGTCTGCTATAAATTCAGAATTAAAAAAAAGAAAACAGTTCCTTGATACAGGGAGTCATAAAAATGTCTATCAATATTTTATTACCTGATTTAAATACTAAATTAGTTTAAAAAAAGAGGAAAACAGAGGGATCTGGTAGTCTTAAAAAGAGGTAGTGTAAACCCTTAACTCATGTATTTTACTAAAACTTTTGTTTCTGGAAAAAGAAGGAAGAGTTTGGCTTAAAACTGACAAACTATGTGAAAATAAGTGAAGGTAGAGACAACCATGAACATTTAAAAGCCAGTCCAAAAGGCACAGTGGTTCTGATTCCATTCACCCTTATTAATCTAATTTACGAAGGATGATTTTTTAAAGAAGTGGATGAAGTACTTTCTAGTCAAATCAAACTATTAACCAAGGTTTTTTTTCAGCGTGAAAATTACTTTCTTTAGCATCAGCATTTTACACAGGGGACTAAAAATAATCGGGGGGAAAGCACACATCTCGATGAAATTTGGAACCTATGCATACTCACTTTTCAACGATCGACTTGGTCTGATCGCGGGCGATGCCAACATAGTGATCAATCTGGGTCTTTAAGGAAGGAAAAGCGACTCAGTTGTGGCGACACAGAGATTAACAATCTTCCTGAAGGTAACATTCTTTTGTCTAGTTTAACCACTTTTTAAAAACACTATTGAATATTCTCGAGAATAAAAATAACGCCCAATTTTAAAAAGCATTTTAAAATTATGCCAGAAACACCGCATGCTCTGTTGAAGTCAGACCACTCCTTTCTCTCGCAGGGTAAGTCTCACTTGCTAGGTCTTCTTTAGGGACACCAGAGTATGGCATTTTCTGAATACCAGAAACTGTGTCTAACCTATATTCTGTCATCACAAATGTGTTTTGGCTCTTAAGTAAGACTAATTCATTTAACATCAAAAAGCCATAAATAAAGTCAGCTGACGGATGACTTACTCTATGAGAACAGCGTCACAGCACGCAGTATACTCTACACCCCACCCACAACGCAAGCATCTGTTCACACCGATGGAGTCCCATAATAGTCTTAATAGTTTACATTTCTTTTTAAAAGACACCAGCTTTTATTTATTTAAGCATTTTTCAACTTTTTTTTTTTAAACAGATAAGCACCCATGTGATAAAACCTCAAAAGGCACAACGAGGCATAAAAGCAAGTCTCCTCTCATCCTTCTCCCTCCTAGACATTCAGTTTCTCTCCTTGGAGAAAACCACTGACAGCGGTTTCTTATAGGCAGCTGACTTACAAAATGAGACACTAGAAATGGTTAGAAAAAGATTGCTCCAAACTTTCAATGCCTAAAACATGAACTAACAACTAGTCATACAACAACTGGTATATCCTATTTGAAACAGACAAACGCTTACCTTGTACTTCTCATAGACAATTGGAACGCTGAAAACGAGCAGTTCGGCTGTAGGACAGAATCACAGGACACGGCATGTACAAATGTCAGACAGTCATAAAGTCTCAGATTCAAGTAACACAGACACTTCTCCTCTTGCAACACAAACAGATCTTCAATATGAGAAACCCTGGCGACGGCTCTCAATTAAGGACAGTCAGATGTAGGTACACAGATGCTTTCTTTGTACCACAAATAATTTCCGAATTATGAAAATGGTTTCTGGAAGTAAAATCCCCAAATTTAAGCCGAATCCAGACAAGTTCCCTTTCTTCTAGCTGTTTTGCTATTTCTTTATAGTTAGGACCATTTAATACACAGACGGCCATAAACACAGGTTCCTCCACTCAGGTCTGTGCGGAAGCTGAAGGCTGGGCCACACGGGGGAGGGACGCCATGGGGAGCAGTCCCTTCGCTCTCACTCTTACCAATCACTTCAAAGAGCACAGAGCCACGCTCCTTGCTCCCTTACCAAGAATCAGGAGGGTGATTCCATTGAAGACGGCGCCAACATAGGTCATCAGCCACATGAAGACAGCCAGCTGTGAAGGCCAACGTCAGAGGTTAGCAGGAATAACCACAAGGCGAAACTCAGGGGAGCCGATGCCATTCTCCTCTAGCTAAGTCTGCGTAAGGTAATAATCTCAGAATGCAGGCGACCCCATTTGCACTATACAGTTGAGGGTGCATGAGAGAAGTCTGTAGTTCGCTTCGGCCTGAAGGACAGACCGCCCTTGCGTTTCTGTCAATTACGTCAGTGCTGTTCTGATGTTAGTTCTCAGGGTGCAGGGGACGCCTTCTCTAGTCACTCCCATGCCCACTTCTACAGGCCGATGGAGATAAGCATACATTCTTCTGTCTGATAAAACCCTATGTACTGCTTTTCCTTTGAATCACAACCTCACCCCTGGTTTTCCTCAGCCTCATCACCAAAAGCTGTAGAAACAACTAACCTTCAAGGAGTCGACCAGATCTTCCACCAGAAAGAGACGGATGATGAGCTTCAGGGCCCGGTTGACGTGCACCAGGGCGGCATTGACGTAATTATGGAAAGCTTCTGAGGACAGAGTGATGTCCACATCCAGGTAGGCTCTTCCGGGAGAAGAAACGACAGTCACACATTGGACCAGGAAGGAAAGGATCTCTTTGTTAGCAGGGCGATAGGGCGATTCTTCAGAGTGAAAGCCCCCAAGGATGCCTTTTAAAAACCTGTAGGGGCATTTTTTGCTGTCCTGGGAGGGGTGGGGGCACCACTGTCATCTAGTGGGCAGAGGCAAAGACGCCAGATGCCTGCAAAGGATGGGACAGTCACACACGTCAAAGAACCGCCTCTCCTACGTCCTGCTTAACTTTTACTGCCCCAGAGGAAGTTCATGAAGGTGAGCCATTTATAATCATCAAGAGCCCAGAAGACAGAAAAACAAGGTTATATTTTCCCCACGGTTTTAACATATCCTGAATCTTCTAAAATTGTATTTTGTTTATGCTAAAACTATACGATGATGGTTTTCACCATTTTGGAAAATCACATCTGTATTAGAGATTACATATGTAGGTGCAAATACCTGATGTCTTTATTGTTTCTTTGGTGTAGTCATGTCCAAGCAATTAAATATTGACTGGAATACATATTATTTTATTATAAATGGCTTTCTGTTATGGCTCCTTTATATTACAATTATAATCTATTTTTGTTTATAGATATATTATCTATGAATTTCATTTCAAAGTGATAAAGGAGGAATTACAAAATATTTGTTAAAAAAGAAAAAGGAGAGGGGCTGGCCCCGTGGCTGAGTGGTTTAGTCCGCGCTCCGCTGCCGGCGGCCCAGTGTTTCATTGGTTCGAATCCTGGGCGCAGACATGGCACTGCTCATCAAACCACGCTGAGGCAGCGTCCCATATGCCACAACTAGAAGGACCCACAACGAAGAATATACAACTATGTACCGGGGGGCTTTGGGGAGAAAAAGGAAAAAATAAAACCTTAAAAAAAAAAAAAAAAGAAAGAAAAAGGAGAGTGGAGATAGTAAGTTTGATAGTGCTGAAAACTAGAGGAAAAGACGGACAGACTCAGGTTCTGTTCCCAGATGACTACAGAACTGAGACGTAACCGTGCTCACAACTTGTCCCCTCAGGCAGAACTTCCTGAGCGCCAGACCCGGGGCCGGGTGCGGGCTATCCCGGGAGAGGAGGCTGCCTTTGCCTCAAAGAGCCCACAGCCTTGCAGGAAAAACAGCAGAGTAACAGGCACATTTTTCTTTCTGATTTATTACGAAAATATTTACTACCAAACACAAAAGTTATAAAAATTAGATGTTATAATTCAAACATCTTAGCAAAACACATTTTATAAATAAATCTACAAGGGTGTCACGCAAAAGGGAAAAAAATCCTGCTGAGACATAACGACTTTGTGGGCACTCACTCATTCAACCACCATCAATTTGTTAAAACTAATTTGCAAGAACTTTTTCAAGGCCACAGGGTTTAAATCATGCCTTCTGTTTCCTCTGAGAGAAAACACAAGGACCAGAGCGACAGCTAGACAGCTGTGTGTCATGGTCCTGAGGGTCACGGCAGGGCTTCCTCCTCTGTGAGAAAAGGGTTTTAAAAAAACTGTCATTTGCTAATTTTAAATGGATTTCCATGAGGAAAACATTTGTTAAAGTTACAGCACAGCCAGAAAAGCCAGCAACTGGATTCCAGAAATGCACAACCTACTGACTTCATCAAGATCGCCAAGCCTCAATACCAAGATTTCAAAGCTGTTTGCAGATTTAACTCTAGGGGGCCCAGCGGTGTACCCGGGACCCCTCTAACTGAGCACTGCTCCAGATGCTCTGCCGCCCTGACTCTGCTCAGGAATTTAGACCGTCCTCTTGAGTCTTAAAGTGTGAGCTTCTAGTTTGTCCAAAGGTCTTGGCTCTAACTCGGTCACCTCTTCAGGCGGCCCCAAGGTTCCCAGCTGACGTTTCCTGCCACCGACCAGCCGCATTAGGCCCTGGGATTCTTGAGTGTTAGTCAGGGCTGACTTCTAGCCCTGACCAGCCTCAGCGAACTCCTTCACTAAACTGCAGAGCGTTACTCGTGATACTTCAACTCACTTGAATGGATGGCCTTCTTCTGACTTCTGTACAGCCTGGATGACAGACTTGTAGACCCTGAAGCTGATGGTGACAGAGAGAAGAGCCAGGATGAGGTAGGAAACCACACTGATGACACTGAAAGCTGCCAGGGAAAGCAGCACGATCAGCGTGGTGCCAAAGACAAACCCAGTCTTCTTCACATCTCGCCAGAAAATCAGATCGTGCACTGCCAAAGAAAAGGGAACAGAGTTACATAAACGCCCACGAGGCACAAGGCCAGGGAGGCTCGCGGCTGAGCAGCACGATGCTGCACAGAGGTCCAGGAGCACCCTCCCTAGGAGAATCTCATCAGTGGAATCACACCAGGACTGGGGTGAGCATTCACACTGCAAAGGGTTCCTCTGGCTTCCAGATAGGTTTACAGAAACTTAGGAACTTATGTTTTAGGGATGGCCACTTAAGTACAGCGGGGTAAAGTGTCACTGACTCTAAACGTTTCAGCAGAAAGGATGGTAGAGCAAGTCTGGTAAAATCTTCATGTACTGTTGACTAAATTAAGCAAACCATGCCTACAAAATAGTTGGGTCAACAGACTACAAAACCATCTAACTTAAAACGCATCAATTGGGGTGGTGGCAGAGAGAGTGGAGAATAAAAATAAACCAAGCCCTATCAGTGTTAGTCACAATGAAACACCAGTCCCTGTGTTCATCCGAAGAGAACTCAGGAAGCACTATGGGTAGGGGACCACACAGTTATCTAAACCATGACACTTCTGAAAATGAAGTATTCATAACTATTAAACTATTCATAACTGTTAGCAGACAGGTACAGACCAAGACTGCCCCAGGCAAGTGGGTTCCATGGTTGGAAAACTGGAAAGATCTAAGTTCTTCTACTTAAAGACACCTCAAAAACTGGGTGTAAGCTGCTAGCCATCTCCGCCCGGCAATGACAGTGCATTTGATTTCCACCTGTGACGGCGAACATCCACGCTCACAGCCCTGTCGCAAGTTTCTTCTTTGCTCCTTGCTTATAACGAAGAGCACGGGCTTTGGAGCTGGAGAGACATCAGTTTGAGCCCGGGTAATTTTTAGCCATATTACCTTAATTAACCTTTCTAAACCCTGTTTTCTCTAAAACAAAGAAAGTGATACCTACTCCCTGGAGTTGTTTTAAGCATTCTATCAGGCTAATGCATGCAGCATGCTGAGCACTGCAAACGACACGCAGTAAACGCTCAAATTTTAACTACAATCAAGATACGGTTTGCCTGGAAGACTGACTGACGGTTAAATGAACTCGAATCTGATTCAAGCTGAGCCACTGGCACCTAATTCTTCCCCATATTCAGCTACAGTACTCTCCTCTGAAGCCTGAGCTTGCTAGAGCCAAAGGAACCCAACCTGAAACTAAGAAAACACTCAAGAGATGCTGGTTGTACAGAAGAAATCATCACTGGCTCCGCGAGTCCGGCGATGGGATGTGACTTACTAGGAGAAAGAAGAGCTATCGCGATCCCTGATAGGAAGCCGAGGGTCCCAGACAGAGATGCTACAAAGGAGAGAAGGCAACGGAGGCCCACCTGATGGAAGAGGAACGCTGAAGAGGATGCTGCCTGTTCACGAGAGCAAACACTAAGCGGGAGAGTTCCCACAGCCAGAGTCCAGGTGCATCCACACCACGGTTCACACGGCTCCAAGAGCAATCGCAACACGGAATGCTTAGAGGACCGAGAGCAGGATCCGCACCGAGTGCTTAGTCATGGAACAAACTGATCCATGTGCCTCCTGATGGAACGCCCCGAGAGGGACGCAACATCACTTCTGGGCTATTCCTGCCAAAATCATAACCCGAGTCTAACGAGAAAACACCAGACAAACCCAGATTGAGAAACAGTTTACAAAACAACTGGCCTGTATTCTTCAAAAATATCAATGTTGTGAAAGACAAGGAAAACTGGAAGAACTTTTTCAGATTAAGAGTAAGGAGACTCGACAACAGATAGGTGCAAAGTGTGGTCATACACTGGACGCTGGATAAAGGGATAAAAATAGTTATAAAGGACATCCCTGGGACAGCTGACACCATTTGAATGGGGACTACATAATTGATACAAGTACTGTATCAATGTTAAATTTCCTAAATTTGGTAAGCGTACTGCGGCTATGTAAAAGACACACAAATTCGTGTCTGAGAGAAACACACTCCAAGTATTTAGGGGTAAAGCGGCCGGATGTTTGCAACCAGCTCGTACATGGTTCAGGAAAACACACGTATCTGGAGAGGGGGGAGGGAGTAATAAAGCGAAAGTGGACAAATGTCAACAAGTGGTGAACTAGAGCAAAGGTTACATGGGAGTTTTTTGGATTACGCTTGCAATTCTTTAAGTTTGAAATATTTGAAAGACAGAAAGAGAACAATCAAGAAAAGCTTGGAGCATAAGGCTGGGGCCCAGAGAGAAAAAGATCTTGATGCATCAGAGAAGGAAAATGGGATAAAAACACTGGCCTAAATGCAAATCTACCTTTGGGCAAGTTAGAAAAAGCCACCCTGTTCCCATGAACTCTACTGCCACCTGCTGGAAAAGAGTCATAAGAAATACTCAAAGCTACAGAGCCCACTCACGGGAACGGCCCCCCTAGGTATGCAGCACATACTTACAGAACAGTGGAGAAGGCCGTGGGCTTGGCCTTCAAATCAGCAGTAGAATTATGGTCTGGGCTGGAAGGGGGACACACCATTTAAAAGGGGGACAATGGAGGGAAAGCCAGGCAAAGACGGCTCGATACAGTAAGCCTCCGTCTGGGACGCTCCCCTCCACAACTTCCCGTGGCTGCTCCTTGACTTCATGCAGGTCCTGGTTCAGGGATTCCTCCTCAGAGACGGCCCATCCCAAGGTCCCCTCCTTTCATCACTCCCCATCTCCCCGTCCTGCTTTATCTTCCTCCCTAGCAGGTATCACTATATTTATTTACAGCGGGCTCTTCTCATCTGTTGCTGAACGCTTAAACGCCTAAGCTAACGGCCAAGAGACAGCAAAACCACGCTCTCCTGTGCTTCCCGATAACCCCTCTCCATCAAGACAAGTGTCTGCACCTGCGTCCTGCTAAGGACAGTGGGCCAAGGATCCTGAGTACACAATACCAAAGAAAGGACACTGGCATAGTCTGGAGACATGATCCTCTCTGAGTCTTGAGGAAGAGACAGGAGGATGAAACATATGAGGAAAAAGCAAGACAGTTTCAGTGTTTCTTTCATAACCAGGAAACCAAGAGGCTGCCACGGTTTGATTCCATGAAATGCTCCTTCAGTCTTCTCCTGTCATCCATCTGCTCCTACTACCTCAGCAGAGGACTTTTTAAAACAGGAAATTCCTCACTTTCAATGCGTTCTCTTTCCTTCCTTTCCCAGCCTGCTCTTCTTCCAGCAAGCTCTAATCAGATGCCTACCATGTGGCAGGCAGGTTCTAGGCACTGGGAAGAGAACCCACCAGTAAATAAGGCAAACAAGAGCCTTTCTGACACTCTGGTGGGGAAGGAGGTGATGAACAACAAACGAGCTCCCAGAGGCCTGTAAGGACACAGACCCAGTGCGCTACGATGAGGATAACGTGCATGCAGATGTGCGTGTGCGGACGGCGGTCAGGAAAAGCCTCTTTGAGGAGACGACGTTAAAGGTGAGACACGAAGGATGAGGAGCTGGTCACGCAAAAGCAGGGGAGGGTGTTCTAGGCTTGAGGACACACACACAAGGACTCTTGGCGGGGCGGGGGGCTGTCGGGCATTGCTTGGGAAAGGTCAGAAGGCCAGTGTGGATGGTATGGAGTGAGTGGGGGGAGTGTGGTGGAAGATACAGCTGCAGAGACTGGCAGGGCTGGATCATGGAGCCCTGCCTCAGAGCAGGGTAAGGAGCTCAGGGTAAGGATTTTACCTCAGGCGAAACGGTGAGTCACTAAAGGACGTCACGCAGGGGAATAACATGCTATATTCCATTTTTAAAAAAGCAGTTTTCCTGCGGTACAGAAAGTGGATTGGCGTGGGGCACGAGTGCAGGCAGGAGGGAGCGGAGTGGACAGATCTGAACCACATTTGGGGGCAGAACAGGCAGAACTTGGTGATGAACTGGATGCAGGATGTGACGGGAAGAACTGTGGATGACCCCTGGGTTTGGAGCCTGAGCAAATGGATGGATGTGGTGTCATTTACTGAGATGAGGAGGAGCAGAGTACAGAACATGTTAACTCTGGGATGGACGTCTAGAGATATCCCTTATTAAAGAAGGTGGTTAGACCTGCCAGTGTGGAGCACACAGGATAGTTCTGAGCTGGAGAAACACAACCGGAAGTGACCAGCACACAAACAACGTTTAAAGTCCTGGGGAAGGATGCGGTTCCCTAGTACTGACACGGAGGGAGGCCCAGGTCTTCATTCTGAGGTGCTCCAATATTCAGAAGTGAGTACGAGCAGGGAGCTAGCGAAGGAAACAGGAAACACCGAGTGTGGTGGGGGATAACCAGGAGGGTCCGGTCTCACAGAAGCTGACAGGAGTGCCTGGAGGAGGGCGTGGGAACTGCCTCATCCTGCCGCGCTTGAGTAAGGAAAAAAGTGACCCTGGACTTGGCAATATGGAGATGGCTGGTGATCTGAACAAAGGTGCTCAGTGGAGGGACAGGAACACGAGCAACTGGAGGGAGCTGGAGGAATTAGTGCTGAGACGTGGAGGCAGTGTGAGAAACGCCTGAGAAACACGTGAAGGGGAGCAGAGCCACGTGGAGCCAGGGAACGGTTTTTAAAGATGGGAAACACGGCAGCATGCTTACATGCAGATGCAGACAAGGAGAGGGAGCAGAAGCAGTGAAGTCCAGGAAAGGGTGGGTGGCGGTGCAGAGCCCAGGTGAAGGGGCCGCTCCTTGTCAGAGTCAGGCACAGAAGAGGACGAGGAGAGACACAGGCCCACTACAGGGCTGAAGACTGGAAGAAGAGGGGTTGCTTTCTCAATAAAAAGGAGCTGAGATCATCAGGTGGGGTCGGGGCAAGGGGGAGAAGCAGGTTTACAGAGAGAGAGAGAGAGCGAGAGAGACAGAGAGAGAGACAGAGAGAGAGGGGAAACGATTGTTTCAGAAAAGTGAGAAAATGTCTTAAAACTCTTAGAGTAAACCTTTGTGGCCTTAGGTTACGCAACGGTTTCTCAGATGTGACACCAAAAGCACGAGTGCCAAGAGAAAAAATAAACTGGACCGCATCAAAAATAAAAACCTTTGTGCTCTAAATGGTACCAAGCAAGTGACAGGAAAACTCAGAGAATGAGAAAATACCTTTGCAAATTACAGAACTGATAAGGTATTTGTGTCCAGAATATGTAAGAATATATAAAGAATTATAACAAAAAGAAAAATAGCCCAACTGAAAAATGAACAAGGAATCTGAATAGACATTTCTCCAAAGATAGACAAATGGCCAATAAGCACATAAAAACATGCTCAACATCATTAGTCATCAGGGAAACGCAAATCAAAACCACAACAAACTCACTAGGATGGTTTTAACAGAAAACAGTAACAAACACTGGCAAGGATGTGGAACTCTCATACATTCCTAGTGGGGACGAAAAATGGTGCAGCCACTTTGGAAAACAATTTGGCAACTCCTCAAAAAGTTAAACAGAATTATTATATGACCCAGCAGTTCCACTCTTAGGAAAATACCTGAGAGAAATAAAAATACATGACAACACAAAACTTGGTGTACACCAACGTTCACAGAAGCATTAATCATAATAGCCAAAAAGTAGAAACAATCCAAACTTCCACCAACTGATAGTGGACAAATAAAATGTAGTATATCCATACCATGAATTATTATTCAGTAACAAAAAGGCACGAAGTTCCAATGCCACTTGCTACAACATGAATAAAACTTGAAAATGTTAGGCTAAGTGAAAGAAGCCTATTATAAAAGACCACATATTCTATGATTCCATTTATATAAAACATCCAAAATAAAAAATCTATAGAGATAGAAAATAGATTAGTGGTCGTTTAGAGCTGTGGTGTTGGTCATGGGAAATGGGGAGTGACTGCTAACGGGTATGGGGTTTCTTTTTTGTGGGAGGACTAAAATGTCTAAAATTGGATAGTGGTGATGGTAAAAAATATTTAGCTGTACACTTTAAACAGATAAATTGTATGGTATGTGAGTTATATCTCAATAAAGACGTTAAAAAATGTGCAATTATATAGTCAGATTTCAACACTGCACTCTCAATAACTGATAGAACAAGTAGACAGAAAATCAATAAGGAGATAGAAGACTTGAATTCTATTAACCAATTTGACCTTCTTGACATTTATAGAACACTCCACATATCAGCAGAATATATATTCTTTTCAAGTACATGTGGAACATTTACCAAGATAAACCAGATCCTGGGCCATGAGACAGCCCTGATAAATTTACAAGGATTCAAGTCACTTTTATGTTTAACAGACAGATATTGGGAAAAACCCCAACATTTGTAAACTAAACAACCCATGAATTGAAGAAATCAACATGGAAATTAGAAAGTTTTTTGAATCGAATGAAAATAAAAATTCCCTAAAGCAGGACATAGTATGAAAGTGTCTATAACAGGAAAGAAGATGACAAATCAGTGATCTCAGCTTCAACCTTAAAAAACCAGAAAAAGAATAACTTGAATCCCAAGTAAACAGAAGACAGGAAATAATGAAAATCAAAGCACAAATCAATGAAAGAGGTAACAGAAAAATGAGAGAAAAATCCATGAAACCAAAATTGGTTCCTTGAGAATATCAATAAAATAAATAGAACTCTAGCTAGACTGATCAAGAAACAGTGAAAGAATACACAAATTGCCAACATCAGGAATAAGAGAGGTGACATCACTACGGATTCTACAGACACTAAAAGGATGATAAACGAATATCATGAACAATGTTATGCCAATAAATTAGACAATTTCGACAAAGTGGACAAATTCCTACAAAGACCCAAACTACCAAAACTCAAGAAATAGGTAAACCAAAAAGCCCCACATCTATTAAAGAAATAAAACTTACAGATAAAGTGCTTCCCACACAGAAACCTCCAAGCCCCCGTGGCATCACTGGGGAACTCTGCCAAACATTAAACAAGAAATCATACCAATTCTACACAAATTCTCCAGAAAAATGAAGAGAAGGTAATATTTTCCAACACACTTTATAAGGCCAGCAGTACCCTGATCCCAAAACTAGATAAAGACATTACAGGAAGAGAAAACTACAGACTAATATTGTTTATGGACACAGATGCAAAAATTCTTTTCTTTAAATTATTATTTATTATTATTTTTTTGGTGAGGAAGATTGTCCCTGAGCTAACATCTGCATCAATCTTTCTCTATTTTTTTGTATGTGGGATGCTACCACAGCATGGCTCACGAACCCCAGGTTGCCGAAGTAAAGCATTTGAACTTAACCACTACACCACTGGGCCAGCCCCAAATGCAGAAATTCTTTTTTTTTTTTTTTTTAAAGATTTTATTTCTTTTTTCCTTTTTCTCCCCAAAGCCCCCCGGTACATAGTTATATATTCTTTGTTGTGGTTCCTTCTAGTTGTGGCATGTGGGATGCTGCCTCAGCGTGGTTTGATGAGCAGTGTCATGTCCACGCCCAGGATTCGAACCAACGAAACACTGGGCCGCCTGCAGCGGAGCGCGCGAACTTAACCGCTCGGCCACGGGGCCAGCCCCAAATGCAGAAATTCTTAACGGATATTTTGCAAATCAAACCCAACAATATAGAAAAAGAATACATGATGACCAAGTGGTGTTTTTCACAAAAATGCAAGACTGGCTTAATATTTATAAATCATTTAATATAATTCACCATATTGACAAACTGAAAAAGAATAACCATATGATCTCCTCGAAAGATACAGAAAAGGTATTTAACAAAATCCAAGATCCCCTCTGATAAAACCTCTCCAGCAAACTAGATTATAGAAAGGAGTTTTCCTCAAATTGATAATGGGAATCTACAAGAAACGTCATGTTTAATGAAAGAAGGCAAGGATGTTCTCTCTCACCACGTCTATTGAACACTGTATTAGAGGTTCTGGCCACTGTAGTAAGTCAAGAAAAAGAAATAAAAGGGGGCTGGCCTGATGGTGCAGCAGTTAAGTGCGCACATTCCACTTTGGTGGCCTGGGGTTTGCTGGTTCGGATCCCGGGTGCGGACATGGCACTGCTTGGCAAGCCATGCTGTGGTAGGCGTCCCACATATAAAGGAGAGGAAGATGGGTATGGATGTTAGCTCAGGGCCAGTCTTCCGCAGCAAAAAGAGGAGGACTGGCAGCAGATGTTAGCTCAGGGCTAATCTTCCTCAAAAAAAAAGATGAAGTAAAACTGTCATTATTCACAGAGGCATGATGGCCTACGTGGAATACCTGATGGAATCTACAAAAAGCTATTAGAATAAGGTTGCAGGATACAAAATCAATTCTATTTCCATCTATTAGTATTAACCAATCAAAAATTTAATTAAAAATAGCATGAAAATATGGAATATTTAGGTATAAATCTGACAAAAGATGTTTAAGACCTGTACAGTGAAATCTATAAAATACTGCCGAGAGAAACCAACGAAGACCTAAATTAATGGAAAGCTATACTGTTTTCATGGGTTAAAAGTCTCAAAATTGCTAAGGTGTTAACTGTCCCCAAATTTATCTATAATTCTACGTAATTCCAATCAGAATCTCAGTAGGTTTTTTCCGTAGAAATGGACAAACTGATTCTAAAACTCCTATGGATAAGACCTAGAAGAGCCAAAACAACCTTGAAAAAGAACAAAGGTCAAGGACTAACACTGTCTGGTTTCAAGACATCTAAGGCTACCATTATCAAGATGGTGTAGTATTGACCTAAAGACAGACAACAGAGCAATGGAATGGTAACAAAGTCCAGAAACAGCCACGTATGTGGACAAACTATTTCTCGACAAAGTTGCAGAGATGACCCAGTGGAGAAATAAGAGTCTTTTCAACAAACGGTGTCAGAACAACTGGATGCCCATATGCAAAAAAAGAACTTTGATCAGTATCTCACATGACATGCAAAAGTTCACACAAAACGATCACAGACAAATGTAAAATCTAGTACTATGTAATTACGCGAAGAAAATCTTGTGCCCTTGGATTAGGAAACATTTCTTATATAAAACAATAAACATCTGGTACATAGAAAAAATCGACAAATTCTATTTCATCAAAATTTAAAACTTCTGCTCTTTTTGAAAGATACTGTTAAGAGAATAAAAAGATAAGCCACAGACTGGAGAAAGTATTTGAAAAAATATACTGATAAATGACTTGTTTCCAGAATATATATATATTATGTATGTATTTTCTACCACTCAAAAATAAACACAATAAAAACTCGTCAAAAATTTAAACAAACCTTTCCTCAAAGATGATACATGGATGGCAGGTAAACACGTGAAAAGATGCTCAACATCATTACTCATCAGGGAAACGCAAATTCAAACCGCAATGAGCTCCCACTATGCACCTGGTTGAACGTCTAGATTTAAAAGACCGACCACACCAAGTGTTGGCAAGGATACAGAGGAAGCGGGACTCTCACACACGCTACTCGGAATGTAAAACAATGCAAACCACTTTGAAAAACAATTTGGCAGTTTCTTACAAAGTTAAATACAACTATCCTATGATCCAGCCATTTCACTCCCCAAGTATTTACTCAAGAGAAAAGAATATATTATGTTCTATAAAGATTAGCACATGAACATTTACAGCAGCTTTATTCGCAAAATAAGCAACAGTGAAAATTAAAAATGTCAGCAAAAAGGGAAAACAAATGTCCATCAACAGATGGTATATCCATACAATAGAATACTACTCAGCAGTACACTCATCAACATGGAGGAATCTCAAAATGATTCAGCTGAGTGAAAGGAGCCAGACCAAAAAAAAGAGTACATACTCTATGATTCCATACGTATATAATTCTAGAAAACACAAAGCAATCCAGCGATAGCAAACAGATCCGTGGTCGTCTGGCAGGAGGGAGCACAACGAGGCACAGTGAAGCGCCTGTGTGATGGAGATGTTCACTACCTTGACTGTGGCGAGTTTCACAGGTGTCTACATAGGTGAAAACTTCTCAAATCGTGTATTCTAAATATGTACAATTTACTGCATATCAATTATACCCCAATAAGGTTGTCTTTTAAAAAAGTTAAATGATCACACGGTAATATTTTTGGTCTTCAAGTGTTTAACAAATTAAAAACTTGATGCGTGAGACAGAACTGGAGGCAAAGGAAGAACAATAATGTACGGTAAAACCTTTTAATTTGAAGTCTTTTACTAGGAACTCAAACTTCATAATAATCCAACTATCCCAAGCTTGTACTGTATTGTCTATAAAAGTGTCTGCTAAAATAATCAACAGTGTAAGCAACATGCCCGGGGGAAGGACTCCTTAACAGTTTCCTGATCCCTTAAACTACTCAGAAGCACCATTTTTAAACAATTTATGTATAAAATCTTATTTAAAAATGACCGACAAAGAAAACTTCACTCTAGAAATCTGGTTACTGTGTCAGAGATAAGCACCTACGGTCCTTTCATTACCAGAGATGATTACGGAAGACACAGTTAGACGCAGCTTTAGGTACAAGTGTGTGCTAAGGGATGTTTACTTTAGAGATTATCCCAGTATTCTCTTTGGAGCCCCTTCACACCTTCTGGCTTCCATTTGGCCCCAGATCCCTACCTGGTGACACACTTTATCCCCCGCTTTAGAGACAGGACAGCAAAGAACAAACTCTGCTCCAGACTGTCTCGGTTTGCACCCTCTTCCATTTACTAACCCTGTGATTTTGGGAAGACACTTAACGTCTCTGTGCCTCGGGTTCCTCATCTGTAAATGGGACAATGCAGTATCTGCTCTATCGGGATGCTGCCAAGATCAAACAGGTCAACGTGCAGAAGTGCTGAGATCAGGCAGTAATGCAACACGAGCTATTACTATTCTCACTTCACTGCCAATCCCTGCTACAAGCATAACGCAAAACTGAAGAACTAAAGTGAAAATCTAAAGAGAAGTACAGATTTTTCCCCTCTCCTTTCTGTTGCTAACAAGATACTGAGAGAGAAGATAAGGGGATTACAAGGGACCCTTTCAACCAATCAGCTCCTTCGATCTATTTTACCTATCAAGCTTCCACATAGAATTTCCTATGGAAGAAAGGCTGCGCCGTCAGCACTATGATTAAACAAAGAGAATGATGTGTAAAAGGTCGGGGTGGGGCAGAGGGCGAGGAGCTAAAGGTAGTATGATATCCGGGCCTACGGGGCAGAGGGGGCTAGCATAGATTGGGGAACTATCAACACACAGGCGGGAATGTGAAGCCACGGGAACAGAAGAGATCACTCAGGAGCATCTCATAGCACCTCAAACTCCTCAAATCAAAGAACCCATTATCTCCCCTGGCCACTGCTCCCTGTTCAGAAAATGGTTCTAGCATCTGCCCAGTGACCCAAGACAGGGATACGGAAATAGGGCTCACTCTCCCGTCTCCCTTATCTGCCCACTCAAGCACCAAGGCCCGACAGAGTCTACCTTCTTGAATCTACCCACGGAAAGTAAGACCTTAACTGAGAGCCAGAGGGCTGATAAACTGCCAGTCGAGGGCACTATCTTAGAGACAGAATGAAGCCCTGGCTGGCCTCTCTCTAACGAGTACTGGCCCAAGCTAGTCCAACAGACACTGGAAAAACAAAAGCCGAAAGTTCTCAAAAGCACAGTCCGTATTCCCTTACTTTTCAGGTCAAACTTTATCTTTAATATTACATCACCTAAAACTTATTTTCATTTGAAAGACTGACTTTTTCTAGTTGTGCTTCAATATGTTTAAAGTCTTGTCTTGTACTAATTATGTCTTTTTTTTTAAAGATTACCCCAATGATTTTATTCTTTTTTATTTTAGAGGAGGATTAGCCCTGAGCTAACATCCACTGCCAATCCTCCTCTTTTTTCTGAGGAAGACTGGCCCTGAGCTAACATCCGTGCCCATCTTCCTCTACTTTATATGTGGGACACCTGCCACAGCATGGCTTGCCAAGCAGTATGCAGGTCCACGTCTGGGATCCGAACCAGCAAACCCTGAGCTGCCGAAGTAGAGTGCATGAACTTAACTGCTGCACCACCGGGCCGGCCCCTATGCCTGTTATTTCTTAGAATCCATTTCAATACATAATACAGCCTCTGTCTAAAACTTTATGAAAGTAAAGTCAACTATTTCTTGGTTATTTTAATTATCTTGCTAATGGCAGAGGAAACATCTGACAAAGAATGTCTGTATTCACCAAGAATGTTTATATTGCTGGTAGAATTATGAGTGATTCCTTCTTTTCATTTTCTAAATCTTCCATAACGTGACCACTTTACTTCTATTTTAAAAGCTTTCAAGGATGTCTACCTCTTGCCTGTATTATTGAAAGACGCCCACTGCAGTACCCTTCTTACACCAAAAGAGGGCACTAACACATCCAATGGCATCTCCAGACTAAGGAGAAACAAATGGGTCCCTGCCAATTCAAGCACAGTGCAAAGCTTGTTGATTCCCCACCCACAGATGCTTCCTACTGAATTTGAGGAAAGCGCTTAGTTTGACTCCAACTTCAGCCATTCCCAAGGCTCAACTGACTTTAATCCACTCTCCCAAGAATACATCTCAAAGAAAAGAAAGGCTGGTCAAATGCTTATTCTGGAAAGGAATAAACGTTCAAGAAATTTCAAGGTTTAGTAGTCAACCAGCTTTAACTTCATTTTTAAAAGTAAATCTCCAACTCAAGGATCCATACAATACGTCCTATCTTCTGTGCTTTAGTTTTTCAAAATTTGTAAATATAGGCATGCCCTGCTTCAATAGTCTGGGTTCGGTTCCTGGGTGCGGACCTACACCACCTGTTGGTGGCCATGCTCTGGTGGCGACCCACATACAAAACAGAGGAAGACAGGCAAGGACGTTAGCTCAGGGCAACTCTTTCTCAGCCAAAGATTATCAATATACATCTCTAAGAAAATTTAAATGTGGCTGAAATAACTAAAAGAAAAAAAGCCCCAGATTTTATGACCCCAAAAGGGAAACTGCTCATTACTAACGGGGAAATAGGGAGTTAAGTTTTTTATATGAACAATTATTTACATAAAGAAAAATATGTAGAGGTTTTCATGATTATTTCTTTCCCTTGTTTACATTAATAGTTCACAATAAATGAAGCCACTTTTTGAGTTGCAAAAGACATTGGATTATGTGTTTATAAACTCAGATCCAAATTTTGTGGCTGCCGAAATGGGTTAATAGTCTGCTCTGCTACAGATTTGCCCTGAAACAAAGATATCCTCTTAAAACGGCACAGAAGGATCACTGACAGAATACAAAGCTGTCGCTGTCAAAGACAGACACACATGCTCTCAGTCACGGACGCACCTGGCAGCAGGCCAAAGACACTTGCAGGAACCCCTTCCAAACTAGCATTCCTCTCAGACTGTCAGGAAAAAACAGTTTTTTGTCCATTAAAATAACCACACATCCCCTTTGCCCTCAATTTCAGATTTATAAAGCACAGAAAACAAAATGGCCCTGACTACTCCTTCCCAATGGAATAGCCAGGTGGATCTGAATAAGGGAAATTTTGAACTCAGTTATCTAAAGAATATAATTAAAGATAAACGCAGTGCTGAACCACGATGGAATGGACAAAGACACAAAACTCTGGCTCTCATTTTCTATCCTTTTTTTTCTTCTAAGTCTAGTTGGTTCTTTGCACGTGTTGGACGACCACTAAATGCTCCAATAAAGCAAGCAGAGACTTAAGTCTGCAGAAGACATCAGATCCACTCCAGAATTAAAACAAAACACTAGTTAATTGCTAATAACTGTGAAAGCCCAACCAAATGTAAGGTGATTTTATGGCCTTGCACACATTTATTTCTAATTCAATTTTCATGCTAGTCACGTCACGGCAACATGAAATTTCTCCTAAGGTCGTGATGCACTTGGACTTGAATGTCTCTTTGACAGTCTGCTGGGTAACACCGATGAGTGACATGGTATCAGACTCTAACAGTACGTGACATAAAATTCTTCTCTTCTAAAAAAGTTAAGTCTCTAAAATCTTTACCAGTAATAAGCAAAATAAATTTTTAAAATAAAGAGTTAGGTAATACACACACCCTTGACTTTTGAGATCTTACTCTATTTCCCTAGTGGCTCTGCTGAGTTCCCCCATGGAAATAAGGGGACTCTGATCATAAACGGGACAGCTTTTCTCCTCCTCTGCTTTATTTCTTTCCAACATTTAATTCCCTCCCCCCGCCAACATATAGCAAAGTCGAAAAGAGCTTAGAGGGAACATCCATATAATCACTATCTAGATTTTACCATTAACATCTTATTTTTAGTATTGTCATAAAATACATCTAACATAAAATTGACCATCTTAACCATTTTTAAGCATACAGCTCAGTGACATTAAGTACATTCACATTGTGGGGCAGCTGTCACCACCATCCACTACTGTTTTACTATACTTAATTATATATCTGTCCCTCAGTCTATCTTACTTTTTATGTATGTCAAAGTACAATACAAATATCAGGAAATCAATGTCAGCTTGCATGTCATTAACTAAAGTCCAATATTTAGTATTTTTCTTTTGATGTAAAATTTACAAACAATGAAACACAATACATTCAGACTTTGGACACATGCATACCCCTCTGTAACCCTATCAAGCTACAGAACATTACCATCGTCCCAAAATTTCCTTAGGATCCCTCCCAGTCAACACCCCAAGAAGTAGCCACTGCTCTGATCTTTTCCTACACAGAACAGTTTGCTTATTCTGTAATTTCACATAAACGGAATTGCAGCACGAATTCTTTATCCTGCTTCTTTCACTTGGCAAAATTTCTGACATTCATCCTTACTGTTGCAAATATCAGAAGATGACTAGCTGGACCACAGGTTATCTAGTCCCTTCTCGATGGACAACTGGCTGTTTCCAGCTTTGAGCTTTGATGAATAAAACTGCTATGAATATAAACAAGTCTTCATACAATGACACGCTCTCATCTCTCTACAGCGGAGCTGCTAGATCATGGAGAAGGTGCATATCTAGCTCTCTAAGAAACTGGCCAACCTTCCTCTCAAGTATCTGTACCATTTTACATACTCACCAACAGTTGGAGAGTTTCAGCTGTTCCACAGCCTCGCCAACGTTGGGTGTTTCCAGTCTTTAATTTTAGCCATTCAAGTGGCTGTGTAGTGAGTGATTTCTTATTTTGATTTTAATTATGTCAAGACTCGTAATGCTGAACACATTTTTTTTTTTTAAGATTTTATTTTTTCCTTTTTCCCCCCAAAGCCCCCCAGTACATAGTTGTATATTCTTCGTTGTGGGTCCTTCTAGTTGTAGCATGTGGGACGCTGCCTCAGCGTGGTTTGCTGAGCAGTGCCATGTCCGTGCCCAGGATTCGAACCAACGAAACACTGGGCCGCCTGCAGCGGAGCGCACAGACTTAACCACTCGGCCACGGGGCCAGCCCCTGAACACATTTTTTTTGGATTACTGACCATTTGTATATCTTCTCCTGTGAAGTGCCAATCTTTCTGCCAAATATCTTTATTGTGTGTTGGTCTCTTTATTGTTGAAATGAGTTGTTTTGGTTTCTGGGTTTTTTTGGTGAGGAAGATTGGCTCTGAGCTAACATCTATGCATATCTTCCTCTATTTTGTATGTAGGACACCACCAGAGTATGGCTTGAGGAGCAATGTGTAGGTCAGCGCCTAGGATCCAAACCCATGAACCTGGGCCACCGAAGCAGAGTGCACGAACTTAACCATACCACCACCAGGCCAGCCCCCTAGTGAAATAAGTTTTCAGTATTTCCTGGATACTAGTCCTTCATGAGATACATGTTTTGTAAACACTTTCTCCCAGTTAATGGTTTGCTATTAGTGGTGTCTTTTAATGAGCAAGTTTTAATTTTGATGTCTAATTTACTGATTTTTTATTTTACGGCTAGTGCATTCTGTGACCTGAGAAACCTTTGCCTAACCCCTAGGTCACAAAGATATTCTCCTATGCTTTCTTCTAAAAGTTTTATGGTTTTAGTTGTTTTTAAAAAATGTTTTAAAGATTGGCACCTGAGCTAACAACTGTTGCCAATCTTTTTTTATTTTTCCTCCTTCTCTCCAAAGCCCCCCAGTACGTAGTTGTATATTTTTAGTTTTAGGTCCTTCCAGTAGTGGCATGTGGGACACTGCCTCAGCATGGCCTGATGAGCAGTGCCATGTCTGTGCCCAGGACCTGAACCAGTGAAACCTGGGCCACTGAAGCAGAGTGTGAGAACTTAACCACTCAGCCACGGGGCCGGCCCCTGGTTTTAGTTTTATGTTCAGGTCTTTAATGTATTTTAAATTAATTTTTGCATATCACCGGAAGCAGAGACTGTGGCAGGCAGAATGCTAAGATGGTCCCCAATACTCTTGCCCCTTGGTGTACACATCCTGTATGATCCTTCCTCCTGCCCCAAATGTCAGCAGAACCTGTGAATACGATGGGACAGTCACTCTCGTGTTTACATTTCAGTTCTGTAAGATCCTGTAGCAGCGAAATTCTCCTGATAGCTTTGAAGAAGTAAGCCACTGTGCTGTGAAAGGGCCAAGAGACTAGTATCTGAGCACAGCCTGTGGGCGCTGAGCAAGAGCCCCAGCCCACAGCCAGCAAGCAAGAAAACAGAGATCTGGTCTTACAACTTCCAGGAACTGGATTCTGCCAAAAATCACTGAGCTTGGACTGGACGTGGTCCCTGAGCCTCAGATGGGATCACAACCCTGGTCACACCCGGCGATTTCAGAATCATACTTTCTTTCAACCTGCTGAGATCCTGAGCAGAGGACTCCTGATCCGTGAAAGCAGTAAGATAATCAAGTCGTGTTGTTTCAAATTGCTCAATTTGTGGTGGTTTGTAATTTCTGGATTCTCTCTTTATTCGATCTTTTTGTTGACTCATTTGCAAGTACCGCACGGTCTTTATGACTGAAGTTTTACGCCCTGAAGGGAGTATTCAGAGTCCTCCAGTTTTGCTGTTCTTCAAGACTGCTTTGGATTTGCTAAGTTCTGTGTATTTCCATAGAAATTTTAGAATAAGCCTGTCAATTTCTATAGAAAAATTCCTCTGGGACTTTGAATTGTATTGAATCCACACATGAATCTGGCTGGGACTGGCATCTTAACAATCCTGGGGCTTCTAATCCATGAGCACAGCACCGCTCTCCTCTTGGACAGTTTTTAGTTTCTCTCTGCAGTCCTGTAGTCTTCACTATAGAGGCCTTGCACATTATTTTTGGTGAAATTTATTCCTACTTTATGCTTTTGATGCTACTGTAAATGGAACTTTTAAAAAATTCCATTTTCTGATTACTTACTGCTGGTATATAACAAGTAAAACTGAGTTTTGTGTAGTAACCTGATATCCTGTAACTTTGCTAAATTCATTTAGTCTTAGTAGTTTTTTTTCTTTTTTAAGATTGGCACCTGAGCTAATATCTGCTGCCAATTTTTTTCTTCTTTCTTCTCCCCAAAGCCCCCCAGTACACAGTTGTAGATTCTAGTTGTGGGTCCTTCTGGCTGTGCTATGTTGGACTCCACTTCAGCATGGCCTGATGAGCTGTGCCACGTCCGTTGTCCAGGATCTGAACCAGCAAAACCCTGGGCCACCGAAGCAGAGTGTGCTAAAGCACAGCGCGCGAACTTAACCACTTGGGCACGGGGCAGTGCCCCTAGTAGTCGTTTTGTAGATTCCTTAAGATTTTCCATGTAAACAATCATGTCATCAGTAAATTAAGACAGTTTAATGACTTCTTTTCCAATTTTCATTCCTTTTATTTCTATTTTTTCTCATAATTCAACAGGTAGGACCTCCAGGATGATGCTGAAGACAAATGGCGAGAGTGAGCATCCTTGCCCTGTACCCAGTCTTAGCGGAAAAGTGCTCAATATTTTGGCATTAAGTACGAAGTCAGCTGTAGAGTCAACAGATGCTGTTTATTAGACTGAAGAAATTACCTTCTATTCCTAGTTTGCGGAACACTTTTACCAGAAAAGGATGCTGGGCTTTTTCAAATGGCTTTTCTGTATCGATTGAAATAATCACACAGTTTCTCTGTTATGTTGTTATGGTGAATTATGTTGATTGATTTCCCAATCTTAAAACAGGCTTCGGTTCCTGGAACAAACTCCACTTTGCCATGCTGTATTAACCTTTTGATATATTGCCGGATTTGATTTGCTAATATTTTGTGAAGGATTTCTCATCTTACTATGTTTACGAGGCACACTGGTCTATAATTTTCACTGTAATGACTTTGCCCAGTGTTGGCATTACTATACACTAGTCTATGAGTTGGGAAGTGTTATCCCCTTTTGCCTTAAATGTTTGTTAAGAATCCCCCAGTAAAATCTCTGGGCTTGGACTTTTTTACGTGAGATTTTTGATAATGAATTTAAAAGAAACTGTGTTAGCTTTGGTAAGTTGTATTTTCCAAGGGATCTGTCCACCTCGTCTAAGTTGATGACTTTGTCGGCATGAAGTTGTTCATACTATTCTGTTATCCCTTCACTTTGTAGGATCTGAAGTGATATCCCTTGTTTTATGCTTGATATTGGTAATCTGTGTTCTCTTTTTATCTTGATCACTCAAGAAATCAATCTTGTTGATCTTTTCCGGAAACCAAATTTTGGCCTTGTTAATTTTCTTTTTTATTCCATTCATTCCTGCTCTTATCTTTATTATTTCCTTCCTCCTACTTTCTTTGGGTTTACTTTGCTCTTCCTTTTCTAGCTTCTTAAGTTGAAACCCTAGACCACCGAATTTTGGTATTTTCCTTTTCTATGTAAGTATTTATTGCTATAAATTTCCCTTTTGGCACTACATTCCGCAAGCTTGATATATTGCATATTCATTATCATTCAGTTTAAAACATTTAAAATTTTTTCTTGTGCTTTCTTCTTTGAGCTATAAATTGTGTAAAAGTGTCTTGCTTAATTTCCAAATATTTGGAAATTTTCCTAGTTATCTTATTTTCATCGTTTTAAAATTTAATTTCACTATAATCTTAGAATATATTTTATATGATTTTAATCCTTTAAATTTATGAGTTGTTTTATGGCCTAGCATATTGTCCATATTGGTGTCCTTGGAAAAAATGTGTCTTCTGCCACTGCAGGGTACAGTGTTCCATAAATATCATTTAGGTCAAAGTGGTCGATTGTGCTGTTTAGATCTTTGTGCATGAATAGCTGGTCTATCAATTGCCAAAAAAGAGGTATTAAAACCTCCAATTAAGATTATAGAATTGCCTGTTTTTCCCTTTAATTCTGTCAATTTTTGCTTTGTGTATCCTGAAGCTGTTATTAGGCACATACTCATTTATGACCGCCAGACTTCCTGATATCTTTTATCATGATAATATGTCACTTATTATTTCTGGTAATACGCTTTGTCTTCTTATGCTTACTTCTGCATGGCATACATTTATATATTTTTTGGTATACCTTTTTCCATCCATTTACTTTCAACCTGTGTCTTTATATTTAAAGTGCACTTTTTATAGTCAGCCTCCAAGTGGGTCTTGCATTTTCATGCAGCCTGCCACAGTGCTGACTGCAGTGTTCCGCCCGTTAACATTCTGATATGGTTGCATTACGTCTCCCATTTTATTCCCATCTTTCCTCTGTCTTTTGTTACCCCGTTCTTCCTTTCTTGCTTCTTTTTGATTATTTGAAGATTTTAATTTATCTACTGGCTTTTTAGCTATGTGTGTTTGCCTTATTATTTTAGTGGTTGTTTTAGGGAATACAACGTACATCTTTGACTTTTCAGTCTACTTAAAATTAATATTAATATTTACCCAGATATTTACCATTTCTGATGCTCTCTGTTCCTTCCTCAAGGTCTGAGTTTATAACTGATATCAATTCCCTTTAATCTCAAGAACTTCCTTTAGTGTTTCTAGTAGTGCAGGTCTTCTGGTGATAAATTCTCTGAGTTTTCTTTTATCTAAAAAAAGTCTTTGTTTTGCCTTCATTTTTGCAGAGTTTTTTTTTGCCAGATAGAGAAATCTGGGTTGACAGCTTTTTCCCTGTTTGGCACTTCAGAAGATGTTACTTCCCTGTCTTCTGACATCTGTGGTTTCTGCTAAGAAGTAAGTTCTCATTATAACTGCCATTCTCTTGTACGTGTCATTCTTCTCTAGCTACTTCCAAGATTTTTCTCCTTACCTTTGGTTTCAGCAATCAACTATGATATACTGTGCAGGAAAGGGCTAACTCAGCAGGCCTGGGATGCTCAAATCCTGCACAAGCCAAAGAAAGGTCTGTCTTCAGGACTGGCTGACTCCTGGGAGATGAACTCTGAGCCCTTGAAATATCCTGGCTGACAGGCACTTTTGCGTGCCTGGGCCTTGGGCCATGCTGTACCCGTGTGACCAGGGAAGTTCATCCTAATAATATGATTTATGGCAACACTGGTTTTTGCTCTGGGGCCTGGGGGCTGAGTAGCTGAGGTCAGTCACGTGGGCACTGCACACCATCCTGGACACAAGGATTGACTGAGCTTCCCTAGTTGGCAACGCTTTGCACATGCTGTCACATATCCCTGATGGAGAGTTAAGGATACCTCTGTGTGACTCCAGTGGACACCTGGGAGCTTGCAGCTGATTTCTCCTGGACTTTAGCCCATGTGCCTTTCTCCTTTGTCAAATCTCACCTCTGTCCTTTCACTGTAATAAACCCTTGAGTTTAAAAGCTTCTGAATCCTGTGAGTCCTTCTAGCAAATCACTGAGCCTGAGGGTGGTCGTGGGGACCCCTGACACATGTACCAAAGTATGGTTTTCTTTGTCCTTATCCTGGTAGGTGTTTGCTAAGCTTCTTTAACCAGTAAGTGTGTTCTGCATAAAATCTGAGAACTTTTTTGCCATTTTATCTTCGAATATGTCCTTCTCCAGTCTCTCACCTTCCTCTCCTTCTGGGACTCCAATTATAAAGTTAGAGCTTATATAATATTGTCCCAAAGGTCCCTGAAGCTTGGTAATATTTTTTCTTTCTGTTCCTCAGGTTGGACAGTTGCTTGTTCATCAAGTTCACCGGCTCTTTCCTCTGTCACATCCACTTTGCCGATAAGGCCACTTGGTGAATTTTAATTTCAGCTGCTGAATCTTACAGTTCTAGAATTTCCACTTGGCTCTTCTTCTTTTCCTATTTCTCAGTTGAGATTTCCTTTCTTTCATTCAGGGTAAGCATATTTTCTTTACTTTACTGAACAGTTACAACAGTTGCCTTAAAACCCGTCTCCCAGTTCTAACATAGAAAGTTAGTTTCTGTTGGTTGTCTCTTTTCTTCAGACTGCATCGTTTTTTCCTGGTTTTTTAAAATGTTGTGTACTTTTGGATTATATCTTGGACATTGTGAATATTATGTTGTGCAGCCTCAGGACTCTGCATATCCCTCTGGAGAGTACTGATATTTCTGTTTTAGTATGCAGTTAAATTTGGCAGGACCCAAGCTGCAAAGTCCTGTCTCCTGGGCAGCACCTCACATCTTAGTTCAGTCCCTTTATCTTTAGCTGGGCTGCCTGTGGGCTTCCATGCACATGCGTGGTTCAGGGATTAAATAGAGGCTCATACACAGAATTTTAGGCTCTCACTCTCTGGAGCTCTCCTTTCCAGGATTCCCCCTCCCCTCACTTTCTGGTGGTTGAATGGCTGACCTGAATTCTGTCCTCTGCTCAGTTTTCTACGAGAGTTTTAGCCAACCTGCCAGGTGCCAACTTCAGCCTGTCCTCTGGCTAAAAGCAGTACAAATGGAAGACTAATTTCACACAGGTCTCGTCTCCAAAGTCTCAGCCCTTTTTCAGACTCTGCCTGCTCTGTTCATTTTCCAGTACCTTCAGGTCTTTCTTTTTGTTTCCAATCTTGTCCAGAGTATACAGTTACAGCTATGCACCAGACAACGATGTTTCAATCAACGATGGACCACATATACGGTGGTGGTCCCGTAAGATTGGTACCACACAGCCTAGGTCTGCAGCAGTTTAAACCATCTCCAAGTATGTTCTACGATGTGCAAGTACACTCTACAATGTCCACACAATGACAAAATTGCCAAACGACACACTTCTCAGAACATATCCCTGTCGCTAAGCGACACGTGACCATATGCAAAAAGGTCAGTTCCAGTAAAAGCCTACTTGGCCATACTATAAGATGAACTGTTTTGATCTTGTTTTTAAAACTTTACTTCTGGTTCACTGTGTGTAGGGAATACAGATTCACTTTTTTTTTTCCAGGAAGATTAGCCCTGAGCTAACATCTGCCACCAAT
Source organism: Equus asinus (assembly GCF_041296235.1). Classification (NCBI taxonomy): domain Eukaryota; kingdom Metazoa; phylum Chordata; class Mammalia; order Perissodactyla; family Equidae; genus Equus; species Equus asinus. The sequence continues at coordinate 41,953,772 of NC_091806.1, read as the reverse complement.
CCTCCCTCCTCTTTTTGCTGAGGAAGACTGGCTCTGAGCTAACATCCATGCCCATCTTCCTCTACTTTATATGTGGGATGCCTGCCACAGCATGGCGTGGCAAGCAGTGCCATGTCCACACCCGGGATCCGAACCGGCAAACGCTGGGCCACGGAGAAGTGGAACGTGCGCACTTAACCACTGTGCCACTGGGCAGGCCCTACAGATTCACTTTTACTAATACTAAAATAGGGATTATTCTGAACACCTTGTTTAACTTTTTTTCCCTACTCTAAGCATTCATCATATAACAAAAACTCTGGTAGGTGTTCAGTAACGTAGTTCTTATTAATAAAATACCTACATTTTCACATAACAGTAGAAACTCCAACTTTGACAGCAAATTGACAGTTACCAGAAAAATCACGCGCATACCTAAAGTGAGATTGATAAGCAGTGGCACACTGATCCTGGAGATATCTGTATATGTGTAAAAACAGAGAAGTATAAGGATGTCAACTTCGGCGCTGTCCATAACAGTCAAAAATGGAAAATAACCCAAATGGTAATCAAAAGGGAAATAATAACATAGCAATAAAATGGACTACAACATACCTGTTAAAATGAGTAAATTCTATATATTTCAACATGAAAGGAGTCAAAAAACCTAATGTTGAATGAAACAAGTTACATAACAAACAGGATACTATTAACAAAGTTTTAAAAACACAAAACAATACTACATATGCACACATTTAAAATAAACTGGAAGGATCTATCAGGTGCATGATGGCGGTCACGTCTGGGCAAGGGGAGAAGCGAGTGGTCAGGCGGTAGTCAAAGGGTCCTTTAGTTTGGAAGCAAATATGACCACTAATGTTAATAATTAATAGAAGTTAATGCTATATACAGAAATACGAGTGTATGTCTTTTTGAACTTTTCTATATTTCTCCACTTCTTAAAATAAAAACCTCTAACAACTTGGAAGGCTACGTAACATTCGACTGCATGGACATGTCAGAACATAGTGGACCATGTCTAACTGTTAACGACACTGAGGTATCTGTTCTATCGCAGACAGGCCGACAAAGAACACCTTGTAGTTGTTTTCGCACGTCAATTTTTTTGCCCTTACCATAAATTCCCAGAAACAAATCGCTCAATTCTAGGTCTTTGTTACACATTGCCAAACTGCCTTCCAGAATAGTTGTCACAACATACGAACCTATCACCAAACTCTATACCCGCCTATTTCCTTGCATTTTTGCCAAGCTGGATACCAAAATTCAAGAAATTGTCTCCACCTAATTACGTATATGAGACAGGGATCTAATTTTTTTCCAGAAGATTAGTCAGACCACAGATCAGACCATAATTACTGAGCAACTAACTATAATATCATCTAGGCTTCACTATACAATCAACATACATATACAGACAGCATGTTGTATACAATATACCATAAAATAGCAAAAGAAAAAGACCATACATTTTTTCCATTGTTTCTTTGGTCTATTTTCCCCAACAACTTTAGGCAGAACTAACCACACAACTGGTTTTCCTTGAGAAAAGATGACCATTCAGATATACTACTTCGAACTAGAGACTGATGTATTTTACTAAAGCAGTTTATATTTTAAAAGATTTACTCATAAAGTAAGACAATTTAAAAAGGTTTTCAATTTGGAAACCTGCAAAGACCTTTCAGCTTCTTGGTCTAACTATATCAGACTTCTTTAATATTATCATCTAAAAATATCTACTAACCAAAGAATTTGGTCATTAACAAACATCCTAACTTCCATTGCCCTTGTCATCTCTCACACTAGACTAAATAACTCAGCTGAGAATTACTAATAATTAGTATTAACACTGTACTTTATTTACTACAACACTACAAAGCAGGGCAAAACAATTACCACCATATTAACAAAGGAAGACGCTGAACCAGCTAGGCTAGTTGTCCAAGGTCACACCAAAGCAGGAATTTGCCAGAATTAGACAGTGGCGCTCTTGGAGCCTAATTCCTGTCTGCCTATCACTCAAAGGAACTACCTGTAAGAATTACGACAACAACTCACGGAGAAACCCAGGATATGCCAGAGTCATAGGATCACATCACTGAAATGATGTGGAAGACCATCTACATCAACATCCTCACTCTACACACAAGGAAACCGAGGCCCTAAAAGGTGACGTAACCTACTTGTTCAAGGTCACACTTCAAGACACAATAAAGCAACAATCAGAATTTAGTACTCCTTAATCTAAGCTCAACAGTCTTCAATTACTACAGTATTAACAGCTATCTTTAAATGCCATTAAAAATTTTTTGTTTATGAAAGTCTCAATGTTTTCACTGATAACTATTAACAATTCATTCACTTAATTAACCATTAAGGAATTAACAAATAATTATCCAGTACCTACTCTATGCCATGTCCTGTACTTGGTGCTGAATGAGTACTTACTGTGTACTCCATTACCTGCATTTTCACGTTTAATCCTCACGTTATAATAAGGTAAGCATAATTATTATCTCTATTTTAAGGATTAAAATATAGGAGGATGAAGTCATCTGCCCATGGTCTTCAGTAAGGAAATGCCTTTATAAAAAGTAAACCGTGCCCTTCTGCCGCAGCAGCCGTGGCTCCGTGGTACCCCGTGGCCGAGGGGGCCTCAGCAAGGGCCACAGGTAAGCAAGATGCCACCAAGCCGAGGCACAGCTGCTGGCATGGGCATCTCACCAGGCACAGCAGGTCAGCGCCAGATGAGACCCAAGAGGTGTGTGGCTTTGTTCCTCGTGAAAGGCGCCCCCGATGGGAGGAGCTGAGCAGCGTTCTGGCTGCCACCAGGAGAGGACGGTGGCTAAGGACAGAGACCCCTCCCCACTCCGTGAATAATAAAACCTTTATAGAAAAAAAGTAAACTATAATCACACTTATAAGTTTACCCTAACAAAAATCTGATTTTTGTTTTAAACATTGTAACTTTCTGTGCGATTCCACTTAAAAAAGGGGACCTACTGTCTCCTCAAAAAACTAAAAATAGAACTACTATATGACCCAGCTATCCCAGTACTGGGTATCTACCCCAACAACTTGAAATCAACAATCTAAAGTAACATATACATCCCTATGTTCACTGCAGCACTATTCACAATAGCCAAGACATGTAAGCAATCCAAGCGCCCATCGACCGATGATTGGATAAAGAAGATGTGGTGTATATATACAATGGACTGCTACTCAGCCAGAAAAAAAGACAAATTCATCCCATTTGCAACAACATGGAAGGACCTGGAGGGGAATCATGTTAAGCAAAATAAGCCAGACTGAGAAAGACAAACACTAGACGATTTCACTCATATGTAGAATTGAACAAACACATGGACAAAGAGAACAGCTCAGTGGTTACCAGGGGAAGGGGTGGGGGATGGACACAGAGAGTGAAGAGGAGCACTTATGTGGCGACAGACAAGAAATACTGTACAACTGAAGTCTCACATCGATGTAAACTATTATGAATTCAATTAAAAGAAAGGATCTATTGTCAAAAAAGTCTGGCAAACCAGAGATCCCTCCGTAGCACCTAACACTGCTCTAACCACACAGGAAGTGCAGAACTGGGTATTCGAGGTTGGGGGACCCTTTTGAAGAGCTTTAAATAGCCTGTTTTCTTACACTTTCCAAGACCCCAGAACAGACAGTATTGGAAGTAATTTGACTGAAGGCCAACTGCTAGGAAAGCAATCAAATAACGGAAGACAAAGGGAAGGGCTTTTACTACCAGGTAATAAGTTTTGGCCTGAAGAAAATTAAATAAGGTCCAAAGGAGAAGAAAGCAGGAGTTCTCTTAAGTATGACTCACCAAACAGTTCTACAAAACTGGTTACCTACTTTCAGAGCATAAAATCTCTGCGGTATAAGACTAAATTAGTTAAAAGTTTCATTTACCGTCTTTCCCAGCAGGAATTCCTTTATCTTTGATTGCTAAATAGATTTCACGAGGCCCACAGCAGCAACATACCCAAGTGCTAAGCAGAGCTCCTGTTATGGAGCTTTTAAAATAAGCTTTGTAAATAAATAAGAGCCTAACGCGATATTCTGAAAAGCAACAATCACCCTAAGGTCACCTTGTAAGGAAAGGAGAACCTTGGAAAAACTGGAGCATAAAAAAATTCATTTTGGGGGCTAGCCCCAGGGCCGAGTGGTTAAGTTCGTGCGCTTCGCTTGGGAAGCCCAGGGTTTCACCAGTTCGAATCCTGGGCGCGGACATGGCACTGCTCATCAGGCCATGCTGAGGCAGCATCCCACATGCCACAACTAAAAATACACGACTGTGTAGCAAGGGGCTTTGGGGAGTAAAAGGAAAAAACAAAACCTTTAAAAAATCATTTTAAGGAGAAAATTGATTTTAACAAGTGGTCTACTGCTTTGGGAAATATTTGTATAAGAAAACCAAATCAAGCAACCATTAAAAGAAACAAACCACTTTTCCTCATTATACAGTGTGTTTTTATTCTAGCTATAACCTTGATGACGTAAGTCAGAGGCTAAGAAAAATGGCACTCTGATGAGTAATCAATGGCATGCAGTATGTCCAATGTAAACGGTTACCTGAGAAGTCTGTCAGAAGTCTTGCTAGGACATGCTTGTTCACTGGTTCAGTCTTGCTAAGGCTGGAAAGAACATCTACCCTAGCAGTCTCTTTGAGAACAGTGGGCTTTCTGGAAATCCCAAGATCAGATCCAGTCTTGACATCTGTGTGTTCTAGGACATCATACGATTGCTGTGGCCAAGAAGATTCTGGAGCAAATGTTAAAGTCTCCTTGAGTATTTCTTCAGAAGGTGATTCCACTTCATCCTGTGCAGAAGCGCACTTCTCCTGCCTTTCACTCAGTTCTTTAAGGGCTCTGATTGTGAGCTGTTCCTGTTCCAAGTCAAGAGATGCTGCTGGAGTCCGTCGGGTAGGGAAAACATCCAGAAGCTCACTTCCATTTGCTTCTCTGCTTTGTTCAGTGTATTTGCCTTTTACGTCTTTAATTTCAGAACCACCTGACTCACCTTCATGCAAGACTTCTCCCGGAAGAGATGGTTTGAAGCCCGCAGTCTTCTCTGAGGTTGCTGCACAAGCTTCACCTTCATCTACTATTCCTCTCTCTCTGGTTTCTGTAAAGGCTGCTACCAGGTCCTCTGGGGAGGAATCATCTGTATCTTTAACACTTTTTTCATGGAATGACCCCAAACAGGCAGACGTTGTCACATTTAGTGAGAATTCTGTCTCATTACAAACATCTGGAGATGCTGAAGGACGTCTTGGCCTCTCACTTGTCACAGGCCTTACAGGAGAAACTTCCCTCACACTACCTGGCTGCTTCACCTGTTCCGACAGGACACTCACATCAGGCACGTGTGCACACGCCGCCTCACCACCAGCTGGGCTCCCCTCAAGAACATCAGGCTGAACCGGCTGTGGCTCAGAGTCAGTGACTGACCCTTCCAAGTTCTCAGATGTCTTACTTCCCCTGTTACAACTGAGAATCTTGTTGACTTCTCTTTCATCTGTTTTTACAACAGCACTTGGAACGGGAATGGGTTTTTCAGCCTGAATTTTGTTACCTTCAAATAAAATATCTGCTGTGATGTCCTCTATTACTGTGTCATCAGACTCACCAGAACTATCAGCCTCTGTCAATTCTCCCAACACAGAGCTCTGCCAGTTCATCTCACCTTTCACGTGGCCATCAGGTAAAACCACCGTCACGGTGTCTGCTCCAGGACCCAAAGAGACGCATTTCTCAAGTGGGGACCCAGCTGGCTCTGAAAGTGTGCCACCTTGTTTCTGCACACTGCCTCCTACACCCTTGGTACTGACCTCCTTAGTGGAATCAAGACAGTCTGGTGCAGGTCTTTCAGTGAAGGCACTTTCTTGTGGGAGAGACGCTTCTGTCCAATCACTCGTTGATTTGGTGATGCGAGTGCTCCCATTAATAGAACGTACAGGAATTTTCTGATGAGCGTTAGTTTTAAGATTTACAACTGGAATCTCTGAATCATATTCACTCATGTCAAGTCCTATAGTTTTCGTGACGCAGTCAGATTTTTCACTCTGCTGTTTCACTTGGGGAACCAAATCCCAAGTCAATATTTCATTGGTGAAGTTATGCATATCATTCACACATCTAGACACCTCTTGCAATGCTGCAGTTGTGTGTGAAAACTGTCGAGTGAGCAATGCAGAGGTTGGGCACCGCCCTGCCTCTTCATTTCGCAGTGGAAATACTCTGTCATGCGACTCTGAAATTTCTGCTGATGATTCGCCATTAGTGTGCATTGCCCAGCTACCAAAATCATTAGTGCTCTCCTTATACGCGTCTTTAAACTCTTCGTCAAATGCTGCTTTGTCAATAATTACTTCAAATGGTGATTCAGGAGAATCCTGCTCAATAACACCACCTCCTGAAACTTCAGATGGGGACGAAGAATCTGTACAAACGTCTTCTGCCTTCGACGGCTTGGTGGGTGTTTTCTGGGCTGTCAGCAAAACGAACTTGTCTTCAGCACCTAGGGCAGTGTTATCGTCCCTACTTGCTACCTCATTTGGGTTCTTGGACTCTTGATCTCTATTTCTTTGCTGTTCCACTTGACCAGCTTCCTTTGAGAGAAAAGCAAGGTGCTGTGGGAAACTGGCTGGAACGGAAGGACGGTTACAGTGAACTCCTTCTGCAACAGAAACTGGGGCGTCAGCTGTGTCTTCACTGGCCCCCTGAGGCTTGTCCATCTTTTTCACATCTAGAAGAGCCAAGTGGTCTTTTCCTTCTTGGGCTAAAATGGGCTGGCTGCCTAACTCTTTGCTTTTTTCTCCATGTAGTATTGTAAGGTCAGTGTTACGTATTTCAGAAGATGACAAAAAGGAGGAAGTCATAATTTCTGAAGGTGGCTCATCAGAGCAAAGAGAGCTCAATCCCTCTATGGTTAGAATTTGAAAGAAGAACAATTGTTTACCAGGTACAATTACACATTAGCTAGGCAGCCAAGCAGCATGCTTTTTATTTTTGAAATCATATATATACACACAGGATGTATATATACACATACACATAAACATGTAACAAAACAAGGATCAAAAGTTATCCTGTAAGACATGCATAAAATTGCCAATGCTGAAACAGAAAAGCCTTTTGCATCATGCTACAAATTGCAAATGACAAAAAACTGTCATGACAAATACTTTTCAGTCTACTTTCTCCACTGTAAAGGTAAAGCATAAAGAAGGGTAATGAGACTGGGAAACCCGCGGAAGGTTCTCCCCTTGTTTTTCGGTACAGCTATTCAACAGAAACAACGTCATCCAGACAGAATAAGGAGCTTGATGTCATGGAGCACAGCCACGCTCCTCTAGAAGCTGACTATTCCACACACAGCACTACTACAAACCCACTGGGATGGTGTGCAATCTGAGAAGGAAAAAACGTAGCGACCAGAGTTCTTTCCGATTTTCAGGAGATACAGCAGACCCCTCCTGAGCCTAAAAATCAGGCTTGAATTATTCTATTCTGTTCACAGTGACGATCGGTTCCAGGGACAGAAGACCTCAATGTTTTAAACTAAAGAGTACTAAAAAGGCTGGCCTGCTCTAAATTAACCAAAAGTGAACCATGCAAATTGGTTTCTTTGGTTAAGAAGGGTTAACTCTAGAAATCCTTTTAAAACAGAAAATATCCCTCTAACAGTAATATATTGTCTTATCAGTTATTAATACCACAGGACCATTGATTTACCACATTGTTTTCCAATTTTCCAATCCAGCAAGTTTTTACTGTGGAAAAAGGTCAAAACAGCTGTCTCGAGGGACTGGCCAGTGGCATACTAGTTAAGTTCTCATGTTCTGCTTTGGTGGTCCAGGGTTCGTAGGTTTGGATCCCAGGCAGGGACCTAGCACAGCTCATCCAGTCATGCTGTGGTGGCGTCCCACATAAAACAGAGGAAGATTGGCAACAGATGTTGGCTCAGGGCCAATCTTCCTCACAAAGAAACAAAAACAACTGTCCCAAGGGCAGGTACTGTCTTCCTCGCACACTGTTGTATCTCTGGAGCTGGAACAAGCCAGGACTTAAATAAACAGTTCCAGATGAATGAGTCAAAGACTCAGCTCGGTCAGGCGAGACCCGAGTGAGCTCAGGACAGCAACGCCTTGGGTGTGAATGAGTAACTGGGAAGACGTGAAAGAGAAAAAACCTTTGGGATCACCTTTATTCGGTTTATGTTCTTTCTCATGTGAGAAGCTGAATAATAATTAGACAAAATCAAAATTACGACCTTATTCAAAATCATTTTTTAAAGACGGAAAGAAATATCTTACTGAAATAAGTAAAATTCCACCATAAAAATGATTCCAAATGCCAGATAACGTTCCTCTATTTCAACACATCACTGAAATTTGATCTAATAGGATTTGACCTTTAGAATAGTGTAACTGTAATCTGGGCAGTGGGGAAAAAGTCTTTGTAAATTGAGGGAAAACAGGTAAAGTTTGATGGTACCAACTGTACTAGTGGGACAGACAACAGGTGAAACAAGCCGTAATTCATACCTAGTTCTAACGTAGCAAACATGGTTTCCCATCTACTATCACATAGTATGGACATTCAGCAAGCCTGGATTAAGGATATAATGGAAATGAAACTGAGCACTGTAGCTTAAAAGGTTCAAAAACCTGAAATTTAAAGAAGTATAGGCTACATCTAAATCAGAAATATTCCACACTCTGAGCTATGTATTGTTAATCAACTTACTGGTTACTGTTTCTACCAGGAAACACGCAATGGACTGAATCTGGATTAAAGGAGAACTGACTGGGAACCCTTCCCTTCCAACAGGAACGGAACCTGGAGGGGAGCAAAACCGACTCCACCTCACAGGGAACACCGTTCACACGCCTCTAGAGATTGAGATCTCAGACGAGCCAGACCCGTCAGCTCACACACACAAGTGGACAAAATGAACTAGCAAACATTCAGCAGAAATTTAGAGTGCCGATTACGTGTAAGACAGTTTTAGAAACCAGGTTAAAAGCAGTGAACGAAACAGAAAAAATCCTTGCCCTGGTGGAGCGTACAATACAGAGGGGGAGACTGACAAGAGGCAGAATCAGTAAGTAAAATGATGACGATGAGGTGGTGGGCTTGAGGAAACGAAAAAGAAAGTAACCCCACCGAATGCTATCATGCAATGCACACATTACCGGGGGAAAAGCAGGGGAGGAACGTTCTCCGCCTTGTCAGGACACACACGTGTCCGTTTTCCAAGCCTTGTTTCTTTCCTATCTTCTGTGAACTCTTAGTACTCCCCAAGCTCTGAGTTAGGTATATAATAACTGAGATAGAGCTGGAAGATTAGGTTAGAAACCCTCTTCAAAGAACACCAGCAAGTCGTGTTCTGAATGCCGTGACTGCCTGACAAACTTCAAACACTTTACCAAAGATTCTTCAATGCGCCAGAATTGTACAAAAAGAACTTTAACCATGTTCCCTAATAGTAATTGTGTGACTTAACATTTGGGGTGGCGAGCTTCGGGGGTACGGTACGATGCTGCATTCCTTCCTCGGTGATGGTGAGATGCAGGTGCTAGCTCTCAGGACTGTCAATCAAGCTTCCCCACCCGGAGCAAAGTAAGGTAGCATCCTCATCTGTGGTTTAATTTTAAATCATCTTGTTTAGAATCTCAGCAAATGAAAAGAAGTTTCTTTGGCTAGTTGAAACCCTAACAAACTTGGATAGAACTGACTTGTACCAAGTCAATGGAAAAAATTGGGCTGGAAGAGTTTATAGAAGCGTGAAAATATTAACCAGAACAAAGAGCAGAATCTAGTACACCTTTTAGAACAGATTCCATAAGTGAAGACTCTTCCAGGTAGTCAGTATGGCACTTAATAGTCATTGGTGTTGTCCAATGGAAATCTGAAGGTAGTTACCTTTGAAAATACTATACACAGGGGCCGGCCCAGTGGCGCAGCGGTTTCTCGGCAACCCGGGGTTTGCCGGTTTGGATCCCAGGTGCAGACATGGCACTGCTTGGCAAGCCATGCTGTGGTAGGCGTCCCACATATAAAGTAGAGGAAGATGGGCACGAATGTTAGCTCAGGGCCAGTCTTCCTCAGCAAAAAGAGGAGGATTGGCAGCAGTTAGCTCAGGGCTAATCTTCCTCAAAAGGAAAAAATAAAATAAAATACTATACACAGTAAAACTGCCTCATGGAATAACTGGCTTATCTTACATCTCAGTAAATGTCCACTACCTTTCCTTTTTCAAAAGATCCAGCCCTTCAGACGCACTACAAGAGACTTTCAACATTACTTAAAAAATCTCATTATGAATATTATCTAGATTAGTTATTTGCTGTAATGGGATTTAATGTGAATATTCATTTTCAGGAATTCTAATCCCTTAAAAATATGGTATTACTCTCATTATTAACAAGAGTTATACATCTAATAAATCTGTTAAAAGGGAGTCAACATATGGTAAGAGGGGAAAAATGTCATAACCCACAGTGATCATGAGAATGTTCCCAAATTTATCCACTACTGAGCTCCCTGCTTACCTATAATCTTCTCAAACTCTAAATACTTAGAAGTCTCCATTTAAGTATATTATCTGAAATAAGACTAGGAAACTAAGTGGGCAGTCATATTCTAAATTTCTAGACCACTCCCCAAACAAAAATTCCTATTAAAAGATGCAAAATCCTTTTTCACACTTACTAATCGTGTGGCCTTGGCAAATTGCTTAATCTCATCTAAAAAAATGGGGATACTGAAGCACCTACCTTGAGGACTGCTTAGAAAGTACCTTGCACTTAGCAAATCCTCAATATATGTCCCCAAACACCACATTCTCAAAAAAAAAACAAAAACAAAAAACAAAAACAAAACTCTCCCGGCACAGAAGCTCCAAAACATATGCCTTTTTGTTAGAGGAGGGAAAAAAGGCACACTGTCCAGTCATAACCACCATCACCTGGTACGCGGCACAGAAAATCCTCATTCAGAATTTTAGACACACTCCCCCCCCCCAACATTCACACATAAAAGGAATTTAAAGAGTTTTATCTATTTCAAAATTTTGGGAAATGCAACTTCTGAATCAGTTGGTACAAACCAAACGCCTATGACATTCCAAGAACTGTGCTAGGTTCTACGTGGATAAAGACATTTAAGAGAGTCCACTACATAAAAAAATTCGAAGCCAAAGTTGAAAGAGAGAAGAAAGAACTTTCCCTGAACACTGTCTCAGCAAACGCTCTTCACCATCAAGGTCAAAGTATATTTTAGGTCAATGTACAACCAGCTGAACAATTTAACCACCTCGCAGGAATGCAGCCTTTGGCACCGTCATTTACAGTCTCTTTCAAACTTGGGAGCAGCTACTAGCACTTTATGGGCTTTATCTCTGACTTCCTGACTCAGAATTTCCTGAGGAGGACAGAGCTCAGAAATCTGCATCACAAGTTTCCCAGGTAATGAACCTGGCTTGAGAACCACAGCTTTACCGCATGTTATTTGTTTTAGAAGGGTAGAAAAGCCAAGCCGTACTTCTGAACTCTAGTCCTGCAAGCGCCCACAGGAGATGAGACTGACACTCTCCACTCTCACCCCAGCTCAGACCGTCTCCGTCCAGGAGCACAACTCACAGCGGGGTAGGGCGTGGGGCAGGAGTGGGCCTACGTGCCTGCCTTAAGTACTTCCACACACTAATTTTTTATTTTTTTAATCAAAGATTGGCACCTGAGCTAACATTTCTTGCCAATCATCTTCTTTTCTTCTTCTCCCCAAAGCGCCCAGTACACAGTTGTGTATTCTAGTTGCAGGTCCTTTTGGCTCTGCTGTGTGGGACGCCGCCTCAGCATGACTGATGAGCGGTGCTGGGTCGGTGCCCAGGATCCAAACCAGCGAAACCCTGGGCTGCTGAAGCGGAGCGCACAAACCTAACCATTTGGCCACAGGGCCCGCCACCTACACACTAATTTTAAAATAGATTAACTCAAAACTTTGATTGGCAAAAGCTCCATTTGACTAGAGAATGTGGAGTGGGAATTGAGACTTTTCTCTCCTCTATGCCCAGAGGGTATTTTATCTCACAGAGCAAGGCGAGGACAAAAATGACAGATGAAAAAACAACTTCCAAATGAATACTGTGTTCGCATCAGGTAAATACATTCAAACTGAAAAGAAACCCTTCATACACTATTCACTCTACCCTTCAAAATACCTTCTCTTTACTTGGCTTCTTGTTCCCCAAACTGTCTTTCAGAAAGAGATTTAGAACTTTTTTATTCAAGTGTTTATAATTTAATTACTCAAAACATAATGTGATCTAGAAACAAGTCAACAATAATAAATGTTATATCCTCTATCAGGGTTCTAACAGAGTGAATAGCTTAAAATTATATATGGTTACTTTCCCCTCTTCACTTAGGAAATTCATTACTTTTAACTAAAAAGGATACTTGTAACATGGAAAAACCATACACATCAGTAAAGAAGTGATGCCAGCCTGCAGTAGCCACGAAGTTACTTTTCCACGTACATAATACGCATATTCACACAAGGCAGGCTTGAAATATTCAGGTATAGGTTTTCCTACACTTGAATTTTCTCATGTTCACAAAACAAGAAGGAAAGACAAATTATCGTGCGAAACAGTCAGCAACTTTCAGCCACAGCATCAAAATAGGAAGTTAGCCAGCAGACACTCTGCAGCCACGCTAGATCCTGAACAAAAAGGCTCTTTTGTACAAAGAAAAATGTTTTGCTTTTGTTAAAAAAAAAGGCTGTAACTGGCAAAATTTTTCTCCTCAATGTTTGCCCCAAAGTTCAGCGTTTAACTTCCTATTCCAGATGCCTACTGCATTGCTCAGATCGAATGCAAGTGTTCATTACTGCAAACGTGCTTCCAATTCCGCATGGTGCATGGATCCCCTTTCCAATCTTATTTTCACCTACTTTCCTTCCAATGTTTTCTAAAGAAAATTGCAATATTTTCCAGCCTCTACTCGCAATAGCAATAATATGGCTAAAATAGTAATCTCTGCCTCTTCTGCTCTCATAATTTTAACATGAATCCCAAAATGACATCTCTAAAAATATCTGTAAACTCTAATACACAACTAACATACTTTGTCATCTTTACCATAGGTAGGTAGCAGTTTTGAGCATGGACTTGGAGTTCTAGGTCTGACTCACTGTGTGACCTTGAACAAGTCATTTCATCATTTTAAAACCTCCGTTTCCTCAACTGGTAAAAGAGCTGGTAGCTTTTCTGTACAACTGGCTGTGAGGATTAAATGAGATGATTTACATAAAGTACTGAGCATCATAAAATAAAAGCTCAAGAAAAACCAGCTACATACTACATCTATACCTGTTAATATCTTTATATTACATTACAGGAAAATGTCATTAAAATTTACTCCCCCATTTTGAAATGCTCAGGGCTTAGACTGAAATTTAACTCTGTTAAATGAGAAAAAAGGAATCAGTAAGATTACAAAGGACCTACTCAGGAGTACAACTCATTTAAGAAGGAACTGATTATGCCACTGGCATTTTCATCACGAATCTATTCATTAGCTTTCAAAAAGCTCAACCTGCGAGCTTGAGTAGCAGTATACTTCAAAGTAGTACTATTTAATAAATACTGCATACTTTCCTTTTGAAAAATTTAACTGCCTTTTCTTTACTCAGTCCAAATTAATGAGACTTTTTGCTACATGCATCTCCCTGAAGCCCAGTAATGATACGTATATATTTCAGGATTAAAAATGCCATTCTTAAATATGAAAATATCCTATTTAATTATTGCTACATATACCTCAGTATGGTTACATCTGTAAAAGCAAAGCACAGCTCCCCAAGGCTAAACGCCTAAGGAGTGTGGGCGCCCAGACCAGCAGTCAGCTGGATTAGTGCCGTGACGGACCCCAGGTGCCGGCTGGGGCAGCAGTCAGTCTGAAAGGCCTGCGTTGGCCCAGACTGGTCCCGGCTTCTCTCCCCAGAGGTTTTTATCCAGCTAACCAAGTACATCAACAACTTCCTCTTCTCTTATTTTTAGTAAGGCAGACTACAAGTTACCAGCGTTGGCTACCCTAGAACACACTTAATCACTTGCCAAGGGGTTCCTTCAAACGCCGAACAGGCTGGTCTCTAGATCTGCCAAGGATGTGGGGAGCCAAGTGGGTTACTTTTCCATTATGTGTTTTTTTTTTGCAGGAGAAAACGCAGGTAATAGAGGCTAGATTGAAACACCTATAGGGTTATGACGTTTTAAACTGCCTCTTTACAATACCGTCTTAACAATAACACTATCCTGAATGGGCACTGGTCAAAATAACTCTTTATAAGCAAAAAAGAAGAACGACAAATCTATTTTCTTTTACAAACTTTCATACTCACTGTGAAACTAAAGCCTACTGCAACATTAGTTTTTAATTAGAAAATTCTTTTTTTATTTACCTCCACTCTACTTGAGTGTACGTCTAATTTTTCCTAACAGGGATTAAAATAATCCTTTAAGCTATGACAGTTATCTTCTCAACATTCCACTCATTAGTTATATTAGGCTTGGGTTGCAATGTTACACTATTTAGGATATCAATTATCCCCTTTCTGTATGAAAAAAGTGCCTGGAAGTTATAACTACAAAGAATGTATTTTAAAAGATCTGAAATATTTATGATAAAAAATTATTTGTTCTATTTACACTATGATATTTTTACCGGTTTATCATCCAGAGTAGAATAAATGTAATACTTACTTGCCTAAATTATTAAATTTCTCATGTGGGGAAAAAACCCTTAAAAATATAAATCTGGTTGGCAGAGGAGATGGGGGTGGGGGAGGGCAATGGGGTAAAGGGGCACATTTGTATGGTGACGGATAAAAACTGGACTGTTGGTGGTGAATACGATGCAGGCTATACAGAAACTGAAGATACCGTGACATACACCTGAAATTTACAGAATGTTGTAAGCCAGTATGACCCCAATAAAATATTTTTTTAAAAAATATATAAATCTGGTTGGGTTCCAGTTGTCAAGAATCAACTTTGTATATTTGAGTTACTTTCTAACATTCACAAAATATCTTCTAATGAAAACAAGTTAATTTCAAAGGTCATGATTTGAAGAGATACCCAAATTCACACAATGAGGTACATTATAAAGGGGTTGGGGTCTCCAACGTTATGAGTTTGAATTAAAAACAACAAATTATCACTTAGAAGCAACAAATTATCTACCAAGTTTCCTAAGAAGAAGATTAAAGCCAGCAAAAATTTTACTAAGTTCATTTTATTCCATTATATTTGTATTCTTATAAGGTCAAAGTCCTCCTAACAAACCAGCATCCAGACTTCCCACCTAGAGAATTCCAGCTGGGACAATAAACTGCTTGCACAGGGCTTCTCCGACCTACCTAGTGAGTTTAATTACCTTTTTTAAAATGAGGGTTTTCCAGTGACCTATATTTGAGGTCGAGTACAACAGCACAAATGACACAGCGCCTATTATTAGTGCAAATCAACGAAGCACACAGTGCTCTCCTGCAGATTCTTGGCAGCGCTACCCCCCAAATGTATAGCCATCACACTCTGATTCCCTTCCTCAGATGAAAACAAAAAGCCAGTTTAATCTCTAGGAAAACAAACCTTGCTTGCCTAAAAGTCAACTGATTTGTTCAACGTTCCTAGGCAATTTGGAACTAGCCTCGCTTCTGGGATAAATCTCATGCAAATTAGCACTAAAGTGCTCTAGCTAGGTGGGTGTTATCAGGAGCTCCGTGGAAGCACAATTTCATACTGTTTTCCAGATCTCCTACCTCTCCACACCAGTACATAACCGCAAATCAATAAGTTAAATGCATTCTAGGGGCGGGTTGTCTCTGAGCCACAAATCTATCTGCTCCAAATTCCATGGGTGAGTTTTAATTTTTAAGAAATACTCAAAACTATGCCTAAAGTGTATGCTATGTTAAAGATCCACCTTTAGGGTCCATTCTATTTAACTTCTACAGGAAAGCCACTGAAAACTGCTAAATGTAAAGAACTGGCTTGTAATTGACTTTTATTTTAAGGGATTTGGGGCCAATAGAAAACTTGTGCCTCATGCCCCCAGTTACAGCCTCTTTCTCAACATTTTTCTTTTATTAATGCACAAAAAAATGACAGACTTGCCTTGTGAGGTCGAAAATAGAGATACAGGCTGAGAGGAAGAGGAAGAAACAAAGGAATCTGAAAGAAAATATACAGCGTGAGAAACTGACAACCTCACATAGGAATTTTAACTTTAACGTTCCTTTTTTTTTCTTTTTTGGCCAACCATCACAATTTCATTGGGTTTAAGCAAGAGGGGAAAACCCCAATCTGTATTTCCAATTACTGTTTTCACTCACCTGGCAGAAAAACCTTATTTCATTTTCAAGATGCATTTCTAAAAGTTAATCAATTCAATTTTTTTGGTCAAATATTCTCACCTTCAAAGGAAGAAAAGAGGAACCCCTAGTATTTTTAAACAAATATAACCTCAAGGGAGATGATGCTCCCCTGCAACTGTGTGGGAAGAAAAACAGGTAGCTGAGAACTAATGGATATTTGCTTTTAACCATTTTCAACTGCATTTTGAGGAGTTAGTCACTAATATGAGCATTTAAACAGACAGTTGGCAAATATGCAAAGTTGACCCTGAATACTTAAAAAAAAAAAAAAATCACAATTAATCCTGGGAAAATAGGACTACATGATAAATCTTCCATTTCCTAAAATTATACTCTTGTAAATTTGGCAACATGTATCAAAATTTTAAACGCACATACCTTCCCCACCATCCCCTGTACATATTCTTTAACTCTGCAATTATACTTCTAGGAATTAACCTACAGAATCTATTTGCATATAGGGACAAAGACATGTGTATGAGGATATTCATAAGAACACTAGTTATAAATAATAGGAAAAATCTAAATGACCATCACCAGAAGACTAATTAGTTGTATCCAAAGAATGGAATACTTGCTGCTGTGAAAAAGAACGAGGCGCAGCTATATATGTGGATTGAATTTAAAAAGCAAAGTGCAGAAGTGCATACAGTGTGCCCCTACTTGTTACGTGGCAACAAAAGGGACTTTGAGGTCTGGGGTGGGAGGGTGATTTGCTTTTCACTACAGCCCTTGGTCCTTTCAAAAAAAAAAAAATCAATCAAATAAACCAAGAATATAAATTATCTTTCCAGTAAAAATGGAAAAAAGTTAATAAAAACAGCACATGAAAAACAAAACCTTCTAAAGTTTCCCCAAGTTGTTTCCCAACATCGTAAATTTTTATGCACAGCAACTATTCTGGTACAGAACACAGACAACCAATAAGAGTTTTGCAACAATATTGCGTGAAGTCTTCTAACTCACAAAACCACACTACATTCACAGGCTGTATTTATGTTATAGGCAACTGAACTCGAGAATGGCAACCTTAATTCTCAAATGCCTTTAATTAAATCAAACACTATCTAGTTTGATTAGCTATTAACTAGTTCCAGGCACTGTATTTGCACTGCTAATACAGAGATGACAGCTGTGCCCACCAGTAACTGAAAAAGAAATACAGGCCAGGGGCCGGCCCGGTAGCGCAGCGGCTAAGTGCCCACGTTCCGCTTCTCCGTGGCTTGGGGTCCCCGGTTCAGATCCCAGGTGCGGACACAGCACTGCTTGGCACACCATGCTGTGGCAGGCGTCCCACGTATGAAGTAGAGGAAGATAGGCATGGATGTTAGCTCAGGGCCGGTCTTCCTCAGCAAAAAGAGGAAGATCGGCAGTAGTTGGCTCAGGGCTAATCTTCCTTTAAAAAAAAAAAAGAAATACAGGCCAGTAAAACCAGTTGTGGGAATGCAGCGGAGGCAGTCACTGCTGTAAACTGCAGCCGAGATGGTAAACTTGGTCTTAAAGGGTGTTCATCAGGTGAACAGGCAGGGCAAGGCATTCTGGAGAGGAGGAACCACTGGCCAGATTCCAAATGGCTGCAAGCGTCATGCAAGGAAATTCTATTATATTCTGTGCGCAATGAGGAATCACTGAAAGTTTTAAGGTAAAGGAGGGACAATATCACGTGTTTTAAAAAGAACTCTGGCAGCAGGGCAGAGCATGGACTTAACTGGAAAGCTACTGAATAATCTTGGCATGACATGAGGGCCTGAACTAAGGCAGTGCGGATGGGAATGAGGGGCTAGATTCGACAAGAAGAATGGAGAGGACTTGGACTCATCTGGATGCTGGAGAAGTCAAAGCACTGAAGGACTAAACGAAATGCCACTGGGTGGGGTACGAACAAAGGAGGAGGAATTCCTTATATTAACTTTCTCTAAAAAGTAAGCTGTCCAAGGCATATCTAAAGTGGAAACTGTTTACCAATATGGACGGCTCAGGAGAGAGGCAAGGGCTACAGACAAACACCTGGGAGTTAACACGTGGGTGAGCACTGTCAGCACCGGAATCTGCCTGGGGAGCATCAGAGGTTTCACAACGGAATCTTGAGACAGACCAATATGTAAAGAAGACATGGAAGAAGAACCAGCGAAGGAGACAGAAAGCAGTCAACAGAGGAGAAAATGGCGTCACTTGGAGAACGCTGTGGAGAACGGTCAAGAGTCAAAAGCCCATGAGTGGTCCAGACTTTGAAATGGGTCACTGAAATTAAGGAATCAAATACTTTGGGATTGATGACCCTATAGCTGGGGTGGGGCAGACACTGGAGACAGAGGAATGAACGAAGTTTAAAAAGTACTGACAGCAAGTATGGGAAGAATGGGTGTAAAGGGAAGGGCTAACAAGTGGGCGGCAGCTGGAGGGAGAGGCAGAGCCGGGGAAAGATTTTCAGGAATGGAAAGTGATTCAAGCATTGCAGGAGAAAGGAAGGAGCAAGTAGAAGGAAAAAGTCTGAAGACACAGAAAAAAGAAGTAATATTTGCAGGAACAAAGCCCAGAAAGTTGCTGGAAGATAAGGGATAAAACAGCACAAGTGGATCCTCTGAAAATGTAATTTCAATAAATAAGCAGTCATCTGTCCAAATATGCAGTGATAGGATCGCTTATCACAAACAGGATTTTTCTTTTAAGGAAACTTAATAAGCTCTATCAGGGACTGGTTAAGTAAGTTTTGGGATATCCCTACAACAGGATACCATTCATTAAAAATTGTGTTGTAGATGACAATTTATTGATACTGATAGTACACTGAATAAAAAAGAACATTACCAAGATGATTTAAATAATGTGATCCTATTTTGGTAAAAAAATACAAATTCATGTGAGAAGAAACAGGGACAATGCTATTTACTGAGTAGAGGAGGGGTTATGGGAATTAAAATTTTTTTTTGCTTTTCTGTGTTTGAGTTTTTGAAAATAACGAACATGTATTACTTATTTCAAAAAAGAGCTTATTTTTGTTACAAAATGAAAGGATATACATGAAAATATTAACTAGCTAATATTACTGCCTGATTTTTAATTTTCTTTATATTTTGGTTTTCCTAAATTTTCTATTATGAACATGCATTTTTCTCACAATTCTAACACGTACCTATTGCCCCCACCTACATGAAATGGGTCAGCTACCTGAGAGGGGAAAGAGGACACTTAAAGCAGGATCCCTAGCAGGTCTTTCAATAAAACTGTTTGGTGAGTAATCTTATTAGTCTTCACACCGCTGGATTTTCAATCCTCATAATACTTTAAGCTGCAACAAACTGTCAAAGCTACAAAAAAAAAAATCATGCCTCTTTGCGAACAGGGCTTCTGTTTACTTACTGAGGCCTGAAAATCTAACTGTGATAGACATGGGGAGCCAAGCCTTTAAATATGCATATTAAAACAAATCCTCACAACTGCACTTAAGACAAAAAACTGAAGCTTTTACGTAAAAGTGTCAGAATCAAGATTTAAACCTGAACTCTTCCTGAATCGCTGTGCCTGCCTTCTACATCACTCTATCTGCCAGTCAGATCACCTGTCCTCATCCGGCTGGTCTGAAACCTACTGCATGTGCTCCTTACCTGAAAATCTACTAGTCAAGTTCCTATTTTAAAACTCCGTAATACTAGTAAGAGAAGACCCTGTCCCCTTACCAAACCCCTCTCTTCAGCAGCATATTGAGTGGGTGAAAAGTTGAAAAACAAGGAGGAAAAATAGCAAAAAGGTCCACAAATGTAGGTTTCAAATTTGGGTCAAGCCTGTGCTAGACGTGTTGTTGAGGGGAGGGAAAGAGAGGAGAAGCTTTGGACTGGACAAGAGATTCAAGTTTTGATGTACATCAGGGGGAAACTATACCAAATAAATCTAAATGTTTGAATTTTCTAAGCCCCAATAAAAATTCTGTTTCAATGAATTATTCATTTCGGTGATAACTGTCTTTCACTACCAGCAGAATACAGGCTATATTTTTAGACAGAGAAGCAAGTTACCTTCAGGAACTCTGTAGAAGACTTCTATATCTAACCCCCAAGCTTTTCCTTTGTGCTAGCTTCTATACACTATTAAAAAAAACCGTCCAGTACATAAGGAAAAGTGTTTGAAATTTTATCAATTAACAATGAAAATTAGAAATGCGTGAGCTCTTTTAAAAATCTTTCCTAATACTCTCTCTACTATTAAAACAAATGATTTTATATCATCTACCATTTCCTTTTTGCTTTATAGCTGGGCCACAAAAACAGTGGCCATTTTCCAGTCTTTCTTGTGACCACAATTCTTGATGGCAATTCATACCATCTCAGAAGCTGCTAAACTGAGCCAGTGAATGCCCCCTCCACCATCAGAGCTCCGGGGACAGGCAGATTGACTCCCCACCAAACTTTCTATCATTTCTTTCTTTTTCTCATCTTTTTGTGCTGGCTAGGACCTCTGCTGTAATACTGAGTGGAAGGAGTGAAAGGGGACCTCCTTGCATCTCCCAAAGCAATTTCTGCTTCACGATTAAGGCTTTCTTCTTCTTCTTCTTTTTTTTAATGTTTAGAATATTGTTATATTTAACATATATTTGGAACATGTTATATTTAACACTTAGAATTTAAACATTTTAGAATAATTTCAGATTTACAGAAAAGGTGCAAAGACAATACAGTGTTGCCTTACATCCAGCACTCAGTTTCTTCCACTGTGAACGTGCTACATCAGTATGGTGGTACATTTGTCACAACTAATGAACTAATATCGGTGCATTACTAGTAACTAAGCCCCATTCCTCATTCGGATTTCATTAATTTTACCCTAGGGCCCTTTTCTTGTTCCAAGAGCGCACCAACTCAGGATACCACACCACATTCTGTCATCTTATCTCCTTAGCCTCTTTTGGACTATGACAATTTCTCAGATTTATCCTTGCTTTTGATGATTTCGAGTTTTGAGGAGTACTGTCAGTTATTTCATAGCATGTCCCTCAATTTGGGTTCGTGTGATGTTTTTCTCATGCTTGGCCTGGAGTTACAGGTCCTGGGGAAGGTTACCAGTTAGGTGAAGGGCCATCCCTGTCCGATCACACCAGCAGTTCATACCACATCAACGTGACATCACTACTGACGTGAACCTTGATCCCCTGGCTGAGGGAGTTTGCCAGGCTCCTCTCCCCTCCCTTTCACACTGCACTCTTTGGAAGCAAGTCACTAAGCACTTCCCATACTTAAGGAGTGCGGAGAAGCTATGTAAATCAGCAGGTTGATTTTTAAATACTTAGAATTAACATTACTGTAAGAACAGAACAATTAGTAAGGATTTGGTCCTCTGGAACCAATAAGTCTAGATAAGATCTACTATCTAGCTAAAAAAATCCAATTTATTTGCTGTTGGAAATAAATTCCAACCTAACTGGAAGCATCTTAGGGTTAAGGACCATCTTACAGGTCCCTGTATCTTTCATAAGGCAGAGAGCCCGATGACCAGCATATAGGAGAAGGCATGGAATATGGAGGCCTGAACATCACAGAGGCTTAATAAACGTTTGGTGAAAACCAGACTGTAAGAGATTTTTAAACTGTTATTTCAAAAAAAGACTCTGAAAAGCAACTGGACATTAGTCCTACTAATGCAGTAGTTACTAAGCAGTAGTTGCCTCCAGCATAAGTCAAGATGGTGCCTGTTATCAAGAAGCTTACTCTTCTATTGCAACACTAAAAAAGAGGCTGAAAGCTTTCTTTGTACATTTATGGAGCAAACGTACATGCAATCTAAGAGGAAGAACAAGCATAATTCCTGTTGCAAAAGAAACAAAATTACAAAGTCTGAGTGACAGAAAGAAAATAGACTGTGTAAAGAGGAAATTGGTTACAAATATTTTAAAAATGCAACTTCTAAAATAGCACTACATTTACCTTTAGGAACGTCTTACCCTTCTCCAAATTATGGTCAAGATGTATCAAATCAAAACCTCAGATTTGTCAGGAATAAAATGGAAATTAAACTTATTTTAACATATTTAAATATTCTGACACATGAGACTAGCCTACCATTGAGTCCTTACTGGGAGTCTCTTTCTAAAACACCAAAATGTGGCATTTAAGTGGTTATAAAAAGACACGTTTCTGGATTAAAGTCATTAGTAGGAAATATCCAGAGTCTAAAAGAAAAGATAGTAAAAGAAGCTAATCTTAAATACAAGGTATATTTATTACAGCTAGAGTTTTCTGGGCTTACATGAAAACACTCTCCTCAGCACCTAAATGGATAGCCCCCCGTTATCTGTGGTTTCAGTTACCTGCGGTCAACCACTGTCTGACAATATTAAATGGAAAACTCCAGAAATAAACAATTCATAAATTTTATTGCATGCTGTTCTGAATAGTGTGAAGAAATCTCGTGCCATCTCGCCTGGAAAGTGAATCATCCCTTTGTCCAGCATATCTACATCCACGCTGCGTCCGCTATCTGCCTGCCAGCCTGGGAGCCTCTTGGTTACCAGACCGATGGTGGCACATCGCAGTGCTTGTGTTCCAGTAACCCTTATTTTACTTAATAATGGCCCCTAAGTGCAAAAGCAGTGATGCTGGAAATTCAGATATTCTATTCCTGGGCTTAATTTATACATTAGACTTTATGATAGGTATGCATGCATACAAAAAAACACAGTGCATACAGGGCTCAGTACTACTGCAGTTTCAGGCATCCACTGGGGGTCTTGGAATGTATATTCCCCTCGAATAAGAGAGGATTACTATAATTCGATTTCCAAAAACCAAATGTTCTGGGGCTGGCCCTGTGGCCGAGTGGTTAAGTTCACGTGCTCCGCTGCAGGCGGCCCAGTGTTTCGTTGGTTCGAATCCTGAGCGCGGACATGGCACTGCTTATCAAGCCACGCTGAGGCAGCATCCCGCATGCCACAACTAGGAGGATCCACAGCGAAGAATATACAACTATGTACTGGGGGGCTTTGGGGAGAAAAAGGAAAAAAATAAAATCTTTAAAAAAAAAAACAAAAAAAACCCCAACAAATGTTCTGGGCCAGCCCTGAGACCGAGTGGTTGGGTTCATGCGCTCCGCTTCGGCGGCCCAAGGTCTCACCAGTTCGAATCCTGACACGGCCATGGCACCGCTCATCAGGCCATGCTGAGGTGGTGTTCCACATGCCACAACTGGAAGGACCGACAACTAAAATATACAACTATGTACCGGGGGGCTTTGGGGAGAAAAAGGGAAAATAAAGTCTTAAACAAACAAACAAATGTTCTTAATCAAAACGGATTTCACAGCTCATGAACCCTGTGAAAGTATATGCAATACTTTGTTCATATCTATGTTTTTCTGGGAAGAGTTTCTCCATCCATTCATTCATTCCAGAAACATTTACTCAACACCTATTAAGAGCCAAGAACTAGTTTTAGCTGCTGAACAAAAACAATAAGGTCTCTGCTCTGATTCAAAAATAGCTGAGAGCGTGCTTTGTGCCAGGTTCTGTCCGGGCATTAGACATGGAGAAGAAACAGCAAAAATCTCCACTCTGATGGAACCTATATTCTAGTGTGGAAGATAGACAATAAAATAAATACGTCAAATACAGTAAGATAGATTATGACAAGTGGTAAGAAAAACAAAGCAGGGGAGGCCTAAAAAGTGTTCTTTTTCTTGTGCAATTTATATAAGGTGGTAAGGCAAAGAGCTAAAGGAGGTGAGGGAGTGAAGAGCTGCCAGGATATATGAGGGAAGAGCCTTCTAGGCAGAGTGAACAGGAAACAAGACTCGGAGGTAGAGGGGTATTCTGCCACGAAAAACGGCAAGGTGGTCAGTGTGGCTGAAGCTGGGTGAGCAAGGGGGAGGCTGGCCAGATCCTACAGGGCTTCAAGAGCCTTCTACGGACGTTACTGCGAGCGTGATGGGAAACCACTGCAGTGTTTGCCCATGAGGGACATGATCCAACTCACATTTCTCACAGGCTTATACCAGCTGCTGTGCAGAGAAGAGACCGAAGAGAAGCAAGGGAGAAAGTACGGAGACCAGTTAGGAGGCAAATGCAATAACCCAGGAGAGCTGTGATAGTAGCCTGGACCACGGTGGGGGCAGTGGAGGCTGAGAAAATTGGTCAGACACTGGATATATTCTGAAGGTAGAATCAACAGGATTTGCTCATAGACATACGAAGGAAACAGAGGCATCAAGGAAGACCCTAAGCTTTGTGATTTGGGCAAAAGATGGCCAGAATGGCCAATTACTAACATGGAGACGACAGTGAGAAGGACAGATTTAAAAATAAACATCAGGTGCTTAGCTTTAGACATAGTAAGTTAGAGATGCCTATTAGACATGGAGGCAGAAGATAAAAGATTTGGAAGTCTTCAATTTATACATGGCATTTCAAACCACAAGAAGGGTATCTTAAATGAGCCCAACGAACACAGACTGAGAAAAGTTCTGAGAAGTGAGTTGTACAGCACTCTAAATTTTAGAAGCTGGGGAGATATAAAAGAATTGGCAACATGAAACTCCCCAAATAAGGAAATCCCTAGAGTCAGAAGGTAGATTAGTGGTTGCCAAGAAATGGGGAGAGGGAGGAACGGAGAGTGACTGGTAACAGGTATGGGGTTTTTTGGGTGGGCAGGGGTGATGAACATGTTCTGGAATTAGATAGTGAGGATGGCTGCACAACCTTGTGTATATACTAAAAACCACTTTAAAATGGTGCCTTTGATATTATGTGAATTGTATCGCAATTGGAAAAAAAAAAAAAAAGAACAAGCAAAGGAGACAGAGGAGTAGCCAGTACAAGTCTACGTGATATCATGGAAGACAAATGAAAAAGCTATTTCAAGAAGGAGAGAGTTGACCTGACCAGGTGGCACAGGGGTTAAGTTCGCACGTTCTGCTTCTCGGCGGCCCGGGGTTCGCTGGCTCGGATCCTGGGTGTGGACATGGCACCGCTTGGCAAAAGCCATGCTGTGGTAGGCATCCCACGTATAAAGGAGAGGAAGATGGGCATGGATGCTAGCTCAGGGCAGTCTTCCTCAGCAAAAAAAGAGGAGGATTGGCAGTAGTTAGCTCAGGGCTAATCTTCCTCAAAAAAAAAAAAAAAAAAAAGCCCCCTGGCTTAGGAACCACGGGACCAGAAATTAAGGTTTTAAAGTTAAACTGATAACTGAATTCAAGAGGATGACTAAGTCATTTTTATCACAGGTTTTTTCAAATTTTAAAGTGAGGCACTATGTATTATTTGAAAGAGAACTAAATTGGGCCCTCAATCCCTTAGTTGTATTTTACCCTTAACTTCACAGCCACAAACCTTTGGGTATATAATTTAATCTCTCTGAGTCTCATTCCTCATCTGTAAAATGAAGTTTATATCACTACCTACCTCGCAGATAAACATAAGACAAGTCTTTCTCCTACCGAATACAGCCTCTAGAGGGATGATCTGTTTTTTTACCTTCCTAACTCCCACAGCACCTAACAAAAAGCTTTAACATATGCTCAAGCATCTGCTGAATTCAGTTAATGTATGGGTACAACTTAAACCATAAAGCAAGACACAAATGTAAGATATAAAAAGAAAATATTTCTCCCTCCTATGGAACATGAAGACAAGGCTCACTGCTGAAAAGCTTTCAGGTAACAGGACAAAAGGGGCCCTGTATTAGTTTTGCGAAGAACACTTTCCAGAATACCCTTCAACATATGCTCAGGGGCAAGCTGCCAATGAGGAACTGCCAAAAAGCTCACGTGTCCCTCCTGGTTAGGTTACGATCACGTGCTTACAGCTGACTGGAGAAAGTGGGTAAGAATATTTCTTTGAAATTTAAAAAGGCCATCACAAGAGTGGGCTACCTGCTGACTATTTCCCCCCAATAATGTAAAATAGAAACAAAAATCCAATACAGTTTAAACGGATTCTCTCTGAAATTGCAATATCGCAGAGTAACAAGTCTTATGTAAGTCACAGATATGTAGTAAGGGACTTCAATGATGCAATCACAAGAAATACTGATTATAGCCAAACTTATCTAGCATATTCAACACATCTATAACATATTGAATGATCCAAAATAATTCTAGAATTAACAGCTGTTATAAATGAACAGAATAAAAGGTAAGTCAGTTTCCTGGGGAACTCCTGAACGAGTTACTTATATGAACATAATATCAATTTGGTAATTTTTATCTAAAAGGTTTTACTACGAAATTTATTATTATAATTTCTGACCAGCCTATACAGTTTAGGAGGCAGGTACAAAATCATCATTAACGATAAAGTTGAACACAAACTATAAGATAAGTACACAGAACAAATATGCATAGCGAATCATTTATTTCCAGCCTCAGAATTACAAAATGGGTAAATTCTAAGATTACGGCTAGTCTAAAGAGAAGTGCCTTTCTACAGAACAAACAACCTCTTGGCTCAAATAAAACCGGAAACCTTAACTCTCCCTTTTCCCTTCAACGACACGTCACCAATTCCTTCACTATCCAGGATCATTTACAAGCGCCTGAAACACGCACAGGATTAGACAGGTGAATCCGATATCAGGAAGAATACATAAATTCCTCACTGGAGAATACAGCAAAAGCAGAAATATTAGTTTTGTTTTCAGACCATCTCTAAAATAATTAAAACAGAAACACTGATGCTCTTATCAGCAACTTCATAAACAATCTCCTAGAGATTTCAATTTAGGGCTAAGGTCTGCCTGTTAAATATACGTAGACCGGTTTGTTTCATCAGAGTGCTTAATTATTTGTGAATTTGACTCTAAAAGAAAACAGCATTAAAAGAAACCTTTTATTCCTGGGGAATAAAAACCATCAAAGTCAACAGGCATTTGTAAACCATACTGACACGACCACTCCTGCTGTCTCCTGCCCTCTTGCTTCCACTGACAGGAGTTTCATAATGTGTCATAACTACACTTATTATGGTCAGAATGCTGCAGAAAATATTTAAGCATATTGATATTATGCCAAATCATCTACAAAACATCTTGGCTCCCCGGCCCACAGCTTTAACAGACAAACTGAGTCAAACGGGTGGCAGCTGTTAAGACTAAATTAAGGTGAGGGGTTCAAAAGCTGAAACAATGGACTCACTTTTAGAAAGAAGAAAAAGATATAAGATGTTCCCTTATTGTGAGGAAGAGTATGATTTATCACGTAATTCAATTGCTATTTTGTAACTGTGCAAATAGTTTGTAACATGCAGACAGATGTATCAAATATTAGGTAGTGTCATTGAATAAAAGTTAGGATTTAAGGGTGCAAAGCCAATTCGTCTAGGTCACATCACTGAGGCTCAGGATTTGCACAAGGTCATGTAATTAATAAGAGACAGTGTCAGGACTGAAATTTAGGTGGCTCTGGGGCTCAAGTCTGTGTGTTTATCACCATGTCATACTGTCACTGATAATCTGACATGAACATAACACAGATCATGTCAGTGTTGAACAGGTGGTCAAATTCCTTTTTATTTAAGGGTTAAGATGGAAAATACAAATTACATACTCACATTTAATTGACATTTTAGAACAAAGTGTGAAAATGATGCCATAAAAAGTAACAAAACAACTAGGTTTCATGAGTGAGGAAAGAAATATTTAAAGCAAAAACATTGCTTTTTAATTGTTCAAGCTGTTTTTGCTTTGGGCTAATTTCCACAGACAGATATTAGAAATGCAGCTTTATTTTGGCATCACGAGTTTCATGGCAATAATAGAGAGCAGTCTCCAACAAGTTATAAGATTTCAAAGGCTATAACCAGTCAACTATTAAAGCAGTTTTAAAGTTCAGGTATTCGTAAACCATTAGACATGTATCCACACTTGACGTGTAACGAAGGCAACCTTCATCCTGAAAACAACACTAAATATTTAAGTGTCTTTTATCTCAACCTCAAATTTCTGCCTTTGAAATCTCTGGTTTCCTTCAAAGGCCGAAATCTGGGAATCCAATCCTGGCCCCTGACCTCCTTTCTCTTCTCCAAACATATTACATTCCTGGCTGCACTAGTACCCGAGGCAGCGGACCATAGCTCATTCTCCACCTTTGGGTAGGAAGGAGTATTTCTAAAATTTGTTACCGAACAAGTCAGTCAGGACTGAATTGTTTCCTGCAGTACGCCAAACGACCACTTACTCTTCTTTAACTTTTTGAAAGTCTCTAAAGCCAAGAGGAGATCGGTGAAAGAATATAAAGCTGAAGGTTGATATGTACACTTGCAGTTTTTTAAACAATCAAGGTAGATTTCTTTAAATTAATTTTATTTATTTATTTTTGAGGAAGATCAACCCTGACCTAACATCTGCTGCCAATCCTCCTCTTTTTGCTGAGGAAGACCGGCCCTGAGCTAACATCCATGCCCATCTTCTTCTACTTTATATGTGGGATGCCTACCACAGCGTGGCTTGCCAAGCGGTGCCACGTCCATACCCGGGATCCGAACCAGCAAACCCCGGGCCACCAAAGCGGAACGTGTGCACTTAACCGCTGCGCCACTGGGCCAGCCCCCAAGGTAGATTTTTTTTTAGCATCTGTTTTAAATGAGTTAAATTTTGGAATAGTAAGTTTCATCTTATTTTCATGGTGCAGAAGCCTGAGACATTTCCTCTGAGAGATGGAGAAAACATTCCGCAAGGAGGAAGAGCTTCTGCAATGAAATGATGACCATACATTGCATTCTCTTAAGCTAAACTTTTCAAGTAGTGACCTGACGAATGAGGATCTTGCAGTGAGCCCACCAAAACTGTATTAATGCTTTTTAGACATTAACATACATACATTTGTAATGGATAAGAGTTTAGGATAGAGCATCAATCTAGCTTATTTTTCAGGTTAATAAAAAACTTAAAATCAAGAAAAATCAAAAAGTATGCACAGGAGAGCCAACAACTGACCAGTTCGCAATGACAAATGATTATAAAGTCAAAACACTGAGTTGCTAAGTTATAGGGAAGCTGCTGTTCATCTGGACCTTTGCCCAGAACACAAAAATTTGGAGGAGAAACGCTGGTGGTTCAAAGGGAACACGGGTTCTAAATTTGCTGCCTCATTCTTCTATCTGGCCAGCTAATCTTGACCTCGCAGAAGCTTCCTCTAACACTGTTTCTACTGAAATGGCCATAACCACACTGGAAAATCCAACAGCTCTTATGTGGAAAGGTACAGTTCGAAAAACACATAGGGAGTATATTTAAAGCTGAGATCAGAAATTGTATGTCCTCTAGAACGATCAACCCAAGCTTCTGGCAGAGGAGACAATAAAGCATTTTAAAACCTCTCAAAATCCTTTAAGGAAGATAACCAGAGGGCAAAATTATCTGTATTCTACTAGTTTTATGGCCCTTCTTTTGATAAAAAGCCTTTTTCCCCCCTTCTTCAAAGCCTGAGTTCCTTTAAGAGCCACCACTTGCTCGTGGTGCATTTTTTTCCCCCTCAATAAGGCATCTGCACTGCAGATCTCCGCACGAGGGGAGCGTGCCAGCCAGATCCCACCGGCAGGCAGCCGCGGATACAATGGAAACGAAAAGCGGTCGCAGCTTCCCTCCTAGGCTTTCAGAGATGGGAGGAGAAGGGGGTTCAACCAGCCCCTTTGTCTGAATTGTCTCCCCCTCCCCCCTTTCTGCGGTAAACACCCCCTTTTGTTATACTGCGATCAATAACAGATCACAGGAAACATGGAATCAAAATACGTTGATGGCTTGGCGTGACTCTATTTATTACCTTCTAGAATATAAGCAACTGATTGCATGTCCCCACCCCCACGCCGCGCCAGGGAAGAGCAGACTGTGTTGCAGAGGCAGCCACGGATCCATCTTGAACCAGCAGGAGCTCCCTCCCAAATCTCCCTCGAGCTATTCTCATCACGCCTCCTTCTACCCAGGAGCCTCAGAAAAATCGGGCAGTTAGGGAGTCTAGCCTCAACCAATTCAAGGCAGATAAAAACAGTATAGAAAACGCCTACAATGTTTCCATTAAACTTCCTCATCCTCCCCCAGGGCAGCCAGAAAAATATGTATATTTTTGGAAGCCTACCATGCAAGGTCTGATTATGTCGACACCTGTCTGCAAACCTGCAGCGCAACCCTTCCACCACCCGGCTCAAAATCTAACTAACCGTTTCTCCCACGACCAATCCGCCCCAATCCTCTCAATCTCCCTAATCCTCCACTAAATCGCCCGGTTCAGCGCACGGCTCCCCCGTACTGCCGTGTTTCCCCACCTGCCGGGGCTCGGCGCGGATGCCCACCCTCCAGACTCTCTCCCCGCCCCCACCAGTTTTCCGCACACCCCGTTATTCCCTCACCGCCTGCACGACCTCACGCTCCCCCCGCCCGGAGCCCGGGTTCCAGCCGCCCGTGCCCGGGGCTGCAGCCTCCCCCGACCCCCCGAGGGCGCCTCACCCGCACAGGAGGAGCCGCAGCTCTTCGCCCCCAGGGCGGGGCAGGCTCCCTGGCTCCCGCCGCCGCCGCCGGCCGCGGAGGGCTCGGCCCCGGAGGACGACGAGGAGACGGACGGGGACTGGGTGGCCGCCGACGGCTCCGCCATGGCTGCGCGAGCAGGAGCGGGAGAGGGGTGAAGAGAGACGCGGGGCGGGAGAGAGGGAGGGTAAAGAAGATAATCGGCCAGCAGGCTCTCCGAAGTCGCTTCACACCTCCTGCTCCGAGGACGGACTCCGACAGACTGACCGACTCAGCCGAGCGCAGAGAGAGGGCGGGAGAGCGAGCGCGCAGGCGCACAAAGGGGCCTCGGGCGGGCGGCGGGGGCGGGGGCGGCCGCGTCGAGGCGCCCAGAGACGCAGGGCGCAGGCGCAAGAACTGTCCCTCCGCGCTCCTGCAGGGGAGGCGGGGCAGAGCGGGCGTCACGCAGCGCCCGCGCCAGCGGCGGCGGTGGGCCGCGCCCCTCGGGGACCAGACGCACGGGGCGTGGCCCAAGCACCAGGTCACGCCCACCACTGCGGCCGAAGCGGGAGGGGGGCCTGCGGGTTAACGTTTCCTCACGACTCCTGTGAATGTTTTAGGGTCGGCAGATGATGTGTTTTAACGGTAGAAGTTTCTTTTTGCTTCCATTAGCTGGAGACTCTCTCTCCCATAAATTCCAGAGCCGATGTCTTTTTTCTGATGCGTTTCTGCCTGTGACTCGTGAACAGTGAAAACCCCCATGTGGAGGAGACCCCCCCACTGCAAGGTGCTGCATGAATTTTTCTGGATGTGTCGTAGTATCTCATCACCATGAGGCAGAGACGGCACGGTCTTCCGTTTGGTAGGTGGAGAAAGATACTGTACAGAATGAAAAGCTATTATTCATTCCAGTCACATTGCAATGCAGCTGCAGAACCTGCTTCATATTCTTACCGCGTTCCTATTCCCAAAGAGGGGTCCACCATGGGTCTTAAGGTTGTCTTTTCCTTTGAATAGACTATCAGGGAAAGAAGACATATCTTGAAGGAAAAAAAGCCGAGCTAATGAGAAAAGCCAGGAGATAACATCCTGCTGTGGTTATGGGGGATGGTAAAATGAGGTATTAAAAATTGAGAATATGACATAAGATACACATAATTGAATTTCATTCGTAGCCTAAAAGGGGTCCTTAGCATAAAATGTATTTGAAAACTATTAATTTGCCTATCCTGAATTTTGTTCATTTTTTGGCTTCTCTTTGGTTGGCTTGAGAAATTCAAAGCCTTCTCTTTACATCAGTCAAAATATTTGAAATGTGCATAATTCTTATAAAAGGGAACATAGCCTGGAAATAATAAAAATGAAGGCCGTAGGTTTTGTTATTGCTAAAGAAGCAATTGATGACCCAAAGGACAATTGCAGAATCAGCAGATCCTGTAAGATGCAGCCTCATGAAGGAGAAGTTAGCCAGCCAGGTGGCCAGAGAGGAAAAGAGATCTGGCCACTGGAAATCTTCTAGAACAGGCAGTGGGCTACATTTGCCTTTGACAGTTTTTAAGGTCAGGTAAAGCCCAGACAGGAAAAAAACTCTTGGCCATTGCAATGCTCTGAAAAAATGCACAGCAGAATATTTCCCAAAATAACTTGGTGGCAAATATCTTATTCTGGCACTTACAAAATCAGGTGATAATGCCGCAGTCTGTCCTTTAGATGGCAAAGGGAAATACAAGCCAATCTGATAACCAAGCCAGTTATCTACTCATTCTGATAAATGCATAAATTTTAAAAATTTACATTATTAGGTGCTGGATAAGGAAATGAAGGATGCGAGTCTCTAACCCTGACAGCAATTGCTGAATCTAGAGACCCTGGCTGGAAAGGAAGCCCATTTCCATGATATGTAGAAGCAGAGAAAAGAAGCTAAAAATCAAGACATGGCGATGTGGTCTTGGTGGTCTTTTCTGACCCTTCAGATTTTTTACATAAGAGGTCTTTGTGCTTGGCCTAATTTCTGAAGCTGCCTTTCTTTCCTGCTCTCTCTTGCTGTATGAGCAAACTTCCCTGAGACTGACTCTTGACTGGGATGTTCTTTGTGTATGCGATTTGTTCCACAAATATTTACTGATCACCTGCTGTGTGTTTGACACTATCCTGGAAAATCTGGAGAGATCCAAAACATATGTTTGTCCTGTCTTCAATGAGCCTACAAGCTAGTTGGGGCTTAGAATATACTCACGTAAAGTTTAAAAATTGCAAATGAAATAGCAACCAAAAACAACCCCAAACAAGACAAAACAATAATGCTTTGATTAGATGGCAAGTGAATTGGATGAATTTAGGAGAGAAGGGAATCTCTCTGGAGTTATAGAGGCTTGGGGAGGTTTTGCGAAGAAGCTCAAAGTCAGATAGGAGTTTGGAGGGGTAAGGAGGTCATAAAGGCAGGGGGAATGACGTGCAGCAAATGCAAGGCTGCTTTTGTGCAAGTATACAATAAGACCTCTCTCTGGGCAAACTAGTCACGAAAAAACACCCCTTGCTCCCAGCCTGGCCCATGATACACTTTACTGCCAGCTTGGCTAGCAGAATGTGGCCTAGATTTGATCCCCTCTTGCTCCTCCCCTCCCCAGGCTGCCTTAGCACAACACGTAGATTGCATAGCCCTCTGTGGTGGCTGGAGGCTCAGAAGTGTGGCCGTGTGTAAGGTGTTTTGGATGTGGTTAGCCCAGGTTGGCTAGAGCCAAGGGCGTGAAGTGGGACAAGGGGGAGGTAAATGGGGAAGATAGTTTGGGGCCAGAGTGTAGAGAAGCAGTAATATATAGCATAAAGCACCAAGGCTTTGTCTTAAGGCTAATGGGGATTCAGTAAAAGTTTTCAGGCAAGGAAGGGCTCTGATGGGATTTTTTAAATGTTCAGTGGAGCACAGCCGTTTCTCGGGAGTTCTGCTGAGCAATTTTTACTGCTGAGGCACTGAGCTAGGCCTCTTCTTCCTTGTCCTTGTCCTTATAGGACTGGTATTTACACGGCTAATTTCCCACCTCAGCTTCTAGGCCATCCCATTACCCCATTTTTTTTCTTGACTTTTAGAAAAAATTTATATATTTTAATAAAAAAAATTTTTTTGGGGGGCTGGCCCCGTGGCCCAGTGGTTAAGTTTGTGCACTCTGCTGCAGGCGGCCCAGTGTTTCGTTGGTTCGAATCCTGGGCACGGACATGGCACTGCTCATCAAACCATGCTGAGGCAGCGTCCCGCATGCCACAACTAGAAGGACCCACAACGAAGAATATACAACTATGTAAAAAGGAGAAAAAAAAAATTGGGGGGGATATATTCACATCATGTATACATGTTCATAAACGTATATATTCAAAAGTCTATAGACTATAAAGGTTTCTTCTATCACTAACCCCTCTCCACCCACTGGTCTCCCCCTCTACACACACATGGGTAACTACTGTTAGGAGCTTTTTGTGGCAAGTGCGAAGTTGAATATAGCAAATCTATGTCCTCATCCACCTTTTTAACACAAATGATAACATGCTGTACACGCTGTTAGGCATGTTGCTTCCTTTCCTTAACAGGAAATTCTAGCGATCTTTTTTTCTTTCAAGATTTTATTTTTTTCCTTTTTCTCCCCAAAGCCCCCCGGTTCATAGTTGTATATTCTTCGTTGTGGGTCCTTCTAGTTGTGGCATGTGGGACGCTGCCTCAGCGTGGCTCGATGAGCAGTGCCATGTCCGCGCCCAGGATTCGAACCAACGAAACACTGGGCCGCCTGCAGCAGAGTGCACGAACTTAACCACTGGGCCACGGGGCCAGCCCCTCTAGCAATCTTTTCTAGTGTCTTTTTGAAGCGTTAGACAGCTGTGCTGTTGGCCAAAATAACAATAACGAAGCAGCTTACAGGTCTTGAGCTTTTACTGTGTTAGCATGTTGAGGGCCTGATATTCAACGTCATAACACCCTATGAGTCGGGGTTGACTATTTCCTTTGGATAAATGAGGACACCAAGTCATTAACTCATTTTATATATGAGCAAAGTAAGGTCCAGATATTTCAATGATGCCCAGGGATGCCAGGAGTCCAGTCTGTCCCTTCTGAGGGCCCAGACTATGGCTTAAACATGGATCCTACAAGTAGGTGGTAGGAGAGATGGCCGAACTGTGTCCCGGCACAGTCACAGTGGGGGATAATTATTTATTTGGCTGTTTACTCCACAAGACTGTGAGTCTTTGGAGGACAGGAATGTGTCTTACACATCACTGCAGCATTACTGCCTAGCACTGTGCTGGACACGTAACAAATGCCCTATTTTTGGAAAGCTTTGGAACCTGAGTCACCGTGGATGTCACTGCAGAAAACCACTGGGCTATTTTTGCACTTCATAAAATACTTGAGTATCTTTAATATTTATGACTTTGTTTTGCTTTTTCAGAATGAATATGATGATGACCGTTTTTTGAGCACTAACCATGCATCAGTCATAATTGTCACTTACATCTCATTTAACCTACAACAACTCTGTGGCTTGAGTATTTGAATCATTTGGCAGATGATGATGAAACGAGTTCAAAGAGGTTAAGTAACTTACCCAAGGTTGCACAGCTAGTGAGCATCAGAGCCAGAATTCAAAGCCAGGTCTGCCTGACCCCAAAGCCAGTGGCCTTCACCATTCAACCATGTCTACATGTCACCTACTTCTGGAAATCACAAGGAAAGCTCAGCCTCTGGTTGTGCCAAGACTCAATTCAGAGTGACGTGCCTGAAGGCAGGCTGTAATCAGCATCATCAATAGTTAGCATTTTGAATGTCCACTGTTTTGATGACCCTGGATATTTGAGAAGGAAATAACAACAAAACATGTTTCTTGTTCACAGGGTTTGCTTTCTAAGCTGCGGCTAATCCTAAAGTCTACCTATAATTTGTACTGTGCTGTTCCAAATGCCAAAATATTCTACAAGGTGTGGGGACAGCTGATGTGCTAACATTGACCTTGATGTTGTATTGAGACAGATGTAACGTCAATATTTGCTTGTCACTTCCTGACAGGATGGATTTCAGTGGATCTCTATTGGGAGCCTTTAAAATAGAACAAGGTATTTTGTTTAAAAGCAAAAATTAGGTACTTAATATTAAAGGAACAAGAAAGTGAGTGAGTGGTGTTAGGTGTATCATATGCTTGCTTTATTCATCCATTCAATAAATATTAATAAATATAGCAGTAAAGAGAAACAGACAAAAATTCCTGTCCGTTTGGAACTTACATTCTAGTGGGAAAAGACAGACAAAAAAACCTCATAAAATGTAAGTCAGACGGTAAGAAGTCTTTTGGAGATGGATGGCGAAGAGCAATAGAGAAGGCTGCGACGTGTGTGCAATTTTAAATTCTTACACTGTGTTGTAATTGTGACAAGTCACGGCCTTTGGCCCCTTTCTCTTTCTGAGCACGCCACATAATGCCCTGGATTTGTGTCGCATCCTGTAGGTCCTGCCTTCTCCACACCCAGTGTGAAACCCTAGGAACCATTTGCTCTGATGTTCATGTCTAGTTTCTTGCACCCCCGAGTTGGTCTAGATCTAATCGAGACTCAGATCTCGAGTCAAGGGTATTCAAATAGCCTTGAAAGTTTGGGGAGAATCAGAAGGGGCAGGGGAAGAGAAATCAAAACAGGACCTCTTTAGGTAAGATTAGGTAGAATTACCTTTACTCTTCACCTCTGGCCTAATCACTCACTAAAAACAGCTCAAGGGCTTGGCAGGGCTGGAGGCAGCTGGAAGGAGATTCTGAGTAGGTTATAATAGTTAAGGCAGAGGCATAAAAAAGAAAGTGAAATAATTTGTTGAATGAATGAGGCAATGATGATGCCAGGAGGTGGTGGTGGTGGTGGGAAGAATGTGTTAGCCTCCCATAAGCTCCACAGCTACATACCCTACCCCCTAGACGACTGCCCCACCTCAACAAGTCCAAAATAACAATATTCTTCAATTGTGGCAACTGACATTTTCTCCATCACATGTGAAGTGTGAATAAAAGCATTTTCAGAGAACCTTGTTTTGTATTCATCTACCGCCTTCCGAACGAGGTTTGGAAACCCGAGGTTTACAAAAGACGGCCATGGCTGAGGCGGACAAACCGGTGGAAGAGGTTTCACGGGACGTTCTCACGTGGGCTATCAGAGGGGTGTTGGCGCACCCTCAGCTTGGCCAGGGACGGGACTGCGAGGGGCAGCTGCCGATGGCGGTAATAAAGTCACGGCCTCCCCTCCTTGTGAAGTCAAAATCGTTAAAAACCAGTGACGTTCTTCAGGGTTGAGGCCTCCCTTCGGTGCTTAAGGCAGAGCTCCCCCCACCGATGGCCCCGGCCAGCGTTAAACATCGAAACTGTCTCAAACGCGGCCAGTAAGAGCTGGAAGCCGGTTACCCCAAAGCCTCGGCCGCGGCCCCACCCGGTCTCAAGACGAGGCTCCGGGCCGGGCTAGCCAGCCGTCCCGGGTCCTGGCCGGCCCAGCCCTCACGCACGGCCTGCTGGGAGTTGTAGTTCGGTAGTCGAGGAGCCGAGCCCAGCCCCATCCCTCTCTTCCGCTTCCTCCTCGCCCCGGGTGAGCGCGCAGAGCGGGGACCGCGGGCGGGAACCCAGAGAGCGTGGGACTACAATTCCCAACGGACCGTCGCGCCCAGTGCGCAGCTCCAGGTAGCCGGCGGCGCGCTTCGCGCTCCCGCGCACGCGCACTCGTGTTGGGCGGTGGCGGGATTCGGCAGCGTGCGCTTTCCCGCCCCGGCCCGCCCCGCGCTCGCCTTGGGCCGCTGGTCGCGCCTCAGGGACCCGCCCTGTGCTGGCTGCTTTGCGGTTCCGCGGGCCCCTCCTTTTCCCCAGTTTCTTCTAGAGCCCAGGCCCCGCCCGTTTCCCTCCTCAGGGCCTGGTCCGTTCCCGCCCCATCCCGGCCCTCGCTGCGCCCCTGCTGCTTCTGCTGAAGGCGGAGGCTCCATGTTGTCCCCTCAGCGAGCGGTAGCGGCTGCCTCGGGAGGAGCAGGTGAGGCGCCCAATTTTCCCCGGGCCCGCTCCGTGGCCACTCGCCGCCCTCCCTGCTGTCGCTCCGAGGAGCCCGCCTGCTCGCGCCGGGGGTAGGGTCAGGGTCCGGGACTGGGGCCGCGCCCCTCGCCGGGGTCCCTCGGCCCGCGAATTCGGCCGGTCGGGCGCGGGCGGCGCCTTCGGGGGTCGGGCCCTGCGCCCGGGGGAGGCCGCTCGTGCTCGCGCTGCCGCCTGGCACCCCCGGGGCGGCCCCGGGGCCAGTGGCCGGGGGGCGGCGTCCAGAGGCTTCGACCCCGCCCTGGGCAGCGCCGGGCGCCCCGGGGCTACTGCCCCCTCCCGGCCCGGGGCCTGCGGCCGGGGTCTCTGACCGTGTTCGCGGGCGAGGGGGCGGGAAGGTGGCCGCTTTATTGTTCGGCCGCTTGGAAAGCCCTGGAGGGCTGCACGGTGTCTCGAGTTGGAAGCTTCGTTCTTAGCCTCACGACCTTGAGGCTGTGACAACAAGTGTTCGGAGAGTTTATTTCCAGCCCACACTTATCTCCTTCAAGGAGATGCAAGAATGTGGCCTGAACTGGTTTTATAGGCAGTTCTTTGAGTACGTTTGGTACAGTCCGTGGTTCTTTGGCTTTCCTGAAGACAAAAAATAGGGAAAGTATGAATTAAGCACCCATCGTTGCCATACAGTCTGGGAGACGACTTCATCTGTCCTTTTACCTGCTCTCGTTTGATGGGTGTGCTGTGGAAGTGGGCAGAAGTTCACTTGCGAAATCTAAAGGCAAAAAAAAAAAAAGGGGGGAAACGTTGTTTGAAGAATCTTTTAATAAAAAAATCCAGCCCTGAAATTTGAATACGAAGTTGGGTGGAATGTTTTGTGAAAGGAAGGAGAGAACTAACGGCCCCGGACCGTGATTGCACATTTTGGCTTGCTTTGGGAGACGCGAGACCCACGTAGCTTTAATCCTTGTCGAGTATTCAGCATTGCAGCGTGCTGAAATTCAAATGAGGGCTTTTTTTCAATCCCCGCAGAAACTAGCTTCTGGTCCAGAAATGCGTGTCGCTGCTCGGACACCTGTAAAGGAAACGCTTGGCTGAATCCACATAATGTAGCGTTACTTTAGTGCAGCTTGTTGTACCACCTGCGGTTTACTGTCTCGTTGGGGTAATCATGAAATTAACAATAGAGGATAAATACCTTGTGTGTTAGCATAATTTTCTTAGTTTTCGCTAAATAGGGCTTGCTTAGAATAGGCTTTTTAAAAATTAGTTTTCTGGGCTGTCCCACATGCTTTTTTCCTCTTTATAATTTCTAAATCATAGAATAAGGAACGTGCTCACTAATTATGTAAAACGAGATGATAGAGAATTGTAAGAGGCAAGAAATATAAAGATCTCTCTGTCTCCCCAGGTCCCCAGTGGTAGTAGTTATTAGGTTTGGTCACCTATTCCTTTAAGTTTTCTAGCTGGTACCTTAGGGAACCCTAGGTCTGGTGAACCCGTCTGAGAACTGGGTTAGAATTTGCCTATGATGACTAGGCATGCCTGTGAAAGTTTCTATCGCCTTGTATTTCATATTGAGAAATCGTTCAGGTAACACGACTACTTTTTAAAGTTAATCTGAATTTTAAAACGTCTTCTTGAGTTATCTGTGAGGTTCTAGGAGGACATCTTCTAAAAAACATCGGGGGGAAAAGGTGAGGGGAAAGCTTTTATTTAAAAGAAGAATATTTTAGGTGCTGTAGAGCTGTGCTTCTCAGCCCTGCAGCATATTAGAATAACCTGGAGTTTTTAAAAGCTGCCAATGCCTGGGATCCACTCACACATTGTGATTTAATTCATTGGGGGACCAGGCAACAGTTAAAAAAAAAGAAAAAGCCCAAGTAATTCTAATTTGCATGTTAATATGTAATCAGATTTCCCAATAGGTGGTTGCTTACATTTGAGTTGATTTGTTACTTGATGGGAAGTGTAGTTTGTAATATCAATATTGATATTGAAAAGTTGCTCTTCTGTTTAAATTTCTGAAAAAATGCTTTTTACTGGTATGCATTTCGATTGTCAGAACATGTTAGATATATTTCACAGCTAAAGTATATTACAAATTAGGAAATAGCCTTTGCTGATATAGAAGATGAATAAGCAGACAGGAGTAGATTAACTCTTTTTCTGCCTTGAAATGATAAGGAATTCAAGTCAAATAAACATTGCCAAGTAAGAAAGCCTTATTCAACTAGAACACAGATAATTAAATCAGGTAACCAGATTGATTTTGGTGGTGGTCTCATTTTTAGGGAAGAATCAAATAAGATGCATATTGAACTCATTCAATTAAAAAGATTTTGTTTCCCTGTAGTATAGCCTGGCATTATTTTTAGATTCAGCCTGGTCTCTGCATTTCTGAATCTTCAATACTGTTTAGGCATAATCTTCATAAAGCCTTGAAGTACAACAAAATCCTTAATTGACAAAAAGTGGTTTTGTTCAGCATTCTGGGCTAAAGTACAAAGATTTTCTGCAGATGGATTGAGAAAAAGCTTCCTCTTAAACCCTTTAATTAATTAGAATGTAAATTTCCCCCAATATTCTGTTTAATTGGGTTTAAGTAGTATTTTCCCTGAAATAACCTTAAAAATATATGTGTATCTCCCAGCACACTTACTATGTTAAGAAAATGTAGAGTATATAAAAGCACTCCCCCCATCACCAAAAAGGAACCACACCCAGCAGTTCTGGAGTTGGCCGAAGGCCTTAGAGCACTTAACCCTCGCATATGATGTGTTTTCTCTGGCCTTGTCTGTGAATTAGCAACTTTAGCCTGCCAGCGAGAACAAGGCATGAAAATGTTATGCTTCTGCTTTTGGGTGTGTTGCTCTTGCCCTTTAGAGAACGTGGTATTTCCAGAGGAGACTGGAAAACTCAGGTCATAACTTTACCCTGAGTCATGCACTCTTCTCAGTGAAATGTTCCTATAACTGTAGTTAATTTGCTGTTCAGTATTCTCTGGACAGTAAGGATGAGCACTGAGCCTGGCTCTACCCCAGTGGTTCTTAACTCAGGGCGATTTTGCTCTGGTGGGACATTTAGCGATGTCTGGAGACATTTTTGGCTCTCACAACTAGGGGGGAGCGCTACTGGTATCTGGTGGGCAGAGGCCAGAGATGCTGCTAAATATCCTACAGTGAATAGGATAGCTCCCAAACAGTGTTACCAGCCCAAAATATCAGTAGCACCGAGGTTAAGAAATCTTGGTCTACACTGTCGAATTGATCAACTAAATTCTGTATGAATTTTCTGCAATAGCAATTGTAACTGCTTCCAATTGACTGGTTTCATTGAATTTATCACTGTTCAGGTGATCTCAAATATTTGAGGAGCATTAAAACTTTTTTCCCCATAATGCTTTCCTGACAGAACTTATTTCTTAGAATTTATGTTTTCCATAGGACTGAAAAAGCCAATTATGATTCAGTAGTCTCATCTACTTTTATTTAACCTGTGCAGCTTTTTTTCTAAGTCCTTTAAAAATTCAGTTAGATAGTTCTAGAAAAAGTGCTGTCATTTGCACAGATCTCTACAAATTGTTCCTTATAATTAATTTTACCTGTTAGTCTTTCAGCTTCGTTCTACTTGTTGTTTTTGTCATTTTAGTGCAGAGCTAGTCTTTTGAATGCAGTTATTTCAGAGATTATTTGAACAGGCATATTTAAACCTATTGGTTAGTCTGCATTAAGGTGTGTTGTGCCAAAAGTAAAGGATAAATCAGTACTTTAAAGGTAATTAGCAAAAAGGTAGTAGCTTCCACATAAACTATTGGAGTATTTTTTAGTTATCCAAATATTTTTCAACCTACTTAAAATGATGAGTGATACAGTATTACCATGAGCTATTTATGGCAATAATCAGAATTATACAATATTTCTACCACTCACCTTCTTTTTGTAAACATAGGTTTTAAGTTCACTTACATGTATATGGATGACGGATGTGACATGGTCAGGCTGTGTCTTTGTATGTGTACAAAATTGTCCCATCTCACAGTTACTCATATAAGTGAATGTAATATAGCATTGACTCTTCATATAAATGAACATTAACTGTTCCTATAAGTGAGCATTACTGTTGTTGTCTCAGAGTGCATATCTAGACCTTGGAAAATAATTACTTTGCTAAAGGGAAAAGGCATATAAGGTTGCTACTTCAAGGTTTTTCTAGTACCATCCCTGGAGGTTAGATCGCCAGAGTTTAAGATCCTGAGAAGTGGGAGTAATTTCACTGCAATTAGGGGAACTTCCCTGAAAAAAAACCCCCAAAACAAAACCCCAAACCCCAAAATCTTTTGTGTGGATCCTTACTGAGCAAGTTGCTTTAATGTTTTTATCATCATAAATTTTGTTCTTTAGCCAGGCCTGTACCACTTAAATTAAGCCAAGGGATGAATAGGTTACCTAGCAAGTTTAGCAATTTAGAGATCCAGGAAATTTTTCATTGTTCAAGAGTCATTGAATTTTAGAAGCAGAAAATAGCTTCACCTAACTGCCTGAGTTTGTAGAGGAAACTAAGACACGCAGAAGTAAAATGATTTACTCCTGCTGTTACAGTCATTGCAAAACTGGGCCCAGAACTTGGTCTTTCTGGGTTGTTAGGGAGGGCCTTTCTCCTACCCACACTGCCTCACTAGAATAACAGCCTTTGCCAAAACGGGAGCTTAAATCATGGGAGAAAAAAGTGATAGGGTTGGGTGGTATATTGCGTACAGTAAGATAGAGTCAGGGAAGATGTGGAGGCCGAGAGGTGGTGATTTGAGAGAAGTGGAGGAATGGAGAGGGTTCATTTTGATGATACTAAATAGAGACTTCAACTCTTAGTACTGGAAGAGTAGCTAGAGGTTAGATCTTGACTCATTTCGCTGTTGAGACTGAAGTCTAGACATGCTGAGGGTAGTGGTGGAACTGGAACCGGAACCCGTCTCCCGACTCTTGCGCCCTTGTGCTTCTCCATGTCCCTCCTGAGAGTGACGTGGTGCAGTGTCCAGGCAAGTCTGTCTCGTAGGCAGTTGTACATTTGGACCTGAAATGCAGCTTAGAAATCAATGAAGTTGCATCACCAAAATAGAAGGTATAGTGAAATTATAAGAATAAAGAGCTCTGAGGGCATGCATGAGACCTGCAGAAGACTGAAGCGAGCACAGGAGGCTGACGAGAAGAAAAAGAACTAGTGAAAGGAGGTGATACACGGCTTGGAAGAGAACTGGGAATGTGCACTGTCACTGAGTCCAAAGGTTTCAAGTTTTAGAAGTGAGTGGCAGTTGTATTTTGTCACAGAGAGATAGGGTTGAATGACAATCAGAAAAGGGCCATTGGATTTGGTAAGCGAGGTCATTGATAGACTAGAGAATAGTTTCAACAGGTTGGGAGGAAAGTCAGATTGCAAGGTGCTAAGGGAATGGGCAGATAAGTGATGAAGAAATACTCTTCAAGGAGTTTGACAGTGAAGGAGAGGAGACTGGGAGGGGGAAGGGAGAAAGTGATTTTTACTGAGGTGCTTTAGACGTACTGTTGTGTTAAGTGTACACAATGCTAGGAAACTATTCTTCCTTTGTTAGATACTGGGGCTGAATGTGACAGTTTCCCTACTTCCCAGGGGCTCCCCATGGGGTGATAAATCGTAACTACAATATGAGAGCATTATAATGAGTGGAATAATAGTATATGGAAGGTTTTAGTGGAAATAGGAAAGTAGGTCCACTTTATTGAGTCTCTGATAATGTCAGACACTGTGCTTCGGGGTGGGTATTAGTTTTATAAATACAGGGAGCAACAAGAAATATGTTAGAACTATGTCCATAGTCACGTTGTGACTAAGTGGTGGAGTTTATTCGTTTATTCCACAAATAATTATTGAATGTCTATTCTGTGTGGTCACTGTGCTGGGATCTTGGGGGATATAGCATTGAACAAAAGAGACAAAAATCCCTGCCCTCATGGAGCTTACATTCTAGGGGGGGAGAGGGGAAGGACTGAAGCTCTGCCCTGTCTTGGTTCTAGAGCCCGTTTTCTTTTTAGTATACCACGTAAATGATAGGCTCTGAGGGTAGGGTGGGGATCAGGCCAAGGGAGTGTTGAAGGATGAGCAAGCGTCTGCCTGGAGTCTGGGAGGAAGAAGCGTTTCAGGCAGTGGGAACAAATGATTGAATAGGGTGTACATTTGAAATTTTGGCATCAAGACAAGGCTGGACCTGAATCCTAACTTTCTTCCCGTAGAAAGACCACTGAGAATAAATTTGCCTGGGAGGATGAGGAGAATAAGGAATTAGAGGAACTAAGGCAGTGGGGAGAATGGTGAAAGGCTTTGACTTATAGGATGGAGATTTTAGCTCTGAGCTGTCAGTCCGTAAAACGT
Organism: Equus asinus; assembly: GCF_041296235.1. NCBI lineage: Eukaryota > Metazoa > Chordata > Mammalia > Perissodactyla > Equidae > Equus > Equus asinus. Next base: position 41,909,465 of record NC_091806.1, on the reverse strand, counting down.
TTTTGTATGTGTGTGAGGAAGATGGGCCCTGAGCTAACATCCATGTCAGTTTTCCTCTACTTTGTGTATGGGACACCACCACAGCATGGCTGTGAACCCTGGGCTGCCAAAGCGGAGCGTACGAACTTGAACCATTTTGCCATCGGGCTGGCCCCCATAAAATGTTTTTGATAGCCTTTTATGACGTTGCTGTCATGATATGTTTATGAACTGTAATGAAGGAGTTTAGCCCTGAGGGAGGAGGTGACATCATCAAAGCAACACTTGCGGATGGTGACTTGGATGATCAACCTAACAGGCAAGAAAGGCCGGAAGGTGGCATGGCCTAATGGAGAGGGCCCTATAAGGTTTTGATTAAGGGTCTAAGGGATTAGGGGGTCTGAGATGTGAGGATAAGTCAGCAAAGGACTTTTACGTGACATTTATTTAGAAAGGAGTGAGTGGAAATAAAACTTTTTATTTGGAAGATCGGTAATATAGTCCTGTTGTATTAGGAAGTGAGAAACAAAGGTATTGTGATGAGAAGTAAACAGCTCTATTTGTTTAAATTGAATTATTGGTGATATGTACAGTTCAAAATGATTTTTCTCTTAAGTGGACCCAAACCAAAGGAATAAGATCATTTTTAATCTGGTGTGCCCAGTATACTGTTGTGAAGAGAAATACAGGATCACCCCAGCTCCCTCAACTAAACATAGCCTGGTCCTCTTCCTATTCACTGTGCTGTAGGCAGAAAGAGAGGAAGAGATGAGCGAAGGCTTTATCACCGTTTTCTTTTTTTTTTAACTGTCCTCAGTGGTCTTCAGCTTCTCTCAAAGTGCAGTTCATTGTGCACAGCTGCATACGTTTTTGTCATTGGATTGTTCCATCTTGTCTGTAGCTCGTGTGACCTTACCTTCCATGCCTGTTGCTCTGACGATACCACCTGCATCCTTAGGCTCTTGGGCTTCAGCTATAGTACAGTAAATATCATTCGTTCTTTTTTTTCTTTTAAAGATTTTATTTTTCCTTTTTCTCCCCAAAGCCCACCCAGTATGTAGTTGTGTATTTTTAGCTGTGGGTCCTTCTAGTTGTGGCACGTGGGACGCCGCCTCAGCATGGCTTGAAGAGCAGTGCCGTGTCCCCGCCCAGGATCTGAACTGGCGAAACCCTGGGCCGCTGGAGCAGAGTGCACGAACTTAACCACTCGGCCACAGGGCCGGCCCCTCATTCATTCTTTTTGCAGTGGTTTGTTGTGTGCCTTCTGTGTGTCAGTACATTCACACTGCTCAGTAAACTTTAATAGTGAAATAGATGAAATTGAAAGAGCCAGTATGATGAATTTAATTGTCAAGTCCTGGGGGGCTGTTGTATGGCCTACTAGGTTTGGCTGTATCTGACAGAGCCTCCAAGTAAGTGATTTAAACAGGGTAGACATTTTTTGTTCTTTCATGTAAAAGTGAGCCAGCATGGTGGTTCTGCTACACGAAGGCCTAGGCCTGACCTCTCTGGTTGCTCCAACATTCCTGGGGTGTTGCCCTTGAGGGCCTGGTCCCGGATGACTGGCTCCCACTTCTACAGCCAGCCAGCAGGAAGGGGGAAAATGCATGACCTGGAAGTTGCTGTGTCATTTCTGGTCAGAACTTGGTCTCTAGGTGATACCCTAGCTACAAGATTGGGTTGGAAATGTATTTCTTTTGGGTAGTTATATGCCCAGCTAACCATCTATTGCCATAGAAGAAGGGGAAAACAAGTATTTGGGGGAGCACCCAGCCATCTCAGGGTCTTTGTTTGGTACTGTCATGAGTGCTGCTCAGTACTTAACACTGTGGCTTATCCATAAGGTCTGAATAAATTGTTCTCACTAGTTCTTCCATAGGAAAGCTCGAAGGTCTTTAGGTGCTGGATTCATCTGCTGTTGTGCTAGTAAGAAGAACGGTAAGAGATTATTGACAGAAATGTTTCCCCTTTTTTTGGAGAAGACGACTAGCCCTGAGCTAACATCTGCTGCCAGTCCTCTTTTTGCTTAGGAAGACTGGCCCTGAGCTAACATCCGTGTCCATCTTTCTCTAGTTTATACGTGGGACGCCTGCCACAGCATGGCTTGCCAAGCGGTGCCATGTCCGCACTCGGACCCAAACCGGCGAACCCTGGGCTGCTGAAGCTGAACGTGCGCACTTAACCGCTGCACCACTGGGCCGGCCCCAGAAATGTTTCCCTTTTATCAAGCAATGATGGGAAAGAAAAGTCTTAGTATACATTTACTATAATGATAGTGTGTCATTTAACCTATATTTATAACTTGTTTTCCAATAGTCTGCAAAAAATTAAAAAGTGGCAAGAACCCTTTTGTTGCTCTCTGATATTCTAAGTATAAGAAGAGAGCAGCAGTTCCCATAGCTGAAAGGGTGGAGTCTGGCAGTCAGGCTCTTCTGTCTGCTTTGCCTGCTGTGTTTCTTCAGTGTTTCTAAAGTAAGAGACGAAAATAATTTGGGGACCGTTTGTGACTTTTGACCGTCTCTGCCTACCTGTGCTGTGTCTTACTTAGTATTTGTCCTTCAGTTTACTGTAAATTGATTCACTTTTTTTTTTTTTTTTTTAAAGATTTTATTTTTTCCTTTTGCTCCCCAAAGCCCCCCGGTACATAGTTGTATATTCTTCGTTGTGGGTCCTTTTAGTTGTGGCATGTGAGACACTGCCTCAGTGTGGTCTGATGAGCAGTGCCATGTCCGCGCCCAGGATTCGAACCAACGAAACACTGGGCCGCCTGCAGCGGAGCGCGCGAACTTAACCACTCGGCCACGGGGCCAGCCCCTAAATTGATTCACTTTTAAACTTAGCCCCCTTCTACGCAATAATCTATTAAAACATGGTTTTGTTTCCTAATGTACATTAAAATATATAATTATTAAAATAAAAAAATGTACTTTTAGCTACCTACAAACATCTCCTTTCATAGCAGTGGTTCGTACTCACATTAAGGAAATAGTCCTTTGCCTCGTTCCTTAGACCCTACTAGTTTTTTAATAAATTTTCCATAAATCTGTGGCTATTAAGTGGCTCTGAATTTCAAAGAATTAATCTTTGTGCTTTCTACTCTGGTAGGGAAACTACTAATTAGGCTTAATTTTGAGCTAAAGAATTAATTGCCTCTGTAACTTGGATTAAGTTATTGAGAGTGATCTGGGGACTGGCCTGGTGGCGCAGTGGTTAAGTTCGCACGTTCCGCTTCGGCGGCCCAGGGTTCACTGGTTTGGATTCCGTGTGCAGACATGGCACAGCTTGGCAAGCCATGCTGTGGCAGGCGTCCCATGTATAAAGTAGAGGAAGATGGGCATGGATGTTAGCTCAGGCCCAGTCTTCCTCAGCAAAAGGAGGAGGACTGGCAACAGATGTTAGCTCAGGGCTAATCTTCCTCAAAAAAAAAAAGTGATCTGCAAAATGTAGCCACCTAAAGATCTTTTCAGGCTTTTCTCCAGGACCTGTTGGGCAAGATGCTTAATTTTTGTAAGCCTTGGTTTCCTTATTTTTAAAAAAGGGCAGTATCATTTACCTCGTAGGATTGTTCTGAGGATTGAATAAAGTAATGTGTGTAAAAAGCCTAGCGGTGGCAGGCACCCTTTCTACTGTTGGTGGATGTTTGGGTTCTTTACAGTTCTGCACTATTTTGAATAAAGCTGATGGAAACATTCTTGTATGTATGTCTTTTAGTGGATGTAAGCATTTATGTCTTTTAGGTACATACCTAGGAATGGATTTGCTGGATCATAGGTATGTTTAGTTTTAGGAGATACTGCCACAGTTTCCCAAAGTGGTTATAGTCCCATCAGAATGTATGAGAATTCTGTGTGTACAGCCTCTCCCACAGTGGATAGTGTCAGTCTTTTAAATTTTAGTCATTCTGATGGGCAGGTAGTAGTGTTTCTTTATGGTTTCAATTTACATTTCTTTGATAAGTAATGGTATGGAAGCACCTTTTCATATGATTATTGACCATTTGGATATCCTTTTTTTTGTGAAGTGCCTGTTCAGTCTTTTGCCCATTACTGTTTTTAAAATTGGGATATTTATTTTTTTCTTACGGATTTTTATGTGGATTCTAGATATGAATCCTCTGGATGTAAGTGTTGTATGTATTTTCTCCTAGCCCGAGGCTTGCGTTTTTACTCTCTTATTGGTGTCTTTTTTTTTCCTTTTCCTGAGGAAGATTAACTCTGAGCTAACACTTTTGCCAGTCTTTCTCTAATTTATATGTGGGTTGCTGCCATAGCATGGCTGATGAGTGGTGTAGGTCCGTCCCCAGGATCTGAACCTGTGCACCCCAGGCTGCTGAAGCGGAGTGCACCAAACTTAACCACTAGGCCATGGGGCCAGGCCCTAATGGTGTCTTTTAATGAACAAAAATTCTTAATTTTAGTCAAGTCTGATTTGTCATTTTTCTTTTTTTTTTTTTTTTGAGGAAGATTAGCCCTGAGCTAACTACTGCCAGTCCTCCTCTTTTTTGCTGAAGAAGCCTGGCCCTGAGCCAATATCTGTGCCTATCTTCCTCTACTTTATATGTGGGATGCCTACCACAGCATGGCATGCCAAGCGGTGCCATGTCCACACCCAGAATCCGAACCAGCGAACCCTGGGCCTCTGAAGTGGAACGTGCGAACTTAACCGCTGTGCCACCGGGCTGGCCCCTGTCATTTTTCTTTTATGATTAGTGCTTTTGTGCCCTGTTTAAGAAGATTTTTCTCTTCCTGTGTTCAAAAATATGTGTTTAAAAAATGTTTGAAACTACTTTTTTTGTCTACAACAACATAGGTGATGCCATGGAGAGTGGAAAGCCTGGTCCAGTGCAGGTTGTTTTGGTTCACAAAGAGCAACATTCCTTTGAGCTAGAAGAGAAAGCCTTGGCCAGCATCCTCTTGCAGGACCACATCCGAGACCTCGATGTGGTGGTGGTGTCAGTGGCTGGTGCCTTCCGAAAGGGCAAGTCTTTCTTTCTGGACTTCATGCTACGATACTTATATTTCCAGGTAAGGTAGAGTTATTTCATTTCAAATTAGAAAAGGAGACTTTTATGTCTAGAAGAGCAAAATAAGCTTGTGGATTATCCTTGATGTGTAAAATTACTCAACATTTAAGATTTACTGGAAATTTCTTATTTTTCCTGTAGAAGGAAGGTGGCCGTTCAAATTGGCTGGGTGAGCCTGAAGAACCGTTAACAGGATTTTCATGGAGAGGAGGCTCTGACCCGGAAACCACTGGGATTCAGATCTGGAGTGAAGTTTTCACTGTGGAGAAGCCAGGTGGGAAGAAGGTAAGGAAGAAAAAGAGAAATTAAAAAAACAGCAAAATGAGAACTTTAATGTATATGCTAATAATCCAGTTAAAAATATTTTTATCAAAATGATATAAGTTCATGGTTTAAAAATAATGCATGAATACAGTTTAAAAGATCAGATAGTAATATAAAATTTCTAACAAAAAGTAGCTGTCATGTGCCCCATTCCTCCCTCTGCTCATTTTCACTCCTCAGAGGCTAATGCTCTCAGTGGTTGTAGATGTTACTTCTTCCTTACTTTCTTCCTCCTGTGTGGGTGACCTAGACCTGGCTGCCGTCATTCTGGGAGCTGAGCAGGGAAAGGGCACTAGGGGACCTCACATTTCAGGAGGTGGGCTTTCACCCCGCACACCCCCTGCTATCAGTAGTGCATCTTACCCCATCTCGTCCGTGCCTAGCCACAGCCATAGAGCCTCTCCCCAGATTTCTTTGTCAGGATCAGGAGGGGCAGGTTGTGTGAAGAGGGGGTTTGTGGGTATCACTGTTTCTTAAACAGACTCTAACCCATTCCTTGTGTCTTTAGCCCCATCCTAAAGCATTCCTTCACAGCTGTTTGTGCCTCTCATTTTTGAGTCTTTCTAGAGCTTGAGGTTTCAGATCCTCCCTTCAGGGTGTGCAGGTTCAGCCTTTTCCTGAATGCTAAGTCATTCAGTATTTGGGCAGCTGGAGAGGTGGCGCACAACTCTTGATTGCTGTTTTCATGTCTTCTATTTTTTTCCTTATACATTTCCATATTCTTTTTATATTTTATTTCTCTCTTATTTTTAGTGAGGTTTCAGGAGAAAGGTGTATTGGAAAACGCTTAATTTTTTTTAATGCATAATGCATAGATACACAGAAAAATGTGTAGCAATATGGGGATGTTATTGCACCTTTTTTTAATGAAAGAGAATCTAGGAAATTCAGGAGTTATAACATTGAAATATAACATTGGGAACTTTTTCATGGAAGGATCTTTAGATATTATTTTATCCAACCTTTTAATTTTTTCACAATTCTGTTGAGATATAATTGACATTCCGTTTCTTTCCTCCCAGCTTTTGTGCTGTTGTCACATATTTTACTTTAATAATATCGTTTCTATTTTTGTTTAAACAGTCGAAACAGTTATCTTTTAAAGATATTTAAATAATAAAAAAAAACATTTACCCGTGTAGTTACCATTAACTTTTCATTTCTTCATGTCCATATTTCTGTGTGCATTTTTCTCTCTGCCTAAAGGACTTCCTTTAATACTTCATGTAGTGCTGGTCTGCTGGTGAATTCTTTTAGCTTTTTTATAGCTGAAAAGTCTTTATTTTGCCTTTGTTTTTGAAAATATTTATGCTGGGAATAGAATTCTAGGCTGACAGGTTTTTTTTTTTTTTTTTTTTTCAGTGCTTTAAAGATGTTGCTCTCCTGCCTTTTTGCCAATTTTGTTTCCAGATGAGAAATCTGTCATCCTTATCTTTGTTCTTGTGTGCCTAACATGTCTTTTTTTTTGTCTGGTTGCTTTTAAGATTTTCTGTTTATCATTTTTTTTTTTTTGAGTAATTTGATTATAATGTGTCTTGTTGTAGTTCTCTTCATGTTGCTTGTGTTTGGATTTTCTTGAGCTTCTTGAATCTACAAGTTTGATCAAATTTGGAGTTTTGGCGGGCCATTGTTTCTTCTAATATTTTTTTGTCCCTTATTCCCCTTGGGGATTCCTATTACCTGTATGTCAGGCCGCTTGAAGTTGTCCCATAACTCACTGATGCTCTGTTCACTTTTTAAAAATTTTTATTTTTCTCTCTGCTTCCTTTTGGTAAATTTCTATTGCTGTTTTCAGGTTCACTAATCTTTATGATCTGCTATTAATCCCATCCAGTGTGTTTCCTTTAGACATTGTGATTTTCATCTCTGAAGGTTCACTTTAGGTCTTCTTTGTGTCACGACCTAATTTCTTGAATATATGGAGCACAGTTATACAGAGTACTGTTTTAAAGTTGTTTTCTGTTAGTTTTAACATCTGTGTCAGTTCTGCATTAGTTCTGATCGATCTTTCTCCTCATTTGGGTCATATTTTCCTGCTTTGTCTGCCTGCAGAGTTGTGATTGGATGCCAGATGTGTGAATTGTACCTTGTTGGATGCTGGATATTTTTGTATTCCTATAAAATGTTGAGCTCGTTTTGGGATGTAAAGAAATTTGGAAACTTAGATCCTTTCTGGTCTTGCTTTTAAGTTTTCTTCAGTGGGCCCAGAGCAGTATTTAACTAGAGCTATCTATTCCTCACTACTGAGGCGAGACTCTTCTGAGTACTCTCCCCAGTGCCCCGCAAATTATGGGTTCTTTGCAGTCTGGCTGGAGGGGACGACACTATTCCTGGCCTTCTTTGAGCACTGGGTCCTCATCCTCTAAGCCTTCTGAATGTTCTCTGTCCAGCCTCAGGTAGTTTCCTCATGCACGTGTGCTGGTCAGTACTCAGCTGAACACTCGATGGTGACCGTCTGCAGATCCCTGGGGTTCTTTGGGCAGCTCTCTCCTCTCAACTGTTCCACCTGGGAACTCCAGTTGCTTTGGTCTCCCTGACTCTCAGCTCTGTCCCCTCAACTTGAAATCCATTGGCCTCTGCCTGGCTTCCCCTCCCTGTGCTTGGCTAGTAAGCTGGGACGACCGCAGGGCTCACTGCATCTGTTTCCTTTCTCTCAAGGATCATTATCCTTTGTTACCTGATGTCCAGTGTCTTGAAAACTGTTGTTTCATATATTTTGTTTGTTATTTTTTGGTTTTAGGTGGGAGGGTAAAGCTAGTCTCTGTTACTCCATTTTGACTGGAAGTGGAAGTCCAATCTTTTCATTTCAGAGATGCCGAAAATGGACTCTGAGTTAAGGGTTTGCTGTTGGTAACATAGCTGGCTGCTCTTAGAGTTGGCATTACAACAAGACCCTGTGACTTTCATTTCAGTTCTGTTTTTCTGTGTTATTCTCTCTCTGCATTTCTGGTAGTGTGTGGTAGATGCTTTCAGTAATTTTTTTCTCTTTTAAAAAACCATCTTTATTAAGATATATATAGAGTGTTAAAGATATATAAATTGTACATTTAAAGTGTACAGTTAATGATTTTTAAGTGTCAGATTTGTATAATCATCACCAAAATCTAATTTTGGGACATTTTTCTCACCTCATAAAACAACTCTGTTCCCATTGGAAGTCGCTTCCCAGTCTCTAACCCTCAGGTCTGGGCAGTCACTAATCTACTTTCGTTCTCCGTAGATTTGCCTGTTCGTGGGATTATACCGTATGTTCTTGTATGTCTGGCTTCTTTCACTTAGCATGATATTTTCAAGGTCCACTCATGTTGTAGTATGTTTTGGTACTTTATTCCTTTTTGTTGATGAATAATATTCCAATGGATGGATATACCACATTTTGCTTATTCATTGGTTGATGGACATTTGGGTTATTTTCACTTTTCTGGCTGTTATGCGTAATGCTGCTGGGAACATTTATGTACAAGTTTTTGGGCAGACGTGTTTTCATTTCTCCTGGTATATATCAGATTATACTGTAACTCCATGTTTAATCACTTGAGCAACTGCCAGAGTGTTTTCCAAAGCCTCCAGATACCATTTTACGTTCCCATCAGCAGTGTATGTGGGTTGCAATTTGTTAAATTATCCATATCCTCACCAATTCAACAACAAAAACATGTGAATGACTGGCTGGGTGAGTGAGCTGATTGGCCTCAACATTTGGCTGTTTTAGTTGGAGGCGGGCAATATTCCCCTCCTTCCATATTGCTCTGTGCCCCTCTGTTTTGTATCTTCTCACCAGGTCAGAGTAGTTAATCTTCTCCAGCAAAGTTCACTGGTCCAAACAAGGCAGCTAATAATTGTGCTTTTCTGATAGAACCTACAGAACAGGTGCTCAAGCTTCATTTCAATGTCACCTGTGCTTTTCAATCTCTCCTTTACATTTTCCCCATCTCACTTTAGCATATTTTGTTCTTATTTTCCTTTTTTTAGGTTGCAGTTGTTCTGATGGATACCCAAGGGGCATTTGACAGCCAGTCCACTGTGAAAGACTGTGCTACCATCTTTGCTCTCAGCACCATGACTAGTTCTGTTCAGGTAAAACCATGGACCAAAAGAAAAGTGTGCAGAGGAGATACGATAAAGGGAATCCATCTAGTTTCAGCTATTGTTCTGTTGTCAGAATTTCTATGATGATATATAAATGTTCTTGTTACACTATAGGTACATGTTAAGCTCAAGAAGGAACCTAACCTGTTTTTCTGCTTTGGTCATAAATATATGTAAAACGCTCCCAGAAAAGTCTGAAAAATGAGAATTTAAATTACATCAATTATGGGGCCAGCTCTGTGGCACAGCAGTGAAGTTCACACATTCCACTTTGGCCGCCTGGGGTTCTCCAGTTCAGATCCCGGGTATGGACCTTTGCACTGCTTGTCAAGCCATGCTGTGGCAGGTGTCCCACATATAAAAAGTAGAGGAAGATGGGCATGGATGTTAGCTCAGGGCCAGTCTTCCTCAGCAAAAAGAGGAGGATTGTCGGCATATGTTAGCTTAGGGCTAATCGTCCTCAAAAACAATAAAATAAATTACATCAATTATATGAGGTGTAGATTAGACAAGAATTTAGGAAAGCTATATTTTAAACTGTAGGGGAAGAATTTCGTGATTTCAACTTTATATATGCATAGTTTTCTGAAAGATATAATATTACTGTTTGAATAGACCTCATGTTCTTATATGCAGACCTTTAATTCTATAAAGCTTCTGTTCAATTTGGCTCATTTGGAATTTGTTTTAAATAAGCTCGAGTAGTATCAATTCAATTTGGCATATTTGGAATTTGTTTTAAATAAGCTCGAGTAGTATCAATCTGGATTTTTGTTTTCTAGATTTATAATTTGTCCCAGAACATTCAGGAAGATGATCTTCAACAGCTACAGGTATATGTTCCTCATAAAAAATTTAACATCATAATATATTATTTAAAAGTTTTAAGACTAAGAAAAATTTTACAATTGAGTAGTTTTAGCAAAAGATTGAAATATGGAGGAAGGTTTTGCATTCATGGTAATCCTACGTGGTATCTGTTGCTGGGGTGGAGCTGGGGTGGTCAGGGGAGGCCTTACCGAGTTGAGCAGGGAACAGAAGAAAGTGGGTGAGTAAGCTCTGTGGACACTTCTCAGAGGAAAAATGTTATAGGAGAGGGAAGAGCAGGAAGAAAGACCTTGAGGTAGAGTGTGCTTGGCAGGATCAAGGACCAGCAGGGAGGCCAGTGGGTGGGCTTGGGGGCTGTGACAGGAGGAGGCTAGGTGATGTAGTCAGAGGGGTACTGAGGTCCTGGTGATGTGGGGCCTTTGTAAGGACTTGAGCTTTTCCTCTCGGTGAGATGGGAGCCGTGTTGTGAGCAGAGGAGTGATGTTATGTGACGTATTGTAAAAGGATCCCTCTGGCTGCTGTGTTTAGAATGGATTTTTAGGGGGGCAAGCCAGCATTCAGTGAGACTGGTTATGAAGCTATTGCAGTAATTCAGGTGAGGTGAAATACATTAATGTGCCTGGAACAATAGTATGTGCTTAGTAACTGCTGCCCATTATTTCTCACTACTGTTACTACTGCTATTATTAGTCATGGTCTTCTGTTCTCCATAGCAGCAGTTCTTATGTTTTTCTGTAAAACACTCTTCCGTGGGTATTGCAGAGTCGGAATTCCACTTCCCCCACTGACATTCAAGAAAACATCAGAATGTGAGAGAGTGAGGCTTTCATTTCTCATAGGGATTAGCCTTGAATTAGTTCTAATTTATATTCATTTAAAAAAAAACAAAATAATTCCTAAACTTTTGCCTTTAATGTTACTCCTAGCATTCCTTGTACTTCATAATTGATGGTTCTACACCAGTGCCATGATTCAGTGGTTGAGAGCTGTTGCTCCTTAAAACATTTTCATCAAAACTTGAGCTTGACACCTTTTCACCTGAAACTTATTCTTCTCTAAGCTCCTTCCTCTTGCGTATTTTTTGGAATGCCTGCCTTGTGTGAGGCAGTGGACCCAGTGCTATAGATAGACATGATTCTTGTCTTTATGGATTTTATAGTTCGGTCAGTGAGAGAGAGACATAAATGAATAGGCATGGATGGTGTATTAGGACTGCAGCAACAGTACCACACACTGGGGCCTTAAAACAACAGAGATTTATTGTCTCACACTTCCGGAGCCTAGAGGTCAGAAATCAAGTGGGGAAGGGCCGTCTCTCTGCAGCCTGTGGGAGAGAACCGTTCCTTGCTTCTTTCCTGCTTCTCGTGGTTTGCCGGCAATCTGGCATTCCGTGGCTTGCAGTTGTAGCACTTCAGGCTCTCCCTCTGTCTTCACGTGGCTGTCGTCCTTCTGTGTCTTCACATTGCGTTCTTCCTGTGTATCTGTTATTTCTTCTTATAAGGACATCAATCATTGGATTAGGGCCCATTCTAATGACCTCATCTTAACTTGATTACGTCTGTGAAGACTATTTCTAATAAGGTCACATTCACAGGTACCAGGGATTAGGACTTCAGCATACTTTTGGGGGATAGGAGGAACACAATTCAACCCATACCAAGTGGTAAGGAAATTATGATGCAGTTACAGAATTCTCCTATGATGCTGTTCTCAAGAGCTCCACCATCCTCTGGTTCCTCAAACCCAAGATATGTTTAAGCGTGTCTTTCTCATAATCGTTTCAACATCAAGCTTTCCTGATTCTTTTAATCATGTCCTACTGCAGAGGAGGAAAAGCATCTTCCCTCTACTCCTCTTAGGTTCTTGGCTGAGGCAGGGAGTGAATGGAAGTGCCTGCTTTGATGAAGACTGGGACAGGGCCAGAGTCCTCGATGGATGAGAGGGAGTGACCACATGGTTAGTAGAGGGACAGCAGTAAGGAATAGGGGGAAGAGGTTCTACAGAATGGCAAGAATCCTAAAGGAGCAGGCTTTTTACAAGGGGACGGAGAATCAAGGCTTAGAAGTGATAAACTGAAGCGAGGAATTCACCAACCCAGCTCTCGATCCGGAGACACAAGGGGTTTGAGAGAATAGTAGCCACTACTTGAGATATCTACAGGGAAAATTGTGCCCTCAGGTTTTAGTTAAAGCAAAGAGGTAGAAGAAATGCTCAGAGAAGCAGCTGGAAATTTTGGGCAGTGTTCAATGTGCATCTGAAATTGCAGAAGATACAGTGGAAGTGTCTGGTGTGGGGGAAGGGAGGTCTGGAGTATTATGTGGATGAGGTGCCAGTGCCTGAGGCCGAGTAGCTGGGGGGAGGGATGGGGCTACAGTTAGGGCATTGGTTGGTGAAAATGGGGATGGTAGGTGTGGTGGATTTATTCTCTATAGAGGCTGGCCACTGGGCCTAATGGCTGGAGGACTTGTCTCGCTTGACAAGGGTGATTGATGGTGGAGCCAGAAATTGCATTAAAAAAGAGGAAAATGCTATTCTTGTGTGTCTGGAAATCCACAAGAATCAAGTGGAAAACTATTTGGAATGAAAAAAATAATTAGATAACCATCACAAAATAGAAATACAGAAATCAATAGACTTTCCTATCTACCAACATTAACCAGTTTAAAAATGTAATGAAAACATTCGCAACAAAATATTAAAAATATTGGAATAAATAAATATTAGAATAAACCTACAGAGATCTTTATTCTTCATAACTGAGGCTCATTGTGAACTATGATTGCATTTCTTGTAATTAATTACCTTTGTCACCTTTTTCATTAGTTTAGTGTTCTATGTGCTTATCACTAACGCATCCGCAGAGGATAGGCTGCTAACCCTTCTTAGCATGGTCTCATCACTTCAGGTCCTGTTTCATTTTCCCTGGGGAGGCGTCCCTCCTGCTGCTGTCTTCTCCTCTAGTTGGGATGGCCTCTTCTCAGCCTGGTGCACACTCATCACCCTGGCAGTTGCTTTTCAATTCATTGGATCAGTTGGATCCCATTTGATCTTTTATTTGTTTATTCTCTCCTTATTCCTATGCATTCTCCAGTAGCTTCCTGAGAAAGTATAGAAAGCTTGCATAGGAGGTAACTTTTTTGAGGCCTTGTAAGTCTGAGAATATTTAAATTTTATCCTAGAATTATAGGATGGAATAATTTTCTTTTAGACTTGAAGGCATTGCTTCATTCATTGCCTTCTAGCTTCCACTGTTGCTGCTGAAGTCCCACACCATCTGACTCCTGATCCTTTGTGTGACCTTTTTGTTTCTCTCAGAAGCTTAAGATCTTATTCTTCGCATGAATTTTCATGGTAATGTATCTTACTGTGAGCTTTTTCTTCATTCTTTGTAAACTCGTATTCTCAGAAAGATAAGATGTTGCAACTGTTATAACCAAGAAATAACAGGATGCTGTTAAAAAGCCGCCTTCAGAAAACAAAAAAAGAGCTCCTGGAAATTAAAACTATAACAGCAAAAATGGAAAATTCAGTAGAGGAGGAGTTAGAAGATAAATTGGAAAAAATTTCCCTAGCAGATTGAATGAAAAGACAAAGAGTAGAAATTGGGAGGCCCGCCCAGTGGCACAGCTGTTAAGTGTGCACATTCTGCTTTGGCTGCCTGGGGTTTGCCAGTTCAGATCCCGGGTACAGACATGGCACCGCTTGGCAAGCCATGCTGTGGTAGGTGTCCCACATATAAAGTAGAGGAGGATGGGCATGGATGTTAGCTCAGGGCCAGTCTTCCTCAGCAAAAAGAGGAGGATTGGCAGCAGATGTTAGCTCTGGGCTAATCTTCCTCAAAAAAAAAAAAGAAAATTAAAAAAATTAAAAGAAATTGGGAAGAGGGGGAGTGAAGCAGAGAGATAGGGAAGAGAAGAGAGAAGGGCAGGGTGGGGGGGAGGGGAGAGAAGGGAGAAGGGGGGAAGAGAAGATGGAGTGATGGAGGAGAGACAGAACGGAAGACACATAAAAAAAGGAAAATTTGAGGATTAATTCAGGAGAGGTTTAACATGTTAATAACAGGTGTTTTGGTAAATGAGAAATGAGAGAAAGAAACTATAAGAGGAATAATATAAGATGGTTTTCTAGAACTGAAGGACTTGAGCTTCTCTCTTTCCTGCTGGAAGCTTTTCCCAAAGGCCTGGTTTTGACTGTGTTTAAGAGTGAGCCCTTGAAAACCCACCTGGGAGCTTTGGTGAGAGGGTGGGCCTTGTGTACTGGTTTGGATAACCGTGAGGTGATTGGGCAGGATTATTTAGCTATTTTGTTGCAACCCCTAATGTCTTCTTTTCTAGACTGTTATTCTTGGGCTGTCAATTTCCTCAGAGAATTCTTTAACCTCCTGCCTGGGTGGGTGGAAGCTTAGGGTGGCTCCAGCAGGGTGAGAGGGCAAAGGAGTGTCACTGTTCAGTAGGTAAACTGTGACGTAAGTACCCATTTCCGGTAAGGTAGGGGACTTACTCCTGTCCTCAGCTGAGTTTGGCATCAAAGTCTAAATTCTTGTTGCTTTACCCTCTCCAGAGGGTACATGTCCCATCTCTGTGGGGCAGGAAGAGGATTGGAGCGGGGGAGGGCGCAGGATCTGGGAGTGTGGGTGCTCTCTCCAGAGACATTCAACCATTTCTTAGTTTTCAGCCCTCTCCCTCACCCCCTCCTTCAAGGTGACTGGGGCTCTAATTTCTGAGCCTTTCAGAGAATCTGCTAATTTCTTGATGGCTCCTGCCTCTTGCGGATTTCTTAGCAGAGCAGAGAAAGCCCAAACCAGACACTTCTTTCTCATTTGTCTGTTTTCCTCCCGGAGTATTTTTAATAACTCTTCTCTGCTGTCATATCATTTCTCATCCTCTTTGTCCTGTGAGTTTATAACTTTTAAACTTTGTTTTGCAATACTTTTAGTAAGGCTTCGTGAAGAGATAGAGGTAAATGTATGTATAAACCTTAACCTTAAAGAATTCGTTCATTCAGGGGCTGGCCCAGTGGCACAGGGGTTAAGTTTGCATGTTCTGCTTCTCGGAGGCCCAGGGTTCGCCGGTTCGTATCCTGGGTGTGGACATGGCACCGCTTGGCAAAAGCCATGTTGTGGTAGGTGTCCCACGTATAAAGTAGAGGAAGATGGGCACAGATGTGAGCTCAGGGCCAGTCTTCCTCAGCAAAAAGAGGAGGATTGGCAGTAATTAGCTCAGGGCTAATCTTCCCCCCAAAAAAAAAGAATTTGTTCATTCAGTCGTTTGAATGGCATACATATCACGGGCCCAGGGCTCTTCTTACTGCTGGAGGTGCACAAAACAGACGAACATTCCTGCCCTCATGGAATTTACAGGCTAGCAGTGAAGACAGACACTTGTCAAGATAAGTAAAGGTATAGTGTGCTGGATAGTGAGATGGGTTAAGGAGTAAAATAAAAAAGAGACATGAGGTAGGAAATACTGTATGGAGAGTTGTAATCTTGTTAGGCAGATGGCCTGGAAGGCTTCATTGAGAAGGAGCCCTCTGAGTAAAGACCTTAAGAAGTGAGGGAGCTGATTGTGCATATTTGGGGGAAGAACACTGCGGGCTGAAGGAGGGATCAGAACAAAGCCCTGAGGCAGCAGTGTGCTCAGCATGTCTGAGGAGCAGCTGGGAGGGCCAGTGTGGCTCGATCCCGGTGAGGACTGGCTGTTATACTGAGTGAGGCTGGGGTTGTGAGCAGAGGCGTGAAGTGACCTAGCTAACCTTATTTATGACGAAGCCACTGAGGCTGCTGTATTGAGAATAGTCCCTGGGGGCGGGGACTGAGAAGGGGAGCCCAGTTAGGAAGCTGCTGCAGTGTCCAAGCCGGGAGGAAGCTGTGAGTGAGGAAGCTGAGTGCTCAGATTCTGGGTTTGCTAATGAGTCGGCCTGCGGCATGTGAGGGAGAAGAACCACCAAGATTACTTTAAGGTTCATAGTTCCTGTGTGCTTTTGAAACTATATAACTTTGGTCTCATACAAGTAGTATTCAGTCTGTTAAATGAATTCTTTGTTGAAGAATAGCCATAGAAATATTTTAAGTAATTTTGCCTTACAAATCATAACTCTTCTTTTTTAAAGCTCTTCACAGAATATGGTCGTCTGGCGATGGATGAAATTTTCCAAAAACCCTTCCAGGTAGAATGTTAACTATAAATGTAATTCATATGTTTGTTTTAGTTGAGAGATCAGTGAACTATAGCCCACAGGCCAAATCTGGCCAGCTGCCTGTTTTTATATAACCTGTGAGTTAGGAATGGTTTTTATATTTTTAAATGGTTGGAAAAAATAAAAAAGAGGAATAGTATTTCATAATGTGTAAGTTGCATGAAATCGAAATGTCAGAGTCCATAGCTAAAGTTTTATTGGAACACAGCTGTTTTCATTTGAATTGTCCATGGCCACTTCTTCTACGACAGCCTGAAATACTCACTCTCTGGCCCTTTACAGAGAGTTTGCTGACCCCTTCTTTAGCTGATTGTTTCATGATGATGAGAATGCACAATAACCTCAGTAAGATGAGAGGACCTTTAAGTATTATTTAATTTAGTTTTCTTTTCCTTCCCCCCGTTACAAGTAGGTCTGATTCTATGATCAGCCTGTGCCATGTTGTCTTCTTCTCCTTTCCCCGTTTCTCCTACTTGCCTTTAGAGCAGAGACTTCAGTTTAACATTTTCCCATCAACCTCTTCTTTCTGTTCCTATTATCCGTGGGAACAAGAATAGCAGATAGAATATGCAGACCTCACATTTGGCATATCCGTGTTGTTCTTGTGTTTTTAAGGTTTCTAAGCTGGTACAGAATAGATAACATCCTTCAGCACATTTTCTTGCCCCCTTTGAAGAAGCTGGCATTATGCAAAGAAGTATTTCACTTGGTATTTTGAAATGCATTTATGCAACACTGTAAGATGCTCTGCTTTTTTCCTAAATAGACACTAATGTTTTTGGTTCGAGACTGGAGTTTCCCTTACGAATACAACTATGGACTACAGGGAGGAATGTCATTTTTGGATAAGCGTCTACAAGTAAGTAGGAATATAATCTTCTGGGGGATTACCTAAAAGTAGTGATAACTTTCTCATTGGCCTTTAGTTGTTGTATTTAAAGCAGATTATGGAAAATTATTTTAAGTGTGTTTAAATGCTTATGAATATTAGCCCACACTATTATAATTCATGGTAAGATTAAAGATCCTGGGTATATAATGCACAGGGACTGTAGAGAAGAACCCTGGGCAAAAGTCCAAGCTCTGATTGTAATTTCCATTCCATGTTTTACACCAGCTTCTATATGTGCATTTAGAATGTCAAATTCGGAACTTTAGTTCTGTTACTCTTATTCAAAATTCTGATTTGTTTTGGGGTGGATATAAACAGGCTTAGCCTGTTCTCCAAAATTAAAACACAGGAGTCCTTTGTCAGTCACTGCTAACTGGTTAGATCCTCCTTCATGTCCACAAACCTTTCTGTGTTCTTCCTAACTATTGTGCAATACTCTTTTTTAAGGAACTCTTGAGTACCTGTTCTTTGGTAGCTATAGGAGTCAAGCCACGGTTAATCAGATTTATGCATTTATTGCTACCTGGGGTTCTAAGGTTTCTCATTGGACATAAGACAGGCCACTGTGATCCATCAGAGCTGGGAACTCTTCTTTCCTTTGTCCTATACTAGTGGTTCCTAGTGAAGAGCAACAAATGGTCTTTTGTAAATTGTTGGTCTTCTTTGGCAGGTGAAAGAACATCAGCATGAAGAAATTCAGAACGTCCGAAATCACATTCACTCATGTTTCTCCAGTGTCACCTGTTTTCTCCTACCACATCCAGGACTCGAGGTGGCCACAAGCCCTGACTTTGATGGGAAGTTGAAAGGTGTGTTACAGATGACATTATTTTAAATGTGTGATTTGGTCTCTGGAATTAAACAGCGACCAGAAAATGTCAGTTGTGAACCTAGTGAGTGCTTAAGAGAAACAGCGTGTTCTCTTAGAACAGCATTTAGAGTCTAGTTCCGTTTTTGCTCCGCCTTACTGCAACTGTCAGAATTAGTTTACCTTAGTTTCTCCATCTGAAATGGTGGTGGTGATATCCATTAATGATCTTTCTAAGAGACATGATTACTGATTTACAAGAGATAAAAGTGCTAAATAAAGGAAGGCTAAACATTAGTCAGCTAATATTTATCAAGTAAAATTAACTTACCACAGACAGGTAACATGATTCATGGCATGGCTGTTTGTTTTTAAAGCAAAACCTGATGCTGGGTCGTGTGTTAATAGCAGGAAGTGCTGACTAGATGCTAGCTTGGAGAAATCAGAGTTGGGACTCTTGGGTTCCATTACCTTATTTTTGTTCCTTATTCATCGAGACCTTGAGTCATTTAATGGCTAGCCCTCAGTTTACACATATGTTGAACTCTAAGCACTTTTGTTTGTGAACTTATCTGAGTTTCTCAGGTTCCTGGTAAAGTAGAAATAATAAGAGCTGCCATTTTTAGAGGCCCAGTAG
The DNA here is from genome assembly GCF_041296235.1 of Equus asinus. Classification (NCBI taxonomy): domain Eukaryota; kingdom Metazoa; phylum Chordata; class Mammalia; order Perissodactyla; family Equidae; genus Equus; species Equus asinus. The sequence goes on along the minus strand of NC_091806.1, from coordinate 41,890,690 downwards.
TGTTCCCAGCTGTCAGTCTGTTTGGGCTGCTCTAAGAAAATACCACAGACTGGTAGCTTATCAACAACAGAAATTTATTTCTCATAGTTCTGAAGACTGGAGACTGGAGAGTGCCTGCATGGTTGGGTGAGGGTCCTTTTCCTGGTCTCAGACTTCTGGTTGTGTCCTCATGTGGTGGAAGGGGCCAGGGAGCTCTGTGGGGTTTTATGGAGCACTAATCCCATTCCTGAGGGCTTCACCCTCTTGACCTAAGCACCTCCCAGAGGCCCCACCTATGCTAATACCGTCACCTTGGGGTTAGGATTGCAACATAGGAATTTTTTGGGAGACACAAACATTCAGCCCATGGCACCAACACTGTGCTAGTTACTTTCATGCTTAATTCCATGCAGCTGTTAGGCTCAGGAAGTTAAGTGACTTGCTCCAAGTACTCAGCTAGTAAGCGGTGGGGCAGATTCCCATCCAGATCCTTCTTACCCCTAAGGCATACTGTGCTGAAGTAGAAGTTCTTCTGTTACGTTGGGGAAGTCATTTAGGGGGTCTGTGCTGTTTAGTTACCAGGAGAACTTGCCTCTTGAAGTGGAAGTTTTTCATAGCTTCATATTAGACATAAAACGCACCATTTTCAGTTTATTTGACTCAGTTGATCCAAGAAAGTTAGATCCAAGAAAGTTAATATACTTGTTCAACTTAAGATTTACGTAAGTAAATCAACTTAAGACCAGCTGGTCTTAATATTACAAAAGAAACCGAGTGTGAGGGACTTACCTTTACCTTCTATTAGTCACTTGTATGATATTTTTATGTGGTTGGCAGGTTTCCTGAGCAGGAAACTTCCAAAGCCTGTCAGGTGGCAGTTCAAAAATCCAAGTTCGAGGGCGGCCCGATGGCGCAGCAGTTAAGTGCGCACGTTCCGCTTGGCGGCTTGGGGTTCGCTGGTTTGGATCCCAGGTGCAGACATGGCACTGCTTGGCAAGCCATGCTGTGGTAGGCGTCCCACATATAAAGTAGAGGAAGATGGGCACAGATGTTAGCTCAGGGTCAGTCTTTCTCAGCAAAAAGAGGAGGGTTGGCAGCAGATGTTAGCTCAGGGCTAATCTTCCTCAAAGAAAAAAAAAAATCCAAGTTTGAGGGCTGGCCTTAGGGAGATGTGTGCTTAGGCAGCACTGGAGCTAGAACCTTTTCCCTGAAAAGGAGTTGCTCCTCTGAGCTGAGTATGGAGAGAAAGTTGAGTGCGTAGGTGATGTGTTCGTTTCAGGTTCGAACACTCCATTATTAGACATACTTTCACCAAACCTAAGCTCTGCTTTGTTCCTCACTGGTAGGGCAGATGCTGAGTGACATTCTTAGATGTGGACGTTTAGGAGAGGGTTAGTGAGAGTGACTCCTGCCTTTCCTCTCGCCCCAGGCTGCTCTCAGGTTATCGGACATAAACGTACAAAGTGGCCTTCCTCCATATTTTCAAGCATTTTAATATTTCAAGACGTTCTGTTTTAAAATTCACTTTTATCATGTCATTCCAGGAAATAGGAATAGTTTTTTAAAGTTCTGTAGCCCCGACTTTTGAAATTTTGTATCGCTTTTGAATATGCATGTCATGTGAGTTTCCTAGGACCGCTGTAACAAAGTACCGCAAACCGGGCGGGCGTCAGCAGGGCTGGTTCCCTCTGGAGGCTCTGACGGAGAGTCCCTCCCATGCTTCTCTCTTAGCTTCGGGTGGTTACCAGCAATCCTTGTCATTCCTTGGCCTGTAGTTTCATTGCTCCAATCTCTGTCTCTGTTGTCACATGGCCACCTTCTCTGTGTGTATCTATTTCTGTGTGTTCTCTCTTCTTAGAAGGACACTACTTTTTGGATTTAGGTCCCTGAATCCAGTATGGTCTCAACTTAACTAATTACATCTGTAAAGACTCTGTTTCCAAATAAGGTCACATTCTGAGATTCCAGGAGGATGTGCATTTTAAGGGGACACTGTCCAACCCAGTGTATATGTTTACAGATTATGAATGGTTTCTTACTAAATATTAAATATGCTAAGTTTCATATTTATTATATTTATAAAATAGGGAACAAATTCTATATGGGTAACCTTTAGTCTCATAATTATGCACTGTTTCTCTCATCCATGATTAAACTTTAAAACATATTTACATGTTAAAATCTTCCTTTCTTACTTGAAAAGGCAAGTCCCAAAGAAAGAAACACAAATGGTCAGTATATACTCATGAAAATATTTGTAGCATCACAATAAGCAATGAAGGGAAAATGTATTGGTATAAATTCTTATAGTCTTTATGTGACAGTATCAAAATTTAAAATGTTCACATCCTTTGATCCACTATCTCATTTTTAGGAAATTATCCTAAGGAACTATCCAAATAAGTAGATAGAAATGTATGGACAAGGATATATACTACTGTAACATTATTGTAATCGAGAATAATTGGAAACAACCCGAATATGTGTTTTTGAGGAATTGGTTAAATTATGAGGCATCTGCACAAAGGGATAAAATGCAGCCATTTAAAAGGATAAGGTAGGTAGATGGACCTATCTGTATTTACATAGGAAGATGTCCATGACATGTTATTAAATGTAAAAAGATTGCAAAGTGGCATATGTTGTATAATCCTATTTATTTAAAAATGTACATTTAAAGTGTATGTATATATGTTTAAAAATGTATGTTTTTAAAAGGAAAAATTGGAAAATTAAAAATTTCTTTTACTTCACTTGGTATTGATAGTCTGCCCTGTGTGTCTGTTTAAGGAACTGTAATCGTTAGGAGGATTAATCGTGAAGAATGCTTATTAGCTCTGCAAAGGTTTATGTATTTTTTAGCTCCCTAAGGTTTTGTAATTTTAGGGAACCTTTTATAACTTTTTAAAAAAATTAATTAATTTCCTTGAAATTTTATGTTTTCAGTTTTCACATTATAATTTATCATCCAATTTGGATCCAACTCATTTTCCTAATGGCTACCCATTTGTTCCAACAGTATTTATTGAATAGTCCAACTTTCCCCCACTGGTTGAAATGTCACCTTTATCATATATTAAGCCACTACTCAATGTGTGATATGGGGATTAATCCCTTTTTAAAGCTGCTACAGGCCATGCTCTGGCGCCATCCTGAGGAGGCTGTAGAGTATGAGAGTATTTAGGTGGAGATTGCTACCATTTACTTAGGTAGGATGGATTAAAAAACTTCTTACATTTTTTGATGTCAAGAGATCTAATGATTGATCAGTTATTTAAGATGGGATGGGAGTCAGTGGAGATAAGAAGTGCATGTTGCTATTTAGAGAAAAATCTCATGTAGATTATGAGCCATAAATAAATTCTAGGTAGATTACAAAGTTAAGTTATAAACATTAAGGCATGGGGAAAAAGTTAATTTTATGAGACCTTTGGAATTAGGGAAGGACTCTTTACAATTAGAAGGAATAAAAGAAATTGTCAAGGAAACGTGTCACAGATTTGAATACATAATAATCTTATGCATATTTAAAAAAAGGCGAACAAACTGGATAAAATATTTCAGTGATCACAGTACACGTAAGGATAGCATGTTGATTTGCTTATGAGGAGTGACTGCATTCTAAGATAAAGGCCTATAGTAGAGAGTTCACTGAAAAGGAAATCAGCTGGTGAACAGATACAGAGAAAGTTTGCCCTAACTAGTAATAAAAGAAACAAAATAACGAGCCACTATGAAATTTTTAAATGTACTATTAGATATCTAAAAGAATGCAGAAGTATTACATATGAAAAAGAAGACACATAAGGTGTATATGTAAGGTATGAAACATAACATCAGGAACATCCTGCCCAGCTTAGTGTCTAGAAGTGGAATTGGAAACTTTTGTAATGGACCAGATAGTAAGTGTTTTAGGCTTTCTGTGCCGTACAACTACTCAGCTCTGCTGTTGTAGCAAGAAAGCAGCCAGAGACAACGTGTCAATCAATGGACCTGCTTGTGTTTTCAATAAAGCTTTATTTACAATTGAGTTAGCAGGCTGTTTTGGTACAAGGGCTGTCGTTTGCCAGTCTCTGTCTAGAACACTAGCAGTACTCTTTCCTGTACCTGTGTGCTGCTTCCCTGTCCTGTTTTCCTGCCTCCCCGCGGAAAGAATCACTATTCTAAATTTTGCTTATTCTGTCCTTGAATTTTTAAAAAAATTATTACTTGTGTTTGATTCACTTAATACTCTATTACTAAGTTTCTTTAATTTTGAACTTTATAAAAATATAGAATGTGGCCAACTTGCATTTTCACTGAGTGTTTTATTTCTAAGATTATCTGTGTTATTGCACGTAGTTGTGGTTCATTCTCTTTCATTGTTGTACAATAGTCCCTTTTGTGAATATAGCACAGTTTATTCTCAATGGAAATTGGAGCTTTCCCAGTTTTTTGCTGTTAAGAACAATGCTACCGTGAACGTTCTTGTATATGTGGATATATGGGAGTTTCCCAAAGGCGTGTCCTTAAAAGCGGGATTGCTGGATGTTACAGTATGTATGCTGCACCTGCACCAGAGAATGCCAAATGGGTTTTGAAAGTGGTGGTTCCGGTTATACTCCCTTCATCAGTGTGTGTAAAAATTCCCCTGATCCATATTCTGGGCAACACTTGGTGTTGTCAGACATTTTAGTTTCGCCAATTTAGTAATATAAAATAGTATGTCATTGAGGGGTTAAATCATGTTTCCCTGATCACTGGGATTGAATATCCTTTCATTTATTTATTTCCACTCATGTTTCCTTTCCTGTGAAATTCCTGTTGTCCAGTTTTTTGGTTGGGTTGTCTGTCTTTCTCTGCCATGTAAAGATCCTACATGTCTATTTGAAGATAGGAACTTTTGTTGGTTATATGTTGCAGATGCCCTTTCCCATCTTGTGTCTTGACTTTTTTTTATATGCCTCAGTTTTTTTTGTTGTTTTTTTTGAGTAAGATTAGCCCTGAGCTAACTGCTGCCAGTCCTCCTCTTTTTGCTGAGGAAGCCTGGCCCTGAACTACATCCGTGCCCATCTTCCTCTACTTCATATGTGGGACGGCTACCACAGCATGGTGTGCCAAGCAATGCCGTGTCCACACCCGGGATCCGAACCGGTGAACCGCAGGCCGCCGAGAAGCAGAACGTGTGCACTTAACCACTGCGCCACCGGGCAGGCCCCTATATGCCTTAGTTATAATGTGGTTGAATTCATTCACCTTTGATTTTATGTAGCATTTTTTAAGTCTTGTTTTAGAATATCCTTTCCTTTCTCTACACACACACACATACACTCTCTCTCTCTGTCTCTCAAGTTTTGTCTTTCATATTTGTGTTTAATCCACTGGGAATTAATTTTTGTGCATATGTGAGGTAGAGATCCCTTTTCTATTTTTCTATGTAGATACCAATGCTTGTAACTTTATTTATTGAATACTCGATTTTCCTATTATTTGCAGCTTCTTTTATGTTTGAAAAGAAATGCCTTTCATATATGCATGGGTCTCATTCTAGGCTCTTTATTTTGTTCCACTGACCATTTTGTCTGGTCATGTGCCATTACTATATTATCATAATTATTTTATAATAAGAGTTGATGTCTGGTGGAAAACTTCTCTCCCTTTTTCACCCTTAGTCATCTTCAGGAGTGTCTCTTTTTTTCCAAAGGTATTTTTGTATCTTTGGTTGTTTTTAAAGATTGGCATCTGAGCTAACATCTGTTGCCAGTCTTCTATTTTTTTTTCTTCTTCTCTCCAAAGCCTCCCAGTAAGTAGTTGTATTTTCTAGTTGTAGATCCTTCTGGTTGAGCTATGTGGGACGCCTCCTCAGCATGGCCTGATCCAAACTGGCGAAACCCTGGGCTGCTGAAGCGGAGGTGCGAACTTAACCACTCAGCCCCCGGGCCGGCCCCAGGAATGTCTTAATTATGCTTTAGTCTTTGCTCTTCTATGTAACGTGGAATCAGCTTATCAAATTTATTAATGTCCTTGTTTTGGTTTTGATTGGAATCATATTGAATCTATAAGCTGATCTGAGGAGAATTGGCATATATTTATGATAATAGGTATTCTTATCCTGAACAGGGTAATCTCTCCATTTATCTAGGTCTTTAACTTCTTTTTATGAAGGATATGAAAACTTGATTAAGGTCTTATACATGTTTTATTACATGTATTTCTAGTTTCCTTAGAACTTAGAAGTCCTAAAAATTATTTTTCCTAATTATTCGTGTTGGTATCTTGAAATACATTTGATTCTTCTGTATTGTATGTACAGCTATCTTGCTGAACTCTCATTATTTCTAGTAATTTATAGTTATTAGGTCTTGTCTCTGTCACTAATGAAGAATGAAGTTTTTACTTTTTTTCACATCAAATTTTGTATTTTTAAATCTTGTTCTTATAGGAAGACTAGGACTCCAGTATAATGTTAAGCAGAAGCGACAATAATGGGCATCTTTATCTTGTTCCTGATTTTAAAGGGAATGCTTCTAACAGTTTACCATTATTGATGTTTGCAATAGAGTTTTGGTATATATCCTTTTTCATATTAAGGAAGTTCCCTTCCATTCCTATTTTGTCAAAAATATTTTAAAAATTATATATTGATATTTTGTCAGATGTTTCTTCTGCGTCTACTGAAATGAACATGTGGTTTTTCTACTTCAGTCTGTTAATGTGATGAGTGACATAGTTTTTTTTTTTTTTTTTTTTAAGATTGGCACCTGAGCTAATATCTGCCTATCTTTTTCTTCTTCTTCTTCTCCTCCCCAAAGTGCCCCAGTACATAGTTGTGTATTTTAGTTGTAGGTCCTTCTGGTTGTGTTATGTGGGACACTGCCTCAGCATGACCTGATGAGCGGTGCCATGTCTGCACCCAGGATCCGAGCCAGCGAAACCCTGGGCCACCAGAGTGGAGCGTGCAAACTTAACCACTTGGCCATGGGGCCGGCCCCTGATGTAGAGCTTGCTAATGCTAAACCACCTTGGCATTTCTGGGATAAATGGATCCTGATGTATTATCTTTTTTCTTTCTTTGAAAATAAATATCTGTCACTGGATTTGATTTCCTAATATTTTGTGTGGAATTTTGGTATCTCAGTTTATGAGCAAGATTAGTCTATAGTTTTCTAGTCTCACCTGCCACCTCCTGGTTCTGATGCCCTGCTCTCATAGAATGACTTGGGGAGTAGTCTCCTCACTGTTTTCTGGAAGAGTTTACATCATGTTAAACAGTGTTTGAAAGTGGTAGAAGAAACCTCCAAAACTCCTTAGGCCTGTGTGTGTGTGAGAATATTTTTTGCTGTTTATTCAGTTTCATTATAGAATTAATTAAACTCATTTTTTTCAGATGGTCCTTAAGTCTTTTTCTTTTCTTTTTGCTGAGGAAGATTTGCTCTGAGCTAACGTCTGCTGCCTCTTTTCTCTTCCTCTTTTTTTGCTTGAGGAAGATGGTCCCTGAGCTAACATCTGTGCCAATCTTCCTCTATTTTTTGTATGTGGGACGCCTCCACAGCATGGCTTGATGAATGGTGTGTAGGTCTGTGCCTGGGATCCAAGGCTGCAAATGCCAGGCCGCTGGAGCGGAACGGGCGAACTTAACCCCACTGTGCCACCAGGCCAGCTCCCCTAATTTTCCTTTTTAATAAAAGATTTTTAAGGCTGTGAATTTCTCTTAGTACACTTTAGCCCATTATGCTAGGTGGCATTTTCATTATCTTTCACTTCTGAATAGTATTTTATTTATTTTATGATTTCTTCTTTGACCCACACCTTATTTAGAAGAACGATTTTTAATCTCCAAATATATATGAATTTAAAAACTTTTTAATTCTCTGATACTTCTGCTTTTGATGATACATTTATTGACACATTTTATCCAGTATGTTGATAGCGTGTGACTGCTGTGATGCTGATCCTTAGAACTTTGCTGGTATGTATTTCATGACCTAGACTTTTTTACATGTTCCATGTGTGCTGAACAGAGTGGCTATTTGTTTAATTTTTGAGTATGCAGTTCATTTTTCTCTCTAAATCCTGCTTGTTAATTGTGTCACTTTCTTTATCTTCACTGATCTGTGTCTCCTTGAGTGTCAGTTACACGTGTGTTGATCTTCCTCTGTTTTGCTGATTCGTCACTGCCTCCCTGTTGTTCTGTCGTATGTTTTGAGGCCATTTTAATAAGTGTATTCAAGTTTAGTATGGTTACACCTTTCTGGTGAATTGAGGCAATCGACAGTAACCCTCTCTAGCCCTAATAACTTTTTTCTTGTTGTTTAAGCTTGTTTTATCTTTAATAACATGGCTATCCTCGCTTAGTTGTCCTAAGTATTCATTTGTGTCTCTTTTTCTGTCTGTCATGTTCAACCTCTCTGTGACTCTGTGTTTCAGGTGTATTTCTTATAAAGAGCATATATGTGGATTTTAAAAAATCCAATTTGAAAATCTCTGTTTTTTAAATTGGTACATTTAGTCCATTTTCTGATTCCTGATACATTTGGTTTTAAAGCCATCGTCTTGCTTTTTGCTTTTTATTAGTTTTACTCTTTCTATGCTTTTTTCCCTTCTGTTTGTCTTTTTTTTTTTAAGTTGAGTGTTCTCCACAGTCCCCACTTCCCCACTAATATGGAAGTTACACACTGTATAAAAATAAATTCTTTTAGTTATCTTTGAAATTTTACCACACATACGTATTTAGAGTGTAAACGAGTAGCTTAATCTCCTTCCTTAATAATACCAGAGCTTTAGGACAGTTGAGCTCGGATTACTTCCTCCCAGTTAGTGTCTTAGTTCTGTCTTCTTTTTGACCGCGCCGGTTAACTGTCATTATTATAACATAAGATGATATTTGTTTAGCTTTCCCTAGATGCTTTTTATTTCTTTGCTCACCTTCCCTTCTTGTATTGCAGGACTTCCCTCTGAAAACGTTTCTCTGCTTCCCAAAGGTCTTTGCTGTGCTACAGCTTTAATGTTGTGGTGTATTGCTTTCTGTTTAACCTACTTGTTATAAGCTGTGGTCTGAAGCTGTGGATTCATGCATTTCATCAGTTCTAGAGATTTCTCAGCCATTATCCCTTCTATTATTGCCTCTAATGCACCCCTTCATCTCCTGGGACTCCAGTTAGACATGTATTAAATCTTCTCATTCTACTTCTCTTAGCTTATTTTCCCCTTACTTCCCATCAGCAGATCTCTCTGTGCTGCTCTTTGGGTACATTATTCAGATCTCTTTTTTTCCTCCAGAGAAGATTTGTGTTTGCTCCGTCAGGGAGCTGGGGGCTTTCTAACCTGGGGCCATTCCAGCCCCCTTCCAGGATCCACCTTCGTATAGGAGTTAATTTTGCCCAGAGTTTGGTCACCCTGTCACAGTGTGTGGCCTCAGATGAGCCACAGCTCCATGTGCACTAAGCTCTCTGCTCTGTCACCTGCTCAGCGCCTTGCAGCTCTCTTTTGTTTCCAAGTCCAGCAACATATGGAATATATCTTCATCAGGATCTTGTTAGGAAGAAGGTCCCTTCAGATTCTCCAGTCTGTAGTACTGTCAGAAGCAGAAGCCCCAGGATACTGTTTTTCACCAATGGAGGCAGTAAAGATTTAAAAAGCAATATAAACCTCTAGTGTATTTGAAAGTAGTAAACCTGCTTGCTCATATATTGGTGGCAGGGTATAAATTGGTACAATCTTCTGCAAAAAGAATTTAGCAATGTAGACGAGCCTGAAAAATGAAAGGGGGCATTTTAAATGTTAATTACAATTGTCTGATGGTGAGCTTTATGGAAGGTTTTTTTTTTTTTTTTGAAGTTTTGAATGTTTTCCAGGAGTCTACATTGTCATTACAGTATCTAGTAATTCCTCTAAGGAAGTAAAAGTTACCTGAAGTTTTTTCTGCAGATTTTTATGTTGATATGTGTAATTGGAAAGATTTAGAGACCGTTTATGTTTTCTGTACTGCTCTGTCCCCAACTCTTACAACAATGCCTGCCTCAGAAAGGTGCTTGAAACTGTTCAGTGAGTAAATGAAATAAGGTCTCGATTTTATAAATTAGGGTTACGGAGTGTTGATGTGTTCCTGCTTTGATGTGGGTTCCCACCCGCTGTCTGTTCAGTTGATGGTTTGAGCTAATTGGGAACCTGGGAAGAAGTTAGATTATAGAAATCAGGTGCCTTGTATTTTAATTCCTTCATCGTTGGACCAGCTGGTTCTCACTTTGAGGCGAGAGCTCTATGTAATGGCTCTCCTGAGCCCTCTGGGGGAACTTTGCAGAAGCTGTCACCTTCCTGAGACAGTGGTCTTTTCCCTTGGGGTGGCCCAGGGGTCCTCCGAGGAGATAATAGGTAATAAATATCATGAGGTACAGGTGCTTCTACTTCTTTTAGCATTAAAAAATGAACAAAAACAGGGCAAATGGACAAATAATGGTTTCTAATGGATTTAAGGGGGAGCGTGAGGGTGTGGCAAGGGCCTGGCCTGAGAGAACTTGAGGGGTTGATAGTTGATTTTTTGAAGACCTTGTTAATGAAATTCCTTGAAAAGTGAAATTTCTTGAAAGGGTAAGGAAGAGACTGAAGCTCCCAGAGTGACAACCAGGGTCCAGATGTCCTGCGTCTTCTTCTCCGGACTAAGGAGACAGGCGTCCATCGGGACAGAGATCCAGCCAGCCAGAAGGTGTCAGTCTGGGACCCTCCCCTCCCTTTCAACTAGAAGATGTTGAAACCGCTAGATAGGTGGTGAAGACTGTTTCCTGCTCACTTGGGTTGAAGATATCTGTTTGGCTTATTGTTTGCTTCTTCTTGGTCCTGTGAACAGATATCGCCAGTGAGTTCAAAGAGCAGTTGCAGACACTGATACCATTTGTGTTAAACCCTGCTAACTTAATGGAAAAGGAGATCAATGGCTCAAAAGTCACCTGTCGGGGGCTGTTGGAGTATTTTAAGGTAAATATGTGTTTTAATGATTAAAATGTTGACTTTTGGCAAAACTGATCTGGGTTGTAAGCTAACTTGAATGTCAGTATTTTAAAGTGTAGGGGAAAGTTTCACCACGGAGATGGTGGGAGGCATTTTCAGGTGTTAGTGTCCTTCCAAGAGTGGGCCACTGGGGGGCAGCATCTGTCCAAGAACCAAATGGATATTCTCTGCACTCTCTTAGAGGAGTAATTACTGTGGCTAAAGGAAGATTGTTCCTCAAGGAAGCTGGTGTGGACAGGAGGTGGTTAGGAAGTTGCTGTGAGTAGGAAGAGACGGCATCTAGATGTGACACGACTACCTCAAGGCGGATGGTCACTGCCCACAGGTGGTGGTGAGGCCAGTGTGCATGGGGAGTCTGGTGGGAATCCTAGCCCTGGTAGGCTCGTGCTGCTTGAGAACATTTTTAGTTAACTAAACATGCTAACATGCACTCAAAGGTGTGTTGTGTTTTTGCTAATTCCTGGGTGTTGATCTAGGTCCTTAGGAAAATGCGGTTGTATGGTCACTGTTTCTTAAACTATGATTAAATATGACCGAGTGACATTTTTCATAATCATTTTTATGTTTATGTTCTAAGGCATATATTAAAATTTACCAAGGGGAAGATCTGCCTCACCCCAAATCCATGCTCCAGGTAAGCAGTTCTTTGACATCCTCAGTGATGTCTTGGTTACTGGAGTTGACCTGTGTACACCAGGCCAAGTCCTTGGAGAAGAGAATGCTGTCGTCTCCTTTCCCATTGTATGGGTCTGATAACAGCACGTTTCCCAGCAGGGTGACTGCCTTCCGGTTTTCTTCTCTGTTCTCATGGTGGTGCAGTTAAAACAGAACGGCCTCTCACAGGGCCGGTCTTCCCACCAAACACAGTGTAGAAAACACTGTCTTATTATACCCAGATAAAACATACCCAGTTTTGTTAGGTCATTTTCCTGTTACCTGTGGTCTACTTTAGTAGAGCATGTCCTGACATACCTATTTACTATTTACTCATCAGGTTTTTTATTTTCAACTAGTTTTATTTTCAACATTTTGATATTTTCAAGATGTTATTTTGTTAAAACATATACTTTCCAACTTTCGTGTGCTGAACCTAAGGTTGTTTACTGCCAAATGTTTATTTCTTTAGTAGCAAAACATTTTCACAAAGGAAGCCTTGAGCTTGGGATGGATGTTGTAAAGATAAACTTTTTCCCTTTTTTTTTTTTTTTACTTACATCTTTTTTTTTTACATTTAAAATTGAAGCAGGGGCTGGCCCTGTGGCTGAGTGGTTAAGTTCACGTGCTACGCTGTAGGTGACCCACTGTTTCGTTGGTTCGAATCCTGGGCGCGGACATGGCACTGCTCATCAAACCATGCTGAGGCAGTGTCCCACATGCCACAACTAGAAGGACCCACAATGAAGAATATACAACTATGTACCGGGGGGCTTTGGGGAGAAAAAGGAAAAAAATAAAAATCTAGGGAAAAAAAAATTGAAGCAAAAGAAATGATGTTTTCAGAGGTTTAATTTATGATAAAGATTCTTATGTATAAGAACATTTTTTGGCAGAAAATTTGGCAGAAAAAGTGTATTTCAGTTCATAAATTGAGCTATATAAAAGCTTAAAATATAGCAGGAGGATAATAAAAAAAGGAAGAATGAGGAATAGAGTGAGAAGAAATTTTGACTTGGTTATTTGTGGAAGAATGTTAAAAGAGGAAGGATTTATAGTTTCTGCTTTCCTTTCTTGACAGGCCACTGCCGAAGCCAACAATTTAGCAGCTGCAGCCTCTGCCAAGGACATTTATTATAACAACATGGAAGAGGTATGTGGGGCATGTGTCTTGCTCGGAAGTATCTACAGCCTGGGCATTGTTGCTGACTTCAAAAGCCCAAACTTGATCCTGTTTAATGTCTCTTAAGATGATGAGGCAAAATGCTGTGTTCAGGTCATCCTGGTCCTTGGGCCTTCTAACCATTACCATTTCTAACAAGGCTTCCTTACCGTGTCTCTGCTCTCACGGATCAATTGCCCCGGCTGTTAAAGTGTGCTTTTCAGAGGCGGTGAACTCAGAGTTTGTTGGTCTTGGTCATCATTTTAAAGTTAATTTCTAATATCTAAGAATATTCTGACCTTTTCAGTGTTTTCACTTGTTTTATTTGGCACTTGTTTTTGAAGGGATCTTCAACACATTGTGTCTTTATTCTTCTTAGGTTTGTGGGGGAGATAAACCTTATTTGTCTCCAGACATCCTAGAGGAGAAGCACTCTGAATTCAGACAACTTGCTCTAGACCATTTTAAGAAGACCAAGAAGATGGGTGGGAAGGATTTTAGCCTTCGTTACCAGCAGGAGCTGGAGGAGGAGATCAAGGAACTCTATGAGAACTTCTGCAAGCACAACGGCAGCAAGAATGTCTTCAGCACCTTCCGGACCCCTGCAGTGCTCTTCACGGGCATCGTGGCTTTGTACATAGCCTCGGGCCTCACCGGCTTTGTTGGTCTTGAGGTTGTGGCCCAGCTGTTCAACTGTATGGTTGGACTGCTCTTAATAGCGCTTCTCACCTGGGGGTACATCAGGTATTCTGGTCAGTACCGTGAGCTGGGCGGAGCTATCGATTCTGGTGCAGCGTATGTATTGGAGCAGGTAAGTGGTGCCAACGAGGAGGCTGAGGGTTGGTAATAGACAGATGTTTGTGCTTCTATTGTAAAATATCTCTGTTTGGAAGAGTTTCATAGTGAAAGAAGGCATGAGAAACTTCCCCTGGCCATTTCTTTTCTGATAGGCATTATGTTTTATTATCCTTCTTTAGGATGGTAATATTTATTCCTAATATCTTGTTTCCATGCCTGAAAACTGCCCCTTAATGCAAAAAAAGTTGCAAACATATTGTGTCCCTCACGGGAAAATTGTAACTACATGTTCTTCAGACAGAGTTCCTGTCTGATTCTCTCTCCTATCCAAGGCTAGTTTACTTTACTGAAAATCAAAGAGCTTTGAAAAATATGAACTTAACAAAATTTTGTTTTGGGTCCTACTAACGGATGGCATCTCTTTAAAAAATCTTCCAAAAAGCCAATGGCTTTTGACGCTGACATGATCTCTAGGTGTGCAGGTACTTGCGACTCTGATTGGTTTCTTTTTCTGAGTAGCATGAATAGATCAGTTAAATTAGGAGCTTGTGGTGAAGCTGGGAGAGCTGCCCGTCCCACGCCAGTAACACCAGAGGCTCAGCTGACTCTCTTGGGAGGTAGCTGCTGCCACGGGCTCCCCTGGCCCCTGCATTTTCATTCCGCTAGTTTCTGTAATATACCACTGATGGAGACAGAGATTTTTGAAAGTTTATCCCCAAGGACTGCCTGCTCTCTTGATGCTGTGCTGTATTTTATTGACTCATGTGTTGCATAAATGGTCTTTTGCAGGCTACATCTCATATTGGCAATTCCACTCAGGCTGCTGTGAGGGATGCAGTTGTTGGGAGACCACCTGTGGATAAAAAAACTCAATAGCATCTTAACAAGAGAATCCGACAAGAACCTGAGCAGTCCCCACTGATTTCTGGGTTTCTGCCACGGCCACAGGTTCGAGTCCGGAGGATTGCAGATCTGGGGCCATCTGGGAAGAGCTGAAACACGGCACTAATAAACAAACAGACCTGTCCTGTGGCTTCAAATTCTTAAACACACTTCCATTTCTGTTGGGACCATTTCTTTTCTTTGCTGATGTAGGTCCAAGCCTGTCTATTTTTCTTACTGCTCTGCTTTGTGCACTTTATGGGGAAAAAGCTAAAGGAAAAAACGGAAATGTGGTTTTAAGTCCTTTATGTGCCACTTAGTGCCTTTTTAAGATTGAATCCATGCTTTTGAAGACATGATAGGGAGGGGATTGAGGATAACCTCATGAAAGATGCAGTTTTGGGGTGAAACTTGTGAGTTCTTTATACCTTACTCTTTTGGGAAGGATTCTGTTTTTAAAAGTTTACAAAACTTGCAAAAGCTTCAGAACTAAAGACTGACTGAAAATGATGCCATTACACTTTTGAAATCTTATAAGAGTAGAGAATCCTGTTTGCCACGTAGTCTGGAAGAATCATACCATATTTAAATCTACCATACGCTGAAATTTAAAGTCTTACCTGACAGACTGGCAGTTTTATTGGAGCATACTCTTTTTTTGCCTTCATTCCTCCAGCTTCTTTCTAGAAAAGAGGCAAGCATGCCTTGAAAAGCCAGAGTAGGTCATAATAAAAGGAATGACTTGATACTTTAAGAAAAAAGCTTGAATCTAAATGAACCATGTGACCTCTGATAAGTCACTTGAACTTGTGCCTTGGTCAGATTCACTGTTTGTTGGTTTATGTACGTGTCTGTCTTCAACAGGACTCACACTAACACACAGCTGTCGTTTGAGAAGTTTTGTTTTTGAGAGTTCTGCATGAGAACAGAACTTTATTAAGGATTCGAGGAAAGACATTACCAAACATTACTGCCTTTACTTGATGTCCTGTTTCATGTGGCTTAGCAGTAAATCAGGTCTTTATCCAAAACGTTTATTTGCGTTCTCCTATGCACTATCTGGTATTTTTATTAATAAAGCTAAAACTGTCAATTTTATTTAGCGAATCTTTCTTTTAACTTTGCTTTAGTCTGGTAGCTTTAAAATAGCTTTGGCTTAGTAAGGCCCAAAGTCCCACCCAAACATGGACAAAGCCTTAGAAGTAGCTAAGAATTCTTTTTTATTTACCTTCCTTGTGTGATAAAAAATTTTTATCTATTAGTTGCCTTTTCCTTTGATTTATAATGGTGAATTATTGTGGATTTTAAAACTTCATAAAACTTGCCTGCAAATATGTATATAAACGTTCAGGTATGTGAGCCTTAATTCTTAAGATAATTTAATTTTTGTTGTGGGAGGGAGGTGGGAAAGCTTCGGCAAAATCAGTGTAAATTCTACATACGTGAAGTATGAATGGAAGGTGGAAGAAAGTAAGTCTGCTAGTATGTAATCTCTTTATCAAAGAATTTTCTTTTGACCATTTTAACACTTTACCACGCAAGTATTTTTATAAGTCCTGAATTAATTCCAAGCATTTTATATATTTTTTGTATTTACATACCATCTTGCCCTGAAGTTCTTGTTTTTCTATTTAGTCGCTGTTAAATTTTAGAAAAATTTCATCTTGTTCTAAAAACTGTTGACTTACGCATCGGTGATGCTCAGCTTTGACTGTTAGATTGAAAGCTTTGTTTTGAAATTTTGGTACATTTTTAGGTGGCCTCTCATTCTTCCTGAAGGTTCGTACTTATTAGCTAAAGGCCTTACAGATGTTGAGATTCTTAGCTTTTAATGCATTCTAAAGCACATTTATAGATTTCAGAATAATTGTCTAAAGTGACCCTACTTTTAATGATGAGGAAAGGATGATGTGTCTAAAACTTATTTTAATACAAAAGTATTAGATTTTTTAAAATTTAAAAATGTGATGTATAATTTAATGAAATCTTAGGGTTTAGTTACTGTTTAAATTCACCATTTCTGTTTTGATCTTAAAGGAATAACTTGGTTTAATTACCCCAGGGAAGCCTTATTTTTTTGTCTTTATTGGTTAACAACTTCTGCCTCTGGAGAGTGTGTGTAAAGTTTTCTCGGTGAGGATTCTTATGGGTTTTCTTTGGCTCTTTTCTGCTTTTACAGTAAATTGGTGGTTTTATATCAGCTTTTTCAATAGAAGATGCATTCCCATTGCTGGCTGTAAGTAGTCCTGGGGAGATTTATAACTGGGTTGAAAGAGTGTCTTTTACCTCTTAACTTCACTCAGCCTTTAATCTGTGGGTCAAGGACATGACTGAGGAGCCCAGACTGCAAGTGTTTGCTGGTGTTTGTGGCTCTGCCACTCCTGGGTGGGCTTTCCACGCAAGCGTTCTTAATTTGCACATTCCCAACCATATATGGGGCATGATCCTAGTAACATATAAAAGGAAGTTTTTAAAACTTTCTATGAAAAGAATTCATTTCAGGAGAAATTAAATGTTAAGTTTTTTAGTACTTCTAGTTAAGAATTTCCAGTTCTTATGGTAAAAATAGTAGAATAAAAATTCAGAGTTTTTCACTGAGAAATCTTTCTATATTGGTTCGTAGACAGAATGAGGGCAAACTGTCAGGTATGATGATGGAACGCCTTCAGTCTGTACCCCGTCCAGCAGTGTACCGAGAAACCTGTTGGTTCACGGAGGGTCGTGTGTTAACACCTACTTTATACTGCGTAACGTTGCCTGTGAAGATTGTTTTTCCTTTACTCGTTCTTTCTCTTTTACTCACGTGAAGTAAAATGCTTTAGACAAACAGACAAATAAACGGACAAAGAAACTGCCTTGTCCTGGCAATATGCTTCTTTGGCAGGTCGTACCCAGCATTCCCCCCTGCCCTTTAACAATGGTGTCTGGATAGGGCAAGTTTGGATGAGTGTGTCTGGATGGATGAGTTACAGAGAAGTTAAGCAGGCTGATTTAACTCCAGGCAAAAGCGATAGAGAACAAATAGTTTTATTTTTTCCCCAGAACTTTTTCTTTTTGGAATGTAACTTATTTGGAAGTCTTCATAGAACTTTTTTCTCCCATAGAGTTATTGAAATGTAATTGAGGATGATTAGGATGGCTGTCATCTAAGGTAGCCAACATGGGCTACATCATTCCTCTTACATTTATATCCAACCAAATTTTAGTCAAGGAATAAAGGCATAATGAAGACCAGCTAACAACAACAAAAAAGTACAGACTATTTGTTAAAGTGATTTTTGTAAATGGCATTAAGAAGCCCCTTGTAAAAGACCATCTGCAATTAAATGGTTTTCCTTACATTAAGTCATATTGGAGCTGTGTTTTGGGTCGTGGTTCTCATCTGCCTTGGAGTACGTAAGACTCACCTGGGAGGTTTCTTTAAAAAAATTCAAACTCCTGCCTTTATACCCAGGGATTGCCCCAGTTGGTCTGGGCTGTCGCCCTGAACTCACCATTTTTATAAACAGCATCGCAGGTGGTTCAGAGACCACGGGGAGAGAGGCTGCTCCGTGGATGGGAAAGTGCAATTCAGTATTGTCTGGAGGCAAGTGGACAGTTTTACCAGAGGCTCAGAGTAGGGAGTCCACTGGCAGATACAGTCACAGAGTTCACAGTGTTCAGAGTAATAAGGATGTCTTTAATGTACAGGGTTATCTAAGCTCCTTAAAGCCATTTTTGTCAATTAGGATGTCGTAGTGCCTTCTCTGAAAAATGAATGTACAAGTATCCTATTTACTCACAGATGTAATTAGGATTTAAAAAAAAGTATTTTGAAAGTTTTCTTTTAAAAAGCAAAATTCAGGGGCTGGCCCCGTGGCCGAGTGGTTAAGTTCGCGCGCTCCGCTGCAGGCGGCCCAGTGTTTCGTTAGTTCGAATCCTGGGCGCGGACATGGCACTGCTCATCAAACCACGCTGAGGCAGCGTCCCACATGCCACAACTAGAAGAACCCACAACGAAGAATACACAACTATGTACCGGGGGGCTTTGGGGAGAAAAAGGAAAAAATAAAATCTTTCAAAAAAAAAATAAATAAAAAGCAAAATTCAGCACTGTGACTTGAACCCCTAAGTCTTTGATGCCCCGAAAACCTTAAGCCATAATAAAGATAGTGAACAGAAAGGAAGGAGAGGATCATAACTTTGAAAACTGGAGATAAAAGTACCCAGATGAGGAACCTTTCAAAATAGATCTAGGGGCAGAAAGATTTTAAAAGAAATATTTCTTCCGTGGGACAGAATTTCATGTGGCAGAACTAAAATATACGTGTAGTGTCCTTGTGACCAAGGGAAGGTTGCGTTTGGTTCCCAGACTTTCCAAGTTAGATGGTAAATCCTGTTGTGGACTTAAACCTCAAAAGGAGTTAATATTCATCTTGAATATATACACGTTTTCCTCTCAGATTTCTTTTTCTTTAAAAAAATTGTTAAAAGTACTTTCTCCTAGACCATTTTTGAATGGCTTTAAAATTTAATATACTTTTTAAAAAGTGCAATGGGATGAGATGATGCTATTAGTATATTAAAAGATGCACGTTTCTGTTTTTTAGTTGTAAGGTCATGTAATGGAATAAAGATCACAGCACCATGTTACCTGTGTTTTTTTTTCTTTCTCTGTCTTTAATATGGGGAGATTTATGACACAGATTTGGGCTTGGCAAGGCAAATAAGGTATCTCAGGGGAGGGATAACTCGGTGTTGGGGTGGTCATGGTAATGGGGTTTGAGTGCGTCCGCTCTCCCTGCCCCACAAAGCAGTGCTGACTGAGGATCCTACAGGCGTGCGGCAGGGGCTGTGCGGCCGGCGCCGCTGCTTCACGTCAGACACCAATTGTGTTTACAGTAACTTGGGTTTGTGAGGACCCCTTGGATTCGTAGCACTTTCGTTTGGTTGCCCCATATAGCGCCAACTGGTTAAATGGTTCCTCTTTGGGGTGGGGTGAGGTGGAGCTCTGTTGGGAGCTTTCTCTTTCACTTGGTGACCTTGGAGGCAGTGGGGAGGCTGCATTGAACTTCTCCAGCACTGACTAATCACGAGACATGCCCTGTTGAGCCCTACGATAAAAAGATTTCTTCCTAGTTTGAAATACTGGGTGAGGTCAGTAGCCTGGTGATCACATGGCAGGTGCCGTGCTAGGCTTTGCACTTGAGTTCATCACAGCTTAGTAGGGCAAGGGCAAACCTAGAAGCTGCTGTGATGTGAGGGTTATGGTGAAAACCTGAGGGCTGCCGCTGGAGGGTTGATGCCCTGTCAGCATAAGCCGGAGACAAGGGAAGTATGGAGGAGTCAGGCAAACTGGCTTGTCTTTGGTACATTGACATTCTTGCCATTATTTATTTATTTATTTGTTTTGAGGAAGATTAGCCCTGAGCTAACATCTGCTGCCAATCCTCTTTTTGCTGAGGAAGACCAGCCCTGAGCTAACATCCATGCCCATCTTCCTCTACTTTGTATGTGGGACGCCTGCCACAGCATGGCTTGATGAGTGGTGCCATGTCCGCACCTGTTATCCGAACCGGCAGACCCCAGGCCGCCAAAGCGGAACGTGAGCACTCAACTGCTGTGCCACCCGGCTGGCCCCAACATTCCTGCCTTTAATTACCATATATCAGTTTGCCAAAGATGAGTGGAACTCTAATTAGCTTAATCAAAAGAAAAAAAAGAACTGTGACTAAATGTCTAGGAGTAAAACTGACATCAGGCACTGGAAGAACTCAAATGTCAACAGGGCTATTATCTCAAGTACATACTGGCTGCTTATCTGCTCTTGTAGATGGATTTCCTCTGAGCTGCAGGGGAGGGCAGGCACAAATGGTTCCAGGCTTACATCATCTGACTTTAATGTCCCGAGAGGAAAGAGGTGTTTTTTTGTTTTAATCCACTGCCTATTAAAAAATGTGTGTGTGTATATATATATATCTCCATCCTAGAGAAAGCTTCTAATTGGTCTAGCTGGAGTCAGATGCTCCTTCTAGGGTCAGTCACTGTAGGCTGGGGGCTAGGCTGATAACCAGTTAGATCTAGGTCACAAGTCTCTAGTCAGGGCAGTGGGGCACTATGATTGCAGCCCCACCAGAACCATAGTGTCACCAAATGAAAGTGCCGAACAGACAAAAACAAACGTCCACTACAGTGACTGGTTACTCAAACTGGTAATTTAACGTAGTGCAATGAGAGAGCCTGAAACGTGTCAGGAATGTTCTTTTAAAGGGCAGTGGAGGTGGTTATGTTGCACGTTTACTTGGAATGTTACCAGATGCAAATACAGGTTCGTTATCCACTGCATAAGAGGGGCCAAGTAAAAACTGGAACTTGAGGCTTATGGCAAGGATAGAGTTTTTATTTCAGGTGACATCAGCTGGAAGACAAGAGTCAGCCTTTAAATTCGTTTGGTCTCCCCAAAGATGGGAGGCAAGGGGTTTTAAAGGTTGCGAGGAATGTGGTTGCTTGTAGGGACGGGGAGCCTGTGGCCTTGCTGGTTGGCACTTTCCCACCAGCCTGCATTTGGCCTTGTAAGGCTGCTTGCGGGAAGAGGGATGGCAAGATAAGAGAATCTGCAGGTGGATGTCCTTGGTTGTCTGCTTCTGTGATGGGTGGAGTATTCTGGTGCCAGGAAGCCAAGGAGTTGGGGTGTGGGAAGTGTCAGCTTCTAGATATTTTCTGGATATGAGTTTCCTTGTAATAAAACTTCAAAGGACCGGTAACTAGCCAAAATGTTAGCATGAGGCCACCTGGGCTCTAAGAATTTGTAACTTCTGTTTGCCTTGTAAAATTCAGGGATACAAAGATTTTAAAAAACCAATATTTACATAAGAATATAACTTAGAGAAGCAGGGAAAGGGAATGAGTACCATGTATGCTGGGTTTAATGTAGGGGATCCATATCAGGGCTGGTATAAGTCCCCCCTATTTTATGTTCATTGCTCAATCTTGAGGGATTTGGGGCAATAACCAATCTAGCTAGTTCTGAATTCTGCTGATTGCTGTTGAATTGAGGCATAGGTCTGTGTTTGAAGAATGAGACTGCTTTTCTTCTTCCTCCCTTTAGGTTGACATTTTTATTAGAACTTTTGTACCTTGTTTAACAGTTTGGAACAACATCCAAAGGCACATTAAGTATCTGACCAGAAGGATAAGAAGTATAGACAGCCCAAATTTTAACAGTCCCTGAAAAATAGACAATCCCTTGGGGAATCCAAGAAAATAGTTCTGAAAAGCAATCTGGACCTGGTACCTCTGAGGATACCTGCTGATAAGGGGCATAGCTTGAACCATCTCATTGAACCAGTCTCTTAGTAAGGCAGTGATGGAGGTGGACTCCCAAAGTTAGGCCTATATTGTGTAAGCAAGTGACCAGGTATTTAATAAGAAGTATTTCTAGGTAAACAAAAAGAAAAAACAAGGTTAATGGAGCAAATTGTAAACCAGTTCCTGAACCCAGGGGACAGCCAATCAAGAAGATTTCTAGAAGTTAGGGTCCAAGCATCTTTTGCAGTATGAAATGTTTCTGATGTTATTGGGTGCTCAGGTATTTTTCTGAGTGGCTTACACAGCAACAGGTATCACTCTTAAGTTTATATCAAGATGTCTAGCTTCAACTTGCAGGGCTTCAGGAAAAAGGGCAAGTATAGTTCTCAATGATTTCAAATGAAAATGATGGAAAAAAAAGGAAAACGTTAGTTTGGAGATTTGTACCCAATATTTCATGAGATTAGAAGAATTCAGGATCTAGTCCAGTTTACAGGTAGGAAACAAAACTTCAAAGACAATTGACAGGACCAAGGTCCAACATCCACAAGTGTGTGTTATAGTTCTTATTGAAACATAATTTTTCTCTCTAAAATCACCCTCATTTTTACCAAAGATAGCCAAATTAAGACTCATTGGTTTGTAAAACTAGTCTAGTTTCAATAAACTTGGCCCAATTATTTACATAAGTACAGCAAGAATAGTAATTGATAATATAGACTCTTTTAAATCTGCTTTCCTGGAACTTTTGATGAGGAATCTCAGATTGAACTTTAAAGGCCTCTTTAGGCCAGAAAAGCCAGACCAAAGACTTACCAGACTCTACCTGTAATACCTACAGATTTGAGTGAATTACTCTTTTTTTGAGGTTCCTTATAATATTTTGGTTCCTTATA
The DNA here is from genome assembly GCF_041296235.1 of Equus asinus. Classification (NCBI taxonomy): domain Eukaryota; kingdom Metazoa; phylum Chordata; class Mammalia; order Perissodactyla; family Equidae; genus Equus; species Equus asinus. Next base: position 41,868,049 of record NC_091806.1, on the reverse strand, counting down.
CCTGCCAGAAAACTGGCCTTCTTTGCTTACCTGGTAAGGTTGCTGGGAACCCTGTAAGCAAGGAGTCAGGCCAATATTTCCAAGTGGCTTCATTCCTCAAAAACTGTCTGGTCATATCTGAGTCTATATATATTTTCCTCAAATATGACATTCCAGTCAAAGCTTTGGTAGTAAAACTGGTGTTTTCAATTGTGTCCTGATATAAGGAGAACATATTCTTTTTTTTTTGTTTTTTTTGAGGAAGATTAGCCCTGAGCTAACATCTGTTGCCAATCCTGCTCTTTTTGCTGAGGAAGACTGGTCCTGAGCTAACATCCGTGCCCATCTTCCTCTACTTTATATGTGGGATGCCTGTCACAGCATGGCTTGCTTAGCAGTGCCATGTTCGCACCTGGGATCTGAACCAGCGAACCCCAGATCACCGAAGCGGAACATGCGAACCTTACTGCTGTGCCACCGGGCTGGCCCCAGGAGAACATATTCTTATTGACCTTACACAAGCAACCATATTGCCATGAAAATAATGGTTATTCACTAAGAGTTTCCAGATTCTGGAGGGATCAGGTAGGGAGAAAAAGACAAATGTTTTAATTTTGTTTACAACAGTATAATTTACCAAATTATTATGTCATAGTTAGCTTAAGAGAAAAAAGTTTTCCTTAAATCTGAAAAAACAAAACATTAAAAAATATGCAATATTTCAAATGAAAAGTCATAAAAGTTATAATCATCCTTATCAGTTCATTTAGTTTCATGTAACCAACTCTTGATCTTTTGTTGGCAGTTTCATAAGGCCATCAGTTTTTCAGTTATAGTTCTGTAATTTCTCACCCAGCTCAATTTCATAATCTGAAAGTTTATCAGAAACCTGTATTCTAGAGCAAGTGTTGGAGTCCTTTCCATGAATCTCTCTGAAGATGAAACATATTTGTAAAAACATCAGAGTAAAACAGCTGTCTGTAAATGATAAAAGATTTAAAAATGACAATTGAAGAAACTTGGCTATTTCTGTGACATACAACACTTTAAGATAATAACCAGAATTATGGCTGACAATCAGGACAGATCAGAATTTTAGGAATGTTATATGTATATTTTTATTGAGTTCATGATAGTTTACAACATTGTGGAATTTCAGTTGTATGTTATTACTTGCCCATCACCATATAGGTCCTCCCCTTCACCCCCTGTGCCCAACCGTCAGCCCCCTTCCCCTGGCAACCAGTGATCTGTTCTCTTTGTCCGTGTGTTTTTTCATCTTGCACATATGAGTGAAGTCATCTGGTGTTCGTCTTTCTCTGGCTTATTTCACTTAACATGATATCCTCCAGGTCCTTCCATGTTGTTGTGAATGGGACGATTTTGTCATTTTTTTTATGGCTGAGTAGTATTCCATTGTATATATATATACCACATCTTGTTTATCCAATCATCAGTCGATGGGCACTTAGGTTGCTTTCACATCTTGGCTATTGTGAATAATGCTGCAATGAACATATGGGTGCATAAGTCACTTTGAATTGTTGATTTCAAGTTCTTTGGATAGACACCCAGTAGTGGCATAGCTGGATCCTATAGTATTTCTATTTTTAATTTTTGAGAAATCTCCATACTGTTTTCCATAATGGTTGCACCAGTTTGCATTCCCACCAGCAGTGTATGAGGGTTCCCTTTTCTCCACAACCTTTTCAACATTTGTTGTTTTTTTGTCTTAGTGATTATAGCCATTTTAACGGGGATAAGGTGGTATCTTAGGGTAGTTTTGATTTGCATTTCTCTGATGATTAGTGATGTTGAGCACCTTTTCATGTGCCTATTGGCCATCTGTATATCTTCTTTGGAGAAATGTCTGTTCATATCCTCTGCCCATTTTTTGATTGAGTTGTTTGTTTTTTATTGTTCAGTTGTGTGAATTCTTTATATATAATGGAGATTAACCAACCCCTTGTTGGATATGTGATTTGCAATTATTTTCTCTCAGTTGGTGGGCTGTCTTTTTGTTTTGATCATGGTTTCCTGTGCCTTGTAGAAGTTCCTTAGTCTAAGTCCCACTTTTTATTTTTCCTTTTATTTCCCTTGTCAGAGAAGACATGGTATTCAATAAGATCCTTTTAAGATAGATGTCAAAGAGTGTACTACCTGTATTTTCTTCCAGAAGTTTTATGGTTTCAGGTCTTACCTTCAAGTCTTTGATCCATTTTGAGTTAATTTTTGTGTATGGTGTAAGATAGTGGTCTACTTTCATTCTTTTGTATGTGGCTGCCCAGTTTTCCCAACACCATTTATTGAAGAGACTATCTTTTCTCCATTGTATGTTCTTAGCCCATTTGTTGAAGATTAGCAGTCCGTAGATGTGTGGTTGTATTTCTGGGCTTTCAATTCTGTTCCATTGATCTATGTGCCTATTTCTGTACTGGTACCATGCTGTTTTGATTACTATAGCTTTGTAGTATACTTTGAAGTCAGGGATTGTGATGCCTCCAGCTTTGTTCTTTTTCCTTAGGATTGCTTGAGTTGTTCAGGGTCTTTTGTTGCCCCATATGAATTTTAGGATTCTTTGTTCTGTTTTTGGGAAGAAAGTCACTGGGATTCTGATTGAGATTCCATTGAATCTGTAGGTTGCCTTGGGTAGTATGGACATTTTAAGTATGTTTATTTTTCTGATCCATGTGCATAGAATATCTTTCCATTTCTTTATGTCATCATTGGTTTATTTCAACAATGTCTTATAATTTTCATTGTATAGGTCTTTCACCTCCTTGGTTAAATTTATGCCTAGATATTTTATTCATTTTGTTGCAGTTGTAAATGGGATTGTATTCTTGAGTTCTTCTGTTAGTTCGTTATTGGAGTATAGAAATGCAATGATTTTTATAAGTTGGTTTTGTACCCTGCAACTTTATTGTAGTTGTTGATTATTTCTAATAGTTTACCAATGGATTCTTTAGGCTTCTCTCTATATAAGATAATGTCGTCTGCAAACAGTGAGAGTTTCACTTCTTAGTTTCCTATTTGGATCCCTTTTATTCCTTTTTGTTGCCTAATTAATTTCTCAGGCCAAAACCTCCAGTACAATGTTGAATAAGGGTAGTGAGAGTGGGCACCCTTGTCTTGTTCCTGTTCTCAGAAGGATGGCTTTCAGTTTGTCCCTGTTGAATATGATGTTGGCTGTGGGTTTGTCATATATGACCTTTATTATGTTGAAGTAATTTCCTTCTATCCCCATTTTGTTAAGAGTTTTTATCATAAAAGGCTATTGGATCTTGTCAAACGCTTTCTCCGTGTCTATTGAGATGATCATGTGGTTTTTATTCCTCATTTTATTAATGTGGTGTATCACATTGATTGCTTTGTGGATGTTGAACCATCCCTATGTCCCTGGCATAAATCCCACTTGATCATGGTGTATGATCTTTTTGATGTATTGCTGTATTTGGGTTGCCAGTATTTTGTTGCATCTATGTTCATCAGCGATATTGGCCTGTAGTTTTCCTTTTTTGTGTTGTCCTTGTTGGGCTTTGGTATCAGGGTGATGTTGGCCTCATAGAATGTGTTAGGAAGTATTCTGTCTTCCCTAATTCTTTGGAGTAGTTCGAGAAGTATACATACTAAGTCTTTGAATGTTTGGTGGAATTCACCAGGGAAGTCGTCTGGCCCTGGACTTTTGTTGTTTGGGATGTTTGTGATTACTGTTTCAATGCCTTTACTTGTGATTCATCTATTCAGATTTCCTATTTCTTCTTGATTCAGCTTTGGGAGGTTGTAAGAGTCTAAGAATTTATCCATTTCTTCTAGATTGTCCAATTTGTTGACATATAGCTTTTCATAGTATTCTCTTATAATCATTTGTATTTCTGTGGTATTTGTTGTAATTTCTCCTCTTTCATTTCTAATTTTATTTACCTGACCTTTCTTTCTCTTTTTCTTTCTAAGTCTGCCTAAGGATTTGTCAATTTTCCCTTCTCAAAGAACCAACTCTTTGTTTCTTTGATCCTTTCTACGACCTTTTTTGTTTCAGTTGCATTTATTTCTGCTCTGATTTTTCTTATTTCCCTCCTTCTGCTGAGTTTGGGCTTTGTTTTTCTTTTTCTAATTCAGTTAGGTGTAGTTTGAGATATCTTATTTGGGATTTTTCTTGTTTGTTAAGGTGGGCCTGTATTGTGATGAATTTCCCTCTTAGGGCCACTTTTGCTGCCTCTCATATGATTTGGTATGCAATGTTTTCATTTTCATTTGTCTCCAGACATTTTTTTATTTCTCCTTCAATTTCTTCAATGATCTATTGTTTGTTCAGTAGCATATTGTTTAGTCTCCACATCTCTGTCCCTTTCTCAGCTTTTCTCTTGTAGTTAATTTCTAGTTTCATAGCATTGTGGTTGGAAAAGATGCTTGTTATCATTTCACTCTTCTGAAATTTATTGATGCCTGCCTTGTTTGCCAACATATGGTCTATCCTTGAGAATGTTCTGTGTGCACTAGAGAAGAATGTGTATTCTGCTGTTTATTGGATGGAGTGTTTATATATCTATTAAGTCCATCTGGTCTAGCTTTTCATTTAGTTCCACTTTTTCTTTGTTAACTTTTTGTCTGGATGATCTATCCATTGATGTGAGTGGAGTGTTGCGGTCCCTTACTATTATTGTGCTGTTAATATCTCCTTTCAGGTTTGTTAATAGTTGCTTTATATACTTTGGTGCTCCTGTCTTGGGTGCATAGATATTTATAAGTGTTGTCTTCTTGGTGGAGAGTACCTTTGATAATTATATACTGCTACTCTTTGTCTCTCTTTATCTGTCTTATCTTGAAGTCTACTTTGTCTGATATAAGTATGGCAAGAACTGCTTTTTTTTTTTTTTTTTTGTATGCAGTTAGCTTGGAGTATCATCTCCATCCTTTCACTCTGAGCCTGTGTTTGTCATTGGAGCTGGGACGTGTTTCCTGGAGGCAGCATATTGTTGGATCTTGTTCTTTAATCTGTCTTGTCACTCTGTGTCTTTTTATTGGAGAGTTCAACCCATTTACATTTAGAGTGATTATTGATATATGAGGGCTTAATGCTGCCATTTTATTGTTCATTTTCTGATTCTCCTGCATTTACTTTGTTTCTTGTCCTATATATTTTGGACTACCAATTCAGTTAGGTAGTTTTTTATGCTGGATTTCTTAGCTTTCTCCTGATTTATTATTCGTGACTCTGACCTACTTTTTTGTTTAGTGGATACCATAAGGTTTGTATGCAAAATCTCACAGATGAGATAGTCCATTTTCTGATGACTTCTTATTTCCTTAGACTAAGCTGATTCAGTCCCTTTTCCCTTCCCCTCCTAAGTTGTTTCTGTTACATCTTATTCCATCTTGTGTTGTGATTTTGTGATTAAAATGACATGACAAGGTTATCTCTATTTTTGGTATTTTCCTTCCTTTCATCTCTAATGTTGTACATGAGTATTTGCTAACCTATTCTGCTTGGTAGCTCCAATATTCTGATTTTGTCTACCTATTTATTTCCTTATTCAGGGCTTTGTAACCCCCCCCCCCCTTTTTTTTTTTCAGGTACGAGGGCCTTCTTGAGGATTTCTTGTAAGGGTTGTCTTGTGGCCATGAACTCCCTTAGCTTTTGTTCATCTGGGAAAGTTTTTATTTCTTCCTCATATTTGAAGGATATTTTCACTGGATAGAGTATTCCTGTTGACAGTTTTTTTCTTTCAAAGATTTGAGCATATCATTCCACTCTCTCCTAGTCTGTAAGGTTTCTGCTGAGAAATCTGCTAAAAGCCTGATAGGGGTTCCTCTGTAAGTTACTTTCTTCTACCCTGCTGCCCTTAGTATTTTTTCTTTGTTATTTACTTTGCCAGCTTCACTACTATGTGTCTTGTAGTAGGTCTGTTTGCATTGACAAAGTTAGGAGATCTGGTAGCCTCCTTCATGTAAATTTCCATCTCCTTCCCCTGGTTTGGGAAGTTCTCCAGTATTATTTCTTTGAACAAGCTTTCTGCTCCATTCTCCTACTCATCTCCCTCTGGAAAACCTATAATCCTTATGTTGCCTTTCCTAGTTGAGTCGGATAATTCTCAGACTTTCTTGATTTCTTTTTAGTTTTAGTTCTTTCTCCTCCTCCATCTGAAGCATTTTTATGTTTCTGTCCTCAGTTATGCTGATTTGTTCGTTGATGATATCTGCTCTACCATGCAGATAATCTATATTGTGCTTAAACTCATCCACTGTGTTTTTCATCTCCAATATTTCTGCTTGTTTCTTCCTTCTAGTTTCAATCTCTTTTGTGAAGCGGCTCCTGAACTTGTTGAATTGTCTATCTGTATTCTCTTTTAACTCGTTGAGATTTTAATGGTAGCTATTTTGAATTCTCTGTCATTTAGGTTATAGATTTATGTGTCTTCAGGATTGATTTCTGGGTACTTGTCATTTTCCTTCTGGTCTGTAGATTTAATATTTTTTTCATACTGCTATATGGCATAGATTTGTGCTTCTGCATTTTGGTATTATTTGATTGTCAGTTGCACCTTTTGCTACTAGATGGGGGTCAAGAGCTGTGTATCCTGAGCCCGCTATGATCTGAGGGGAGAGCTCCAAGTTGCTGGGCTGTGGTGGTGGGGTCAGTGGGCAGTGGGAAGGGGCTCTTCCTCCTCCTGTGTGATCTCAGGGGCTTCTTGCTCTGCCCTCGCTGTCTGGTCTCCTGGGGTGTTGGCTTGATGCAGACACCCCTGCGATAGCAAGTCCCCTCTGTGTGGGGCTTTTCCCCAAGCTGTGAGGGACTTTAGGGATCTATGGTGTTCTCTCAGAGGGCCACCACTCCCTCCCTGCTTTCCTCCCTGTGGCTGCACTTAATCCCAGGGTCACTGTCCTTCTGTGAGGAAGAGAAGTGTCCTCTTACCTTGATTCACTTCCTTAGCATGAGGAGGGGAGTCCTCAGGACCTCCACCTTCCCACATGTGGCTGTGTGGGTCTCTCAGACATGTTTTGTGTTGTGTGGATGTCCTCTGTTGGAATTATGTGTGTCCTTTTCTTTGTAACTTTGGGGGGAGAGTTTACTGGGAGAGCTCACTCTGCCACGATGCTGACATCACTCCTGAATGTTATATAATTTTTAAAACACTTATATCAATAACATTTACCCACAATATGACCTAGGAAGGCTTATTCTCATTTATTTGATAATATTTCCCATGTAATTTAACATACCAAATAAGTTAGTTTAATATTTTCCTCTTTATAGAAAGAGAGACCAAATTTTTGAGAAGTTGCAGGGCTGATTGGAAATTCTCAAAGTTTTCTTTTTAAGTTAAAAGAAGACTAATTTTGGGAGAATTTTGTCAAAAATGTCAAAAAATTTTAAAACATTTGATCAGGTAGGAAACAATGCTTAGTTATCCATTCAATCAAAGTGACAACAGGAATAGTCAAAGGCAGAGTCAAAACAGCCAAAGGAAAAAAGAACTTTCATAATATTCTTTATCAGGAGCAAACCAAACAATTCAAGAAAATTTTCCTTTTAAGAGAGAGAAAGCCAAATTCGAATTTTGTTCCAGCTTACTTTTGATATTGAAACTTATTTACTTCAATCTTAGCCAACTTGACCACGTATAAAACTCTTTCCTCAAGGTTCTTCCTCCATAAACCTCTTATAACTTTCTTTTTCACATTTAGAATTTGTCCCATGTCTTCTTTTTTCCCTCCTGGTATTTTAGGACAAATTCATTGTTCTTTAACCAAACAAAAATATCTCTATTTTTAGACCTCCTTTACTGAAAACATACATTTTACTTTACATGTATACAGACTTTTTAGAAATATGAAATATTTCTATATATTTATTTCTAAATATGAAATATTTTTCAATAGAAAATACCTCAGCATGCACAAAACACGTTTATCAACAAACCCAAGCATCTTTCAGTTTCTTTGAGATAAGAAACCAAAGGCAGGCAAATCTATGCCTAGGAATCAATTTTTAATATTTTATGTGGAAATGACCTAGATACTCAACAAACTTTATCATTTACTTAATTTAGCAAAACTCTAAAGTTTTAAGTTACCAAAATTATTTTGGAAGTTATTTTTCAAGCGTATATGTCATAAAATGTAATTATTGTTAAAAAGCTCCTCAAAGAGCTTTTATCTTTTTTGTATCTATTCAGTTTACCTGTCCTCAACAATTATATTTAGGCTGTCTACAAAAACCTCATGAGACATCAAACAAAATCAGCTATTATTCTAAGTTATTATTCTTGCTGACAAGTTCTATCCAGTGCTGATAATCCTGAGGACATGCCTATTCTAAATCAAACCAGCAAGCTTAAATAAACTTTTATTTATTAAAGATTATTTCATATCATGTTAACTTGAAAGACATTTGGGTTAGTTTTTATTACATTTAGAAATAATTTATGTAAGTGCTTACTTTGAGCCAATTAAATAGAGCTTTTAATTTTAGTCATACCATCCAGAGGTAAAATACCATATGTATATATAACAAATATATAGACACAAATGTACACAAAGACACCATAGTTATTGTTTTAAAACTTTAGGACAATGTATCACACCTTTAAAAGTCTGCACAAAGCATTGAACAAAGGCCCTCTTTCTAAGCGTACATTTAACCATAACCCCAATTTACCTCGGAGGGGGAGCCTTTATTGTTTTAGCACCTGATATTAGTGTCTAGTTTTGTTTCATATGGTGTGGGCTCAGGCAAGCTTATCGTCTTCTCTTTAGTATGTTTAATTAACATTGCCTGAAAGGCAGATTTATCCCCACAATACAATCAGGCAAAAAGAAATGTAATCATTTTCTATAAAGCCCATTTAAATATACCAATTTTTATAAAACTTTACCTTAATTTTATCAGCTCTTATACCTCTAATTATAACTTATATTAGGGTTTCATTAATAAATTTTGGTATTATAGTACCGTGTAGGGGAAGCATTCCCCCCCAGACATAACACTTATTTCTAAAAAAAAATCCAGGCAAAGTTGACATGACCTCTTTATATAATATTAGCTTAAACACTTTAATCTTTATAGTCTTATCAACCTTAGCAGCCTAATTGTTGGCTCAAACAATTGTTGATCAGGTTTCTCAGGGTGATTTCTGCCTTATGGCTTTTTAAATTTTTTTAACCTGGGGTGAACAGAACAGGCTTGTCTGAGATCCTTTAGTGTTGGGGGAGGTCAATAGGGGGTCCCTTTAGCCTGTCCAGCCTTAGGCAGTGTTTTATTAAAACCTTTGTTTTAACTTTATTCATGTCTCTTCTATTCATCCCATTTTTCTTTTGAATAACTAGTTAAAGATTTCCATCCTGTTGGGATGAGTCCTGTGACTCTTCCCTTTTTGATTTCTCTTTGTTTTTCTCCCCTTTAATATTTGTCCTTTAAAAATTTTCACCTTGTGGGGCTGGCCCCATGGCCGAGTGGTTAAGTTTGCACTCTGCAGTGGCCCAGGGTTTCCCTGGTTTGGATCCTGGGTGTGGACATGGCACCACTCATTAGGCCATGCTGAGGTGGCGTCCCACATGCCACAACTAGAAGGACCCACAACTAAAATATACAACTATGGTGGGATTTGGGGAGAAAAAGCAAAAAAAAATTCACCTTGTTGAAAAGAGTCCCTTTATTTTTCGTCAGCTTCCTTTTATTCTTTTGTTAACTTAATGTTTTCATTAGCATCTGTAAGACCATGAGAAGAAGCTGAGACCCCAAGTTTGATTAAGTTCTAAAGACTAGTCTTTGTATTTTCCTTTTAATTTGGTCTTTTCATACGTACCAATAAGACAGCTGTTTATGATGAGAGCTCTCTAAAAATTTTTCCAACTTAAGGATCCATTGTTTGGCCATTTTCTTTCCAGAATCTAAAGACTACTGTGGCCATGTGATGTTACAAAAGAAAATCATCCCTTTTTAGACACTGGCTTATGACTATAATTAGACCATCTACTCAGAATCAACCCCAACAGGCTCTGCTTGGGGACAGATGGCATGCTCCCCATTCTGATACACAGAGGTGGACAGACACACAGATCCAGAAGAGAAAAACCAGACACCAGTGAACCGGTTCCCAGATTTAGGGTAGAAAGTCCTACAACTGTTCCCACTCTGAATGGGCAGCCAGATGACCCCTCTGCAAATGGAAGGGACCCCAGATGGCCCTGCCATAAATGGAAAGACCCCAGTGCGGGGGGAAGGGAGTTCACGGGCATCCCAAGGCAACTTACCTTATTCCACACTGAGTCCGTTGACTCACCAGAAGCAACAACAAGCAAATGAATCTAGAGCCTGTTTCCTTGGCATGAGAAAATGTGCCTAGGCCCAGTGGTGCTGGGTCACATGGAAAGTACTGGGGACAGTCCCTAGGGTAAATTACCTAGGCAGTTGCTGGACTGTTGCCCAGGAAATACCAGTCAGCCCAGGCTGAGGAGCCAAGGGCAAGAGCCTCCTGGCTGGCTCCCCAAAATGTTACTGGACACAAATACAAGTTCCTTACCTGCCACACAAGTGGGGCCAAATAAAAACTGGAATGCCAGGCTTATGGCAAGGAAAGGGCTTTTATTTCAGGTGATGTCAGCCAAGAGATGAGAGTTAGTAGTCAAATTCCTCTCACCTCCCGAAAGATAAGAGGCAATGTTGCAAGGAATGAAGCTGCTTGTAGGCAGGAGGATGGTGAGATAAGGGAATCTGTGTGTAGCTGTCCTTGGTTGTCTGCACCACAACGGGTGGTGGATTGTGGTGCCAGGAAGCTGAGTTGGGTGGGGTGTGGGAAACTTCAGCTTCTTGATATTCTCTCGATATCAGTTTCCCTGTAATAAAACTTCAAAGGACCCATAACTAGCCAAAATGTTAACATGAGGCCACCCGGGCTCTAACAGTTTGTAACTTCTATTTGCCTTGCAAAGTTCAGGGATACAAAGGTTAAAGAAAACGATAATTACGCATGAATGTAGAGAAGCAGGGAAGGGGGATGGGTACTCTTCGTTTTAACCCCATATGTGCTGGGTTTAGTGTAGGGGACACATATCAGGGCCAGTATCAGCAACTCTTCAGGGCCTCACCATGGGGATTTGTTCTCTGTTTCAGTAAGGCATGAGGAGTTTCAGAGATAGGGGGTTCACGAGGAAGTTATACTTCACCTTCCTTTTCCTTCATAAAAGCCTGATTTTTCTGGTCAGAGCAAACTGTCAAAATTGGCATAATCACAAAGCCTCGCCAGAGTAGTTGGGACACATGTAAAAACCCTGTTTTCAGTTGGCTGATGGAACCTCAGGACCTTTTCCCTCAGGACTGCTTGTGACTTGAGAGTTGCTGCTGAGTAACAGAAACCCTCATGTTATCACGAAATGCTCCTGTGGATTCTGCTCCTTAACTGTGGTTTGCCTGTCCTCTCTCTCCCCTCCGCTATCCCCTCGCCTCCTGCCCTGGCCTTCTCCTCCCACCCCACCCCACCCCCTCAGAATCCCCACAGGGCCCCTCACCTGCACAGCATTTAGCCTCGTCCCATTTCCTCCCACTTTCTCAGTTACTCCTTTCTCAGAGACAGCAGAACAATGGATTCTCCTGGAGGAGCCATCTTCCTCCTCAGACAGCAGAGAATGGAGAGATTGCAAATAATTAAAAATTAATGTTTCTCCCCTGTCACAAGAAGAAGAACGGGCCTCCATAACTGCAGAAAAAGACTGGAGGCCTTGGAGGCAGATACCGGTTTGACCCCGACATGGCTGTCCACCCATCCCAGGGTGATGGAATTGGAATGCGGTTTAGTGACGGTCTTGCTGGTGATGGTGCTGACATTATTCGGTAGCTTCTCAGTCCCGGGGCCTTTCTTGCAGAGCTCCTATTGTGAGCGCTGTATGAAAGGTAAAAATCGTTTCTTTGATATCCCCGCCCCTCAGCATGCTTTTTGTTTTTCCTAGCACAGCAACAAGAACAAAAAATAAATAAAGGAAGTGGCAACTGGGCAATTCTAGAAGTAAAGAGTAAGGAGAAGTGGAAGTCAGTCTGGTTTCCTCCAAACCAAACCTCTCCTTCCTGGGTTTGGACCGCCTTACAGAGAGTTGCTTGGTCAATATGCACAACAATTTGTTGGGTGGGTGGTAATGCACGCAAAGCTCTGGTATTTCTCTCTCTTGCCTCTGACTCTCCTTATCAGGAAGCTGGTGAATAACGTGTGATTATTGATGAGCGCGGGCCTTTCCTCGTGTTAAGAACAGTCAACGTGTCCTGAGAATTTACCGCGAACCAGACATCAGGCTCCGCACCTTAATAGGCATCATTTCATTTGTTGCTCTCTCTCTGGGGAATGTATTTTTACATATTATCTTATACGTTGTACAATACCATCATCATTCCATTTTACAGATGAACAAACTGAGGTTTAGAGAGGGAAGGGTGCCCTGGACCCCATAGCTGGCAAGTGACAGGGCCAGGATTTGGCCCAAGAATCCTGATTCCAAGGCCCGGTGCTGGCTGGGAGTGGCGGGAATATAGAGCTGGGTCTACTCTTGTGGAGTCAAAGCCCCAGTCAGGGCCTGCGGCTGGTCATTCACTCATTCATTCATTCATTCATTGATGGAATGCTTACTGTGTGCCAGGTTTGGAGGACGTCTGATGGCTTAAGACCCAATACTTAAAAGTACTTTCTTTCCGCTAGACTCCTGCCTTCCAATGGCTTTAAAATTTAATATAGGTTTGAACTCTAAGCCCACGGGAGTGGAGGAGATAGGTAAATTGATTACATTCCGGTGTGATGTGTACACAGAGAACAGTATAATACAACACGTTCTCAAATATTGGGCTGGCCCGCAGTGGGCGGGTGAGAGGTGAGGAGGTGGTCCTGGAGCCGGGTTCAGTGGGTGCCCCCGGGGAAAGGAGGGCAGAGGAGGGGGCGGCGGGGTGGGAGGCGGGGGGCGGGGGGAGGAGCGGGTGGCATCCCGGCCTGTCTGGATGGGAGACAGCGAGGGGCGGGGGGGAAGGGAGCTCTGCGAGGCTCTCATTAGCCAGCCACACGGGGAGGGGCCGGGTGACCTCACGCTGGCCTAGCCTCTGCGGCCATTAAACTCGTTTCCTTTGCGGTGGCCGCCGCGCTGCCTCCAAGTCCGCGAGGTGGGTGGAGCGGTTCTCTCCGGGACTTAAGGGAGGGTGAGAGGCTTGGGGCGCTCTCCCCGCCCGAGAGCTGTGTGGCAGAGGGAGAAGTTGGGCGAGGCGGGAGTAAACAAGTTAGGGAGCAGCCTGCGAGCAGCTGCGGCCGCCTGGCCCCGCGGGCCGGGGAGGGAGGGCCGGGCGCTGGCGGCGGTGGCCGGCTTTTTGGGGCGCGGCGCCCCGGGCCGGCCACTCTCATTGCGCTCCCCGCAGCTGCGCCGCCCGCCTCTCAGGTATCGGGTGACCCTCCCCGGCCCCCTCTAGGGTTTCATCCGATCACTGCAGAGCGCAGGGCAGGGACGCGGCGGGCGGGGCACTCCAGGAGAGTAGTTAGTGTTTCTGAATTGAGTCTGAGACGCACCGTGCACGGTCACCCCCGCCAGAAACCCCCGTCCCCTGGGGTCTCCGGTGCGCTGTTTCCTGTTAACGACGTAGTGTATCCCCTGCTCGCCCTGCTTCGGGCATTTCCACAGCTGATAAAGCGAACTCCAGCCTGAAACGGAGGGTCCACCGCACGGAAGAAGATGCGCGCGCCCATCGTAAGTGTGTGGCGGGCGTGGGCTGGGGGTGGGGGTCGTGTTTCAGTGGGGACTCGCCGTCCTGGGCCTGAGTTACCACTTCAGACAGAGGATGCTTCAGTCCGTAGGGTCACACCTCCACGGCCGCTGGGCGTCAGGTGTCGGACGTGGGTCAGCGGGCGCCTGTTGGGCTCGTCTCAGGGCTGCACTTGCGAGGGCGGGTGTGGAGGCCGCCCTGCTGAAACCAGGCCCCCGGGAAGGGCCTTCAGGACCTACCTGGGGAGGGAGGAGGAAGGGACGAATTGTTCCACAAAGGCGCTGTGCTGCCTTCTTGAGTCAGTCCACAACACCTGCACTGGCCCCTGGGGCTGCGTGTCTGGGACTGGAGCTGTTGCCCTGGGCCTCCCTGGGTCTGACCAGCGGGGCCTTTTCTGGTCTCAGCTGACCCACCTCATGACCAGCCCTGCCAGCAATTTCCCAGCTCTCACTTTTCCTTTTTCTAACCTGTGGTGTGGTTCAGAAATCATAAAGGGGCTTAGCAAATGCTTCCTTTCAACTCAGCAGGACCGGCTGCAGAGTAGACCCCCCTGGGATTGTGTTCACACTGAGCACTTAGCTGTGGCACTTTGATCCAGTTTCAAAACCCCTCTGTTCCCCGGAGTGAAGATCATATGACTGGATACTTAGGATACTTTAAACACATATTAAGTGTTCAACTGTAATTCACTATTATTATTATTTAAATAGCTGTAAAGACCTTCGCACCACTCCCGGCATGAGGGTGTACCTGGCATATCTGATGCCTGGAATGGTCTTTTTAATTTTTTTTGAGGAAGATTAGCCCTGAGCTAACATCTGCTGCCAATCCTTCTCTTTTTGCTGAGGAAGACTGGCCCTGAGCTAACATCCGTGCCCATCTTCCTCTGCTTTATATGTGGGACGCCTACCACAGCATGGCTTGCCAAGCGGTGCCATGTCTGCACCCGGGATCTGAACTGCCGAACCCCAGGCCACTGGAGCGGAGCAGGTGCACTTAACCACTGAGCCACCGGGCTGGCCCCTGAAGTGGTCATGGTCATTTTTAATCACCCCTCTCCTTTATCTGACGACATTATTTTTAGTCATAATCATGAAATGAATAGTAATGATGTTCAGAAAAGAAACCCAGTGACAATTTTCTTTTATTGAGCTTTGTGTGTGACAATCATGCCAGTGAAAAACTAAAAAATGAAAAATAAGGTAAATATAGACAAAAATAGAAAAATGTAGTGGATTAATGGTTTTTAATTGCATGAATGGATTTTGAAAAAAACTTATTCTTACATATAGGTTGGTTGCCGTAATGAATAATAACATTACAGTTTCTGTTTTGGAACTTTTTAACTTCTGAAAAGCTGACCATGACTTTGTCAAAATTGACCTTCTTTGCGTGGTCATATTTACTATTCAGTGGAGCTAGTCAGTGTGTCAGTCTTTGCTCACGGTTAATTAAAGAACGTTTTTTTATTAATTTTAATTTCGAAAGCTTCTCTTCATGTGAAACAACAGATATCCAAATAGGGAAAGCCTTCAACATTAGCATGAGTTCATCAGAGATTCATAAAAACCCCATTTCATAATAAATTCCAGAAATTGCAATACTACCTATGTCTTTTTTTAAAAATCAATTCTAGTGGTTTTAAATATCTCCACAATTGAAACATTTTCACTAAAACATCTTCACCAGAAAAGTCTCATATGTTTTTATCTTATTTGGCAAAATTCTCCCAAGATTTTCTTCTGCAAAAGTCAGAGAAAATGGTTGAATGATGGTGAACATTAACATTCATTTAAACCACTGCTTTAGAATGGGACTCGAGCTCTTGGTGAAAATCATTCAGGCTTTCAAACACTTCTTTTCAGTTTCTTCTGGCACTGGGAGAGCAGACTCTTTTAAAACATTTTTTAAATTAAAAACCTTGTATTGAGGGGCCGACCCCATGGCCGAGTGGTTAAGTTCCCGCGCTCCGCTGCAGGCAGCCCAGTGTTTCGTTGGTTCGAATCCTGGGCGCGGACATGGCACTGCTCATCAAGCCATGCTGAGGCAGCGTCCCGCATGCTACAACTAGAAGGACCCACAACGAAGAATATACAACTATGTACTGGGGGGCTTTGGGGAGAAAAGAGAAAAAAATAAAATCTTAAAAACAACAACAACAAAACAAACAAAAAAACCCTTGTATTGAGGCTGCCTTTCAATAGATCACAGTGAGGGAGCGCTCAGAAACCCCCCCTATGTTTCCTAGAAGCAGGTTGTCTACGGGTGGTTTAGAGAGAGCAGACTCTTTGTCCTCTGTTTAAAAACAGGAAAACATAGAACCACAGGAATTGGTGGCACAAGCCGTGCAGAAAGTGAGTTCCAACCATTCTGAGCCATTTGGAACTCACTGTGGGAACAGATGCGCGTACGTGAATCTTGTGTGTGTCGGGGGCTGACCGTATAACTGGATGTTCTCTGATTGAACTTCCATGGAGAAATCAAAGCTTTTTAAAGAACAAGAAATAACAATGCGCTAATTTGAGACTCACATCTGTGTTATTAAATCTCAGCAGTAATTGCAGCAATGAGAACTTTGAACAAAATAGCTTTGGGGGGGAGTAGTATTTTATCACTGATACTGTTTAAAATTGTTGGCACGTGCAGTAATAAACAGCAGACTGACTTTTGTTGTGTTGTCGTGTTGTTTTAAAATTCTCTGTGCACAGCTCACTTCTCTTTGTCGTGCATCCGGGGTTTGCGGCTCCCACCTCCTAGCTCTGGGTGTGTCACTGCTGGCTCCTAGGGCTTCACGAATGTTTGTTATCCTTCAAGCCGCTCAGCAGACCTCCTTGGGATGCCCCGGGTCAGTGCCGGCGCTGACTGTTTCTCTCCTCTCGGTCTTCCAGATTTGCTGAGAATGCATGGGCCAGGAGCCTCTGCCTTCCCTCCTCCACCCACACTGCGTCCTTAAATCATCCTTAAACCTGTGGCTTGTTGAACACCTGCCGCTGGGGATGTGAAATCCAAAGTGAAACTGAGGCTCCAGACTATGAGGAAATTGATGGGCCCGCTCTGATTTCTGACTGGAGACTTAGCGACTTCTCTATGACCCTCCAAGTTTGCCTGATGTTCTGACAGGGCTCTGCGGAGCTAGTGAAGTTGTAAAGGGGTGAGGGGGAAGAAGACCCTTCTCAAACAGCAGTGGGGCTTCAGGCCCTGCAGGGGGTCATCCTCACTCTGCAGAGGCCACAGGCTAGGAGGGGCCTGAGGAGAAAGTGGTGTGTCCCACGAGGCCACAAGCCTCTACTGAGAGCATTGTATGTGCCAGGCTGGCTGTGCAGTCTAGCTGGTGGGCTGGGCGTGGAAAGTGCTCACTCCTTCCCCTGGGCTCCGCTCAACCATTATAGTCATCTGATAAACAGGCCATGGGGGCAGTGGCAATCCTCTGCGGGCCTCAGGGGAGGCATTGAGGAGGTGGAGACTTTGAGCCCATCTTGAGGGATGAGTAGGAGTTTGCCAGGCCTCGAGCACTGTGATGCAGAGGCAGTGTTCGCCACGGGGGTCGTTATCAGACGTCGGTACCTTCGTGTGAATTACTTGGTGTAGTGGAAAGAACTTGGCCTTTGGATTCAATTGGGAGACCTGCAGTGGAATCCTGGTAGCGGTTCTCGGGGTGCTCTGAGACCTTGGCCAAGTTAATTGCCATCTCTGAGCTATTTCCTGGTCTGTAAAATGGGGCTGCTGTAAGGATTCCAGGTGATTTGTGAAAACTCCAGGACGTGCCTGGTGCTGGTGATGGTTCCCAGATGAATCAGGGGGCGGTCCTGATTCACAGCGGGTGAAGTTGGGCACGTGGAACAGGACTGGGGCCTGGAGGTCAGGAACCTGAGAGGGCGAATGAGTTTTGCCTCCTTTTTCCAGGACACCCATGACCTTTGGGCTGCTGGGGCTGGTGCCCACTGGGGCTGCCGCGTCCCTCTCCCAGCGGCTGGCAGGGGAAGAGAGACTGAGACACATCTGAGACTGGGGAGTCTGGGCAGTCAGGCCTCACCCTCCCAGTGCTGCCTGCACCCACCCAGCTGGGGGCATGGGGTCTCAACCCTCTCATGGGCCTAAGTGGTTTTACAGCCTTCGCCCCCATATCATTTATTCCTCACACAAACCCTGCCAGATGGGCCTTAATGGCCCTGTTTTACCAGAGAAGCTCAGAGAGGTTAAGTGATTCCTGCAGGTCACACAGCAATAGAGCAGAGAGGGGCCCAGTTTGAGGGCTGGGCTCTGCTTCTGAAAACGCTGCCTCAGAGAGATGGGATTGGCACCCAGTTCCTCACATATTTTCTTTTCTTCCTAAAACCTTGGCACTGAAACTCCCAGCTCTCTCCCGGGAAGCCCCTTCTCAGCACCCACCCAGGACTTCAGTCTTTCTTTTTACAGGCTTCTAAATGTTTTTCCCAGAGCCTCAGAAATGAAGGGGATGACGTTAGGGATTTCCACACTGACCACAGTGTGTGATTTTGGGACCTCAGAGGAGAACTTGCTGTCACGCTGGGTTTCACAACCTCCACTGTGTCTCCAGCTGGTCCCAGAGCTGTCTGCGACCTTTCCAAAAAAAAACTCATAAAAACACCCCCGAGAACAGTGGCAGCAAAAACTGCCGTTGACAGAACGCTTCCCATGTGCCAGGTGGTATTTGCTGAGTGGTTTTGGGGCATTAACTTCTCTTATCCTCAGGACAGCCCCACGAATCGGGTGCTATAGTCATCCCCATTTTACAGCTGAGGAAACTGAGGCCGAGAGAAGTCGGGTAACTTCTGAAGGTTATCCAGCTAGGAAGTAGCAGAGCCCGGATTTGAACCCAGGCTTTCTGGCTCCGGAGCCCCAAGGTAGTCAGTCTGCTGTTTCTGGAAACTAAATCCATCTCGATTTAAACACAGAGCGGCCATGCTCATTCGCCTACCCTCTGCGTTTTTTGTACGCCTGAAATATTTTGTCAAAAAAACCAACTGGCAAACCCATGCCGAGGCTGAGTGTGGGTGGATTCGAATTCTGCCGTGGTGGCCTTGAATGAAAGAAAAACATTCTTTTGGTTTCGTTTCAATCCTTGGGGTGAAAATTCTCAAAGTGCCCTCGCTTCCCGCTCTGGTCCTGCCCAGTGCCCACAGCCGAGGGTCTCGCACTGGGTCAGGGTCTCCGGCCGGAGATGTGGGTTAGTCCCCAGGGATGACATGGGAGATGGTGGAATCCGATGGGGGGGGTGGGGCGGTCTCCCTTCTCCTTCGTCGGAGGGAAGAGGCTGGGGTTCAAGTTCACACTTTGCCACTTTCAGGCTGACCTTGGGTAAGTGACCTCATCTCCCTTAGCCTCAGTTTCCCCACCTGCAAAATGAGGTATGACTGTCCAGCTCAGCCTAACGCCTTAGTCTTCCCCCTCTCTCCCCTTCAAACACCCTCTCCTGGTGTTCTCAGTCTGGGCTGCACAGTAGAATCACCTGGAAGCTTTAAAAAAATGTCAGGCCTGGGCCTCATGCCGGGGGTCCTGCTTCTGGCCCAAGAGCACCCTGAGATGCCCCCCTGAACCATGCTCTTGCTCCGGTGTTCCCCGCACCCCTGCTTACCTCTCTCTAGCCCCTTTAGGGCCACTCCCTTCCCGCCGCAGTCTCTGATGGCAGGAGAGTGTGAGGGCTAAGAGTGTAGGATTTGGGTTTGAATTCTGTCTCTGCCTCCTACAGGTACCCCTCATCTTTCAAGACTTCAACAAAAGTCTCAGAGGCTGCCTTTCCCAGCTCGTCTCCAGCTCCTCTCCTCCCGTTCTCTCTCACACCCATTGCAGCCAGGCTTTTGCCTCCAACTCTCAATGGGAGCTGTTCTCGTAAAGGTCACCAATGACCCTCATCCCAGGCCACTCTCCTGACCTCCAGGCTCGTGGACTCAGCTGCCTCCTTAGCCTCTCCATTTGGCCACCTGGTGGACGTTTCAGCCCAGCAGGTCCTAGCAGGGGCACTCTGTCCTCCCTCAACCTGCTCTGTCTGCAGCCTGCCGTTCAGCCTCCTAGTTGCTTTGGCTAGAAACCTTGGGGTCATCTTGACTCCTCTTCCCTTCACACCCCACCTCGTTCCATCAGCCAATCCTCTTGGCTCTCCCTTCAAAGCAACCCAGAATCCATCACCTCTCATCTCCCACTGCCCCATCTTATCTTGGAGATGAGCCATCATCTCCGCTCTCCATCCTCCGTTCTCCCTCTCTCCCCGCCTTCCCCCCTCCACTCCAGCCATGCTGGCCTCTGGGCTGCCCTTGAACGCTCCTACCTGGAGCCTTTGCTCAGGCTGTTCCCTCTGCCTGGGTGTTCTAGACATCTGCAGGGCCCGCTTTGGCCATCCCTGATGCCCTGTTTAATATTGCACCCCCTGCCCCATCCCACTGCACTCCAGCCCCCTCCATTCTGCTCTACCTTTTCTTTCTTTTTCTTTTTTTTTTTGCAGGGAAAGATTTGCCCTGAGCTAACATCTGTTGCCAATCTTCCTCTTTTTTTTCCCCTTCCCAAAGCCCCAGTCCATGGTTGTATATCCCGGTTGTCAGTCCTGGTTCTTCCATGTGAGCTGCTGCCACAGTATGGCAACTGACAGACGGGTCATGTGGTTCCGTGATCGGGAAACGAACCCGGGCTGCTGAAGTGGTGAGAGCACCGAACTCTAACCACTAGGCCATCAGGGCAGGCTCTACCTTTTCTTTCTTTTTGTTTTTATTTGGTATCCCTTCTAATATTCTAGATGATTTACTTGTTTACTAAGGTCTTTAAAAAAATTAAAAATTTTCTGTCTCTCTCCCTGACACTGAACAAAAGCTTCACCAAGGCAGGAATCTTCGCTTTGTTCATAGCCGGAGCTCAGGAGCCCGGGGCGGTGCCTCGCTCTGTGAGCATCTGTTGAGTGAATGAGCAAATGAATGAGTTCCTTGACCCTCCTGGGCCGAGGTGGGCACCCCCAAGGTGAAGAGGTGACCTCGGTCACATATACCGTTTCCCTGGGGGTAGGGGGAGGGTACTTGTTAAAAATGCAGAGTGATTCTCCATGCCTGCCAGCAACCCCCTCTCCTGTCATCTGTGTGCAGGCTCAAGGCTGAGAACCACAGCTGGGGGTAAAGGCCGCAGGCTTGGTGGCAGGCACCCAGTGAGTTCCCGAGCATAGAGTTAGGGCACACCACACGCTCGTTTTATTGCTGTTGTCATTGTCCTGGACCTCCTCAGTGCTTCCCTTCTGCCTCTCAGAACACTGATCACTTAAATTTAAAAGGAGAGTTTAAGATACTCCACAGTGAGAATGCATCGGTGGACATATTTGAGATAAAGCTAATACAGTAACTTAGGAGAATCTAGGTGATGGTATACAGATATTCACTAAAAAATGCTTTCAGTTCCGGGGCTGGCACCGTGGCCAAGTGGTTAAAGTTCCATGTGCTCTACTTTGGCGGCCCAGGTTTGGGAGTTTGGATCCCGGGTGCGGACCCACACCATTCGTCACTCACGCTGCAACCCACATACAAAATAGAGGAAGAGTGGCATGGATGTTAGCTCAGGGCCAATCTTCCTCAGCAAAAAAACACTTTCAATTCTGAATGTTTGAAAATGTAGGTTCGAAAAATTTTCATAATAAAATGTTAGGAAGCATGCTATGAACTTAAAAATGTTCATTGCAGAAAAGCGGAAAATACAGAAAAATAGAAGGAAATGAAACCATCACAATAAGCACCCTTAGTCCTGGCACCCAGAGGGAGTGTATGCTAAGATATTAGTGTAAACCTTGTATTTACTCTGTTGCATAGTAATAATTATGTGGATTACCCCAAATTGAACACACTGCTGTTTGTCAAGTCAAGCTCTTTCTGAATCTAATACAGATGTATGTTTATTTAAACACTTTGGAAAACTAGAAAAGAATTCAAAAGAAAATTAATACCCAAAATTCTACCACTTAGTCATAAACACTGTTTACGTTGTGGTGTATTTTCCACAGTTTTTCTTTTATGTGTTTAAATTTTCCTTTTTAAATGAGGTTTAAAACATATACTGTTTCTCATAAAGCTTTTTCATTAACTATTATGTTATGGACATTTCTTGTTATTAAGTATTCTTTTAAAACAAAACTTTTAAAACATAACTGTATAGTATCCTAGTATATAAATATGGCAAGATTTAACTCATCTCTTTCTGTAGGATATTTGTGACCTTGTGATGGACATCTTTCTGGGCATTTCAGATTATTTCCTTAAGATCTGGTTTATAAATAGAAATTGGGTCAAAAGGAATGAATATTTTTAAGGTTAGTGATACAAATTGCCAAATAGCCCTTCAAAAAAGTTGTACTGCTTTCTATTCCCATCAGCAGTGAGAATGAGATCACCTGTTTACCTGCATCTTTTTCTATATTTAATACTAGTATTTTAATTTTCACCCAAACCAGATTTTAATATTCATTTATTTGATTACGAGTGAGGTAGAATATGTTTTCTTGTATTAATGGTAATATGTATTCCTCTTTTAAAAATTATTTATTATGCCCTTTGTCCATTTTTTTCTATTTTGGTGTTTAAATCTGTTTTATTGATTCATAAAAACTCTTTATATAGGAAAGACATTAACTGATTTTTTGGGTCATTTTCTTCCAGTTGTTCATAGTACCTTGTTTGTGGTGTTTTCTCAATGCATAGAATGTTCTGGCCTGGCTCTTTTGGTTATAAAATAAGAAAGCAGGCCACTTAAGCTAGCTCAAGTAAAGAAGATTTAGTTTAAGGACATACATGGAGAGGTAAGGGGATTCTCGTGAAAATCTAAGAACAGGAGCTATAATAACAGGGCCTCTCAAGGCCTAGAGCGGGGAGTCAGTTCTGGATCAAGGTGACTCGAGGCTACTCAGCAGCTGGAGTGTGTGCATCTCAGTGCTAGTGCCCCACCACTGATGCGACTCAGCCAGCAGATCTTGACACGCCTGCTTCCTTCTCTCCCATTATCAACAGGAGTCTTCTGTTTGGTCAGAGTTGGCATTCTCTGCTCCCACCGTTTGCTTGGCCCATGGTCCATTGGGGTCTCTCTTGCCTCTTCTACGTCATGACTTTTCAGTTTTAGTCCCTGCTGCCAAATAACCTGTTTTGTTTTCCATTGCTTGGTTCCTATTTTTGAGAGACAGAGAGGATTCGATTGGCCTAGTTCCACTTCTCACGGCGGGTCACAGGCTGCCAACTGCCTGGGGCCTGTACCGTCTTCTCGTCCAGCTGACTGGGGCTGGGCTGTGTGGTCACATGGTAGAAAACATGGCTGCATGGGCAGCTGAGACTGTAGGTGACCAGTTTCCCTTAAAATGGAGTATGAACATAACACGCAATGATAGAAATTTTTAATAATAAGAGCTTTAACATTTTTTAAATTATCAAAACTGTCGACGAAAATAATCCATAACCAATCTATAAATGAAAATTTGGGTGAGTTTATTCTGAACTTAAATCTTAGGATTATAACCCGGGAGAGTCCTTCCACAAAGGAACAGAGCACTCCAAAGAAGTTGGGGTACACAGGGTGGTTATATACCCTCAAAGAGGGTGTTTCACATATGATTGAAGTATCCCTCCCACAATAGTCACAAGACTGCCCTGTGGGCACAGCACTTGATGGACACAGCAGGTAGTGGGTCTGCCATCTCGGTGGGCGTAGCAGGAGGCAAGTCTATTGTCTCAAGCTGGGCGGTCACAGGTGAGCGCAGCAATCAGTTTCTAGCCTAAGGAAAGATGCTTAACCCTTAAGGAGATGCCAACGTTGGGAGGGGGAGAGAAGTAGCACCTTTATCTCAAGGGCCTTTGCTCTTGCCATAGGGAATCTCTAAAGCAGATATACAATGCATGCTCAACAGCCACGGTCAGGCCCTTTTGGAAAGACAAGGTCAGGTCGAATTAGGTTTACACAAAATGGCTTCCTCATATACTCCAATATATCCTATTGCTTGCCATTTTTATTTGTCAAAACTTTTAGTCTTTTCATTTATTCCTTTGACTTTGGCTTTTCTCCTTAGAGCGTCTTCCTCTATTCCAAGATCTACACATATCCATCTGTGTTCTTTTAAAATTTATTTTATGATTTTATTTGTTGCATTTAAGTGTCGCTGATTTTTAAGCATCAGCATGCTCATATTTACAGGTACCAGACGGGAGATGGTTGCAAGAGGTTTTGGTGACAGATAATGACCATGTTCTCCAATTAAACACTGAAAGTTCATCAACATGAGGGATTTTTTTTCCTCATCTAAAAATCTTTTGAAAAATTTTATTATAAAAGTAATTCATATTGGTAAAAAAATAGAATAGTATGACACAAAAGGAAAAAGTCTCTGAACCCCTCCCCCCATATACTGTGCAGCAGTTTGGTGTATTTTCCTCAGATCATACATAGTGTATAATACATTTTGCCTGGAAATGTATAAAAATGTATTTTAAGCAAAAATGGGATAGTAATATTTTTCAACTTACTTTTTTCGATTATTTCCGTGTCTGCTCTTGTAAATCCACCTTATTCTCTCTAACGGCTGTATGTACTTATGGATGTAGGATAATTTATTTAATTGGTCGTTATTAATGGTTGTTTAGGTTGTTTTCCCAATGTGAATTTTGGAGGCCAGAAATTGTTCCTCAATTCGCTTGTTAAGGAAAATGGCTGTTACACAGCTCTTTGTAACTCTGCTTTTGTGGGGAGAATAAAGACGTTTTGTTCTGGAATCTCGTGGGCGCAGAGTCTCTGCTTTGCCATTGTTATCATCTGTGTTGCCAGGAGAGCCCTGATTACTGTGCTGGCTGGGGATCCCCACCCCCAGCCCTGCCCTGGAGAGGCTGCTCTCTTCCTGGTGCTTCCTGCTGGTCCCTGTTCCTGGGGGAAGAAATGCCTGGTAATGTGATACAATTGGATTCCAGGACTGAGCATCAAGCTGAATGAGGGAGACATCACTGCCCATCCTTTTGTAACAGGAGTCTGCAAACTTTTTCTGTAAAGGGCCAGATAGTGAAGATTTTAGGTTTTGCAAGCCATGCGATCTCTGTTGCAAATATTCAACTCTAGGAGAGAGAAGGCTGCCGTCAACCATATGTCAATGATTGGGTGTGGCTGTGTGCCAGTAAAAGTTCACAGTCACTGAAGTTTGAATTTCATATAATTTCATGTGTCACAAAATAGTCTTTTTCTTTGGACTTTTTCCCCAACCATTTGAAAAATGTGAAAAACCATTCTTAGCTTGCATCCAAAAATAAGCAGAGGCAGAAATTTGGCTCATGGACTGTAGTTCTACTTCGAATTTTATAACACGAGTTCTTGAGTTCTTAATTTTTATTTAGCTGAGTTGGCTTATGTGTATCAAGGAATTGTTTCTCTAGTTAGATGTTAGTGACAGTGAAAGAGAATTATTCATATCCTTACTTCATGACGCCCTCTGCTCTCTGGTTCCTGCAAGGCGCCCTCTCTTGTGTGTGTGTTTTGTTTTCTTTGGTTCCCTTTTATCATGGTCTTTTACCCCATCTTCCCAGTGGCCAGCATCCTAATGTGTTTAATGTATGTACTTTAGTTTGTATGATTTTTTTCTTGTTGTTGTTTTTTTAAAAAGTATTTTTTCAGGTCTGGTTCTTATAGGATGTGCATTATTGGTTTGTGTGTGGGCATCTTTAATTTATATAAGTGGTATTGGGTTGCAGAGTTCATTCTCATTTTCCACTTGGCACTATGTCTGAAGATTATCCATGTTGCCATGTGAACATTGAGCCCTTACTTCGAACAAGTGCACAGGGCTCCATGAGTGAGTCCACCTGCTTTCACTTCATTTTGAAAAAGAAGTGTCCTTGAGTGGTATTAGATTTTGAACTTGTGTGTATTTGGAAATTTGTGTCTTTTCCCCTTACAAGGGACAGGCAGTTTGCTTGAGTATTTAAAAAATCACAACTTTTTTCCTTTCGAACTGTAGATATTCATTAAAATTTTTTTCATTTTTATTTTTAAAAATTTGTTTTAAAAAAAATTAAGGTCTCATTTACCCCTTTTAAGTTCGGTTCTATGAGGTTTTTTTTAAGGTATGCTTTTTGGTGAAGAAGAGCGGTCTGGAGCTAACATCTGTTGCCAATTTCTCCCCGCCACTTTTTTCCTCCCCAAAGTCCCAGTACATAGCTGTATATCCTAGTTGTAGGTCATTCTAGTTCTTCTATGTGGGATGCCACCACAGCATGGCTTGATGAGCAGTGTGTAGCTCTGCACCCAGGATCTGAACCTGTGAACCCTGGGCCGCTGAAGCGGAGTGTGCGAACTTAACCACTCGGCCACGGGGCTGGCCCCAGTTCTATGAGTTTTGATAAACACTTACCATTGCATAACCATGAGTTGAACTGCCCCCAAATTCCCTCACACCCCTCTGTGGTCAACCCCTCTCCTTACTCCTGGCCCCTGGCAATCACTGATCGCTTTCCTGTCGTCAAGTGATGCCTGTTCTGGAATGACACATGACTGGAATCATTCATGACGTTGCTTTGTGGGTATGGCTTCTTCCACTTAGCATCATGCGTTTGCTGGTCCCTTATCTTTTGGTGTTTAGTGTTATAAAGTCTGAGTTTCTTTGTAGGTATGTTGGTCATCGTAATAAGAATTTTTTTTCCAGCCCTGTTTCTGTGTGTAGGTCTCCTTTCATTGATATTTGTCTGGAGCACGGTGAACTCCTTGGGTCTGTGCACCTGCTGGCTGCCTGTTACTTGACACCTTGTTACTGACGTGCTACTGTGCAATTGGTAGCCTCCCTGGGGGCTGGGTCCCTGTCTTGTCTTTACGGCCTTGCTTGTTTGTGGAGACCCCCAGTTAAATTCCCCTTGGGGGATCCTTGAAGATCCTCTAACTCTCACCAAACAATTTATATATATATATATATATAAAGATTGGGACCTGAGCTAACATCTGTTGCCAATCTTTTTTTTTTCTTCTTCTCCCCAACCCCCCCCCCCCCCCCCCCCAGTACATGGTTGTATATTCTCGTTGTAGGTCCTTCCAGTTGTGCTATGTGGGACATCATCTCAGTATGGCTTGATGAGCGGTGCCATGTCTGGGCCCAGGATTCAAACCAGTGAAACCCTGGGCCACCTAAGCCAGGGAACTTAACCACTCAGCCTGGGGCTGGCCCCTTTTTTTTCTTTCATTCTGGAAAACAAATGGGATTCCTAAATTGCGACCAGAGTCCCTTGTTCTGAAATAGCTTCTCAGTAAGGTCAGGGTGCCTTGTTTTTGGAAGATAAATTATAATTGCTGCAGAAGAATACATGATTTATCTGTAAAATTCCTGTGAAAAGATTTTTTTTCCTACTATATGTCATCTTGTTTGTGGTTTTAGTGTTTCTATAAATAGAAATGAACTGCCATTGACCCTGCTTCACGGGCTTTGTAGAGTTGTGATTGGCTGTTCCCACTGGCCATTGTTTTCATCCCAAGGGAAGCCACACAAGGGTGAGCATCTGTCAGGCGCACAGAGCGTGGTGGCGGGATGTGGGCAAACCCCTGTGAGTCTGTGCTTTAAGAACAGGAGAGCCAGAGCCCCCGCCCCGCTCTTCACTGCACTGAAGGGCACGAGGCCGTGACTGCGAGTGGAGACTACAAAGGACAGAGGAGATAAGATTTAAGACTGGGTTGGACCAGAGGAGCTCATCCCCCCAATGCTGGTCCCAGTCGGAAGTCCTGCCCCACCCCCTCCCCCCTCCCCTAGCACTCAGCACAACGTCTGTTACTGGCACCTCAATAACGTTGAATGAAAGTGCTCTTGACCCTCCTGGAAGTTTTCTCCAGCCCTGCTCCGTGCTCCCCTAACAGCGTGGGGCTCTGAGCAGCATTTCAGCATCCTTGCTACCTTCCCCGGCACAGGCACACACACATACATGCGCTGTCCCACACCCGCACTCAGTGTGATATGATAAGAAATATATTTTTGGTCTTCCTCCCTAGTTCCTGGAACAGAGCTCCTAAAACCCTTGTAATTTCCTGAGTGATTGGGGTGAGAGGAGAGTCTCTTGTTATTCATAACAAGCCCCTTTCACCCTTTTCTGAGTTTATGCTAACGAGGTGTTGAGGGCTCGGAGCCAGAGGAGCCAGCCAACCAACCCGGGATTAGAGCGCTGGAACCTTCCATCCCACCTCCGAGCCCCCTGGGGCTGGAGAGGGGCTGGAGGCCGAGTTAATCACGAGTGGCTAATGATTTAATCAATCACGCTTAGGTAATGTAGCCTCTATAAAAAGCCCTAACGTGAGGGATTCAGAGAGCTTCTGGGTTGGTGAACACATGGAGGTGCTGGGAGAGTGGCACGCCGGGGCAGGGCGTGTGAGCTCTGTGTGCCTTCCCACATGCCTGGTCCTATGTACCTCTTCCATCTGGCTGGTCCTGAGTTGTATCCTTTATAATAAACTGGTAATCCAGTAAGTAAACCATTTTCCTGAGTTCTGTGAGCCATTCTAGCTAATTATTGAGTCTGAGGAGGGGTTGTGGGAACCTCTGATTTATAGCTGGTTGGTCAGAAGCACAGGTGACAACAGGACTTGTGACTGGCAGCTGAACTGGGGGGCGGGCACTCTCGTGGGACTGAGCCCTTAACCTGTGGGGTCTGTGTTAACCCTGTGCAGTTAGTGTCAGAACTGAGGTAAACTGTGGGACCCCCAGTCCTTGTCTATTGAGAATTGAATTGCTTGGAAAACCCACATATCTGGTGTCGGAAGTGTTGGTGTGAGTACGGTGTAGAGGAGACAGTGTTTGCCTTTACTTGTCCATTCACACTAACACTCACACACACCCCCTCATCATCAGGATGAGCAGCCAGGAGGACATTTCTGCCAGAGAACCACTGGGCTAGGTTGGGGAGTGTCTGTGGTTCACCCTCCCGGTTTGACATCCTCTGGCAGGGCCCCCAGCCTTTGCAACCTGGTTCCCAGTTCTCGCTCCTGTCACCTCTGACAGTCCTCTTCTTGGTGTTGCAGCCGGAGCCCAAGCCTGGAGACCTGATTGAAATTTTCCGCCCTTTCTACAGACACTGGGCCATCTACGTTGGCGATGGATATGTGATCCACCTGGCCCCCCCAAGTAAGGACGCCTGGGCTTCCACTGTGCTGGGGCTGGGAGGAGAGGGAGATGGCGGAGCTGTGGGTAACAGGTGGCCCCAACATTCTCCTTGCTTCCCGACTGGCGGGTGGTTCCTGGGTGCTACAAGAAGGCAGTTTGGTGTGGGGCAGTGGTTTTCAAACTCTGCTCCTTGGAACCCTAGGGGTTCTATAGAGGGCCTGAGATGGGCTTCCCAGGGGGCAGCTCTGCTTTTATGGGTTTATATACCATGGTTTTGGATAAACCACGTTCAACTCTTAAGGTATCGGTTTTTGGGCAGCAGACTTGGCTATGAACCCAGTTTCTACTCTCCAGCCTCGGTTTCCTTATCTGTAAATGAGGCTAAGAATACTTGACTTGGAGAAATGTTGTGAGAATTCCCCACTCCCTTTCTTAAACTTTTTATTCACACTGAGGTATAATATAAATACAGTAAAGTGCACAAATGTAATAAAGTGTATAGTCAGTGAATTTTTAAAAAATGTATCCATCCATGTGACAATGACCCAGATCAAGATCTAGAACATTCTGCCTACCCTAATCCTGCGTTCTTCCTCGATATCCTCTCCCCTCCCTAGAGGCAACCACTATTCTAGCTTCTCCTGCCATCGGTTAGTTTTGTTTGTTCGGAACTTCATGTGAGAGGAATCACAGTCTGGCCTGGGTTCTTTTGCTGGGCCCGTGAGAGTCATCCACGTTGAGTGGTAATCGTTTGTATTTTTTCGTTGCTGTGGGTTTTCCATTATATGAATACATCTCAATTTGTCATCCATTCTTCTGCTGATGGACGTCAGATTGGTTCCAATTTTCGGTCACTGTGAACACAGTTGCTGTGGACATTCTTGGATATGTCTCTCACTCATCCCTTTAATGGCCTCCCGCTGTCCTTATAGAGAAATCAGGAGTAACCAGAGTAGATGTCATCTTCCCCACCCCTGATTAACTAAACCACCAATACCTGTCCCCACATAATCTGCCTTTTGTTCTGTTAAAATGCACAGTGCCCCTGCCCTCATTTAGAAAGCCAGCCCTTATATGTGGGTCCTGGACCCCCACCTGTTACTTTCATAAGCACTTTGCTCCTCAAATTCCCTGCCTCCCTCCGTATTATCATCGTCTCCCTCTCTACTAGGTTATTCCTATCGGCATAGAAACCATGTAATATCTCCTGTTGATAAAACAAACACCCCCAGACCTCACATCCTCTCCAGCCAACTCCCCAAAGAGCAGGTCTCTTGTCTACCATGGCCATCACCGATTCCTCACTTCCTATTCTCAATTCAGTTCCCTCCACCAGGCTGTCTGTTTCACCCCTTCCTGGAACAGCTCTTATCAAGGCCACCAAAAGACCCTCCATGTCTTGACAAAGCCAAGGGTTGATTTTCTGGTCACAGCTTCTCTGCAGCACTTGACACAAGTGACCTCTCTGTTCTTCACCTGGCACCTGTCTTTCTTCCTCTCCCACTGGGCCTTTCCTTCTCGGTCTCCTGTGTGGGATCCTCCTCTCCCATATCACTAATCCTTACTTTCCCCAGGTGACCTCATTGGGTCCCCTGGCTTCCAATGCCTTCCTTTTTTTTTGAGGAAGATTAGCCCTGAGCTAACATCTGTGCACATCTTCCTTTATTTTATATGTGGGCTGCCTGCCACAGCATGGTTTGATAAGCAGTGCATAGGTCTGTGCCCGGGATCTGAACCGGTGAACCCCGGGCTGCTAAAGCGGAGCGCACAAACTTAACCGCTACACCACCTGGCCGGCCCCTTCTCATGCCTTCTATTTGTCCATATAGTCCAAGCCCATGTCCGCAGCTTAGGCCTCCCTGCTCAGCTACAGGCTTGTATAACCTCTTGACTACTTGGCATCTCCACCTGGGTGTCTAATTGGCGTGTTGAACTTGACATGCCCCACATGGAAGGCTCTGGTGGATGACACCATCCAGCTCTCAGGCCAAAAATCTAGGCAGCATTCTTGATCCTTTTCACCCCATAGCTAAGCCATGAGGAAACTCTGTTGGCTTTATCTCCAAAACTGCCTCCGGATCTGATCACTTCTCATCATCTCCATTGCTTGTGTCCTGCTATAAGCTACATCTTCCTTCATCTGATTCCACCGTGGCTCCCGGTTGGTCTCTCTGCCTCTTGCCCACTTATGGTCAGTCCCTGCTTCACTGGGCAGCCAGCGTGATCGGTCTAAAGTATAAAGCTGATTATATCACTCTTCTCCTTAGAATTCTGGTTTGGCATTTCCATCAGACGTAGAATAAGATCAGTCTGTGTGTGGCGTGTGAGGCGTGGCATGGTCTGGCTCCTGCTGCCTCTCTGACCCTCCTCGGTGTCTTCCCTCCTCCCGGGTCCCCAGACTTCAGCCACATTGGCCTCCTTGCAGCCTCTGGAACATGCCACGCTCTTTCCTCCCTGAGCTCTTTGCCCTTGCTTTTCCTTCTTCTTGCGATGCTCTCCCTGGCTTTCAGCTGCCTCCCCCTCATCATTCAATTGTCAACTCACGTGACCATTCCCAAGGTGGCCTTCCCCAGCCGGAGCCAGAGCAGCCTCCCCTCGTTATCCTCTCCTGTGTTACTGTCTTTCTTCTTCTCTGGAGCATTTTCAGCACCTGAAAGTGTCTCATTTTCTCTCTTGTTCATTGTCAGTGTCCTTTCACTAGAATGTGAGCTACTTGAGGGCAGGTGTGGTGTCTAGTTCACGCCACTGTCTCCAGCACCTTGGACAAGGCCTGGCACGGGGTAGGGCCTAAGTATTGATTGACTCTCTGCACTGAGTGGGTCTAACTGGTGGCCAAGGGGCAGGGGAAGGCATGACAGGGATCTGGGTGGACAGGTACCACCCATCACTGGGTGAGGGATGCTCTTTAAAGGGAAAAGATGCTCTACCTGCATCTTCTTACTCGAGCTTCGCAGGAATCTTGGGAAACAGGTGAGGCGAGGAGGGCTAACCTCACGCTAATGAGAAAATGGTAGAAATGAGAATTGGAAGGCAGCGTAGAGAACAACCCCAATAATAATGACAGCCGACACTGCAGGGCACTGCCCTGTACTTCACAGGCCCTGGTGAAGGCACTGTGCATTGCCAACTCTTTAATCCACAGCTCCCTGTGTGGTACCCTAGGGACAGGTAGGGACTGTCATTGTCCCTATTCTACAAGGAACGGAGACTCAGAGAAGTTAAGCAACTTGCCCAAGGTCACACAGCAGGTAATGGGGGAGGTGGGACTCAAACCCTGGCTGTCGACTCTCTATTCTCTGTGTTTAACCACGATGCATCCTGCCCGGTCTGACGTTTCCCTAAATTCAGTCATGGATTGTTTGCCTTATCCAAGTGCCGTCTCCACGATTGTCCAGCTTTTCTGCAGTGATCAGCTTCGCATATGTTAAGGAAGTGTAGCCTTGATGGAATCACCAAAGGTCACATTCTATTCCCCCAGGGAGATGGGGGTGCTCAGGGCCCATATTTGCATAACCGAGAGTCCCACTGAGTGTCACAGGATGTAGAAGACCAGCTTCTCTAGGTTAAAAAAAGATCACGGCCAGTCATGGAACTTCACTACTCCTCATTTCAGATAAGAAAGCCAAGGCCCAGAGACAGCAAACGCCTTCTCCAAAGCCACACAGCATGTGTCCGATCCTTCCCCTTTGAGTCTTCCACACCTGCTTATTCCTTTGTGGATAGTGGCAAGGGTGGATGCCTGGCTGGGGGCCCGCGCGGGCCTGCCCAGGATTGAAGTCCCTGTCTCCTCTGTGTGAATCCACAGGTGAAATCGCGGGAGCTGGTGCGGCCAGCATCATGTCTACCCTGACTGACAAGGCCATAGTGAAGAAGGAACTGCTGTATGATGTGGCCGGGAGGGACAAGTACCAGGTCAATAACAAACACGATGACAAGTACTCGCCGCTGCCTCCCAGCAAAATCATCCAGCGGGCGGAGGAGCTGGTGGGGCAGGAGGTGCTGTACAAGCTGACCAGCGAGAACTGCGAGCACTTTGTGAACGAGCTGCGCTACGGAGTGCCCCGCAGCGACCAGGTGCGTCCTCAGCCTGTGTCCCGTCCCCTGGACCCAGACTGTTCCCTCAGCTGACAGTGGCTGGGTGTCAGCCTGGGCTGTGCTGGGGTGGAGACAGAGGTGTGAGCGAGACAAAATGTCAGAGACAGAATCCCTGCCCTTGAGGACGTCACTGTCGGGGTGGGGACGGGGGTGGGGAGACCAGCAAGTTGGCACCGCAGACCAGTGCTGTTAGGGGGCGCCGGCCGAGGACGTGAGTCATAGCCATGACGGTCAGCCTGGTTGCTGAGCCTGCCTCTCTGGCCGACCAGCCCTGAGATGGACCCTTCCCACAGCCCCAGAGGCAGTTTTTATTATGCCCGCTTTACAGATGGGGAAACCGAGGCTCCCAGCACTTAAATAGCTTGTCGACGGCCATTCGTTTCATCAAACGAATCTGTGTCGAGTCTCCAGACCTGGGGCTTGTCTTTTCCTGGGGTTTGTCTGCAACGGTGCTGACTTTGTAGCAGACGTGGGATTTGAAGTCCAGGTTTGTTTGACACAGCTTTTCATGCTTATAAAAACACTGTCCTCAGCCCCGCTGAAACCCCAGGGTCAGTCCAGGGGCCCTTGGGATGCACTTTTGTTCATTTACTTAGTTTGACTGTGGCCCTGCTCCCTCTGTTTTTTGAATCTCTTTTTCTCCTGAGTAACTAGCTTCCTTCTCATTCTCTCTCATCTTCTCTCCCTTTCTGCACCTTTGACACCAATTTTTTTTCTTGGCGAGAATATTGTTTGGAAAAGTTCTTAGAGGCCTGTCGATGCAAAAAGTAGGATTTTTTGTTTCAATGAATGAGGAGGTTAAGATCTGCCAGATTGTTTATTTTTATTACTTTTTAATTTTTTGGAGATGTGGTCTCTTTCTTGTTCGGGGAGGTGGTCACGGGCATGGGATCCTGGAGTCGGGCAGACCTGGGCTGGATCTGGGCTCTGCCTTTTGCCAGCTTTATGAACTTGGCAGATTTATTCAAGTTCTCGAAACCTTGGTAAAAGAAATGATAATGCTGATCCTGGAGGGTTATTGTATGAATTCAATAAGAGCATCTTTATGCTGAGCAGAGTGCCAGCTCAGAAAGCACACAATAAATTGTAGCAGTAGAGGTGTCGTAATTGTCCTCATCTTCATTCTTTTTCTCGGTTCACCCAGTGCCTTGTCCACTGGCCTCTCTGGGCCGCAGTGACGTGATGGCGAGTCATTCACCAGCACCACCTCCAAGAATCACTCCCAGCTTTCCTCTTTTGCTGATAACCAGCTGTTTACGACACTCACCCCCATGTTGGTTACCTAGTCATCTCTGTGATGAGCTATGCGATCTTTTCCAGTGGGCATTCTCTTATTTTTTTCCTTCAGTCAGTTGTGTTATTATTGTTGTCTCCCTCTATGTATATATATGAATGTGAAAGGTGATTAACATAAAAGTGTAGGAATAGCAAGTATACATCTAGCTAGATAAGGAAAGGGCAATATTGCCAACGTTTGGTGAAGACTCCGAGAGCTTCTGAGTCAGTCTGGCTTCAACTTCCCTGAGAGTTCCTAAGAGCCTCCTTTGGGGAAGCCAGTGGGCAGGGCCAGGAGAAGAACCTCATTAGTACCTCCGCTTGAAAAGGTGATGCAACCAAAGAAGGAATCTGGAGGACGATGCCACTCAACACATCTATCTCTTGGGGATAATGGCCTTCAAAACATTTGTCTTGAGTCGCACCTGGCGATGCACAGCTGCCATCCTGGTATCTCTCTTTACCAGCACCCCAGAGATCCCCTTCAGTTCTCTCTCCTATTAATGCTTTTATCTTCTGTAGCTCTCATCTTTCTCTTTCCTGGTTTACTCCCTTGTTTTGGTGGAATACATCCTCTAATAGCTTACTGAGAAAGGATGCATTTTAAAAAGACCTTGCCTGCCTGAAAATGTCTTCATTTCCCCCTCATATTTTGATTGATAGTTTGGCTGGATATAGAATTCTAGGCGGAAAATAACTTTTTTTCAAAATTTTGAAGGCATCGCTCCATTGTTGTCTAGCTTATGCTATTATTGTCGAGAAGTCTGAAAGCGTTCTGACCTTTGACCCTCTGTATGTGACCTGTTTTTCCTTTCCAGAAGCTTGTAGAATCTTCTCTTTATCCTCAGTGTTCTGAAATATCACTGTGATAGACCTTGTGTGGATCTGTTTTCATGTGTTGTGCTGGGCACTTGATGGCTCCTTTCAATCTGGACACCCCATTCCTTCAGTTCTGGGAAATTCTATTTTCTCTTCTCTCATTCTGGAACTCCTATTATTTGGATGTTGGACCCCTAAGACCGCTCCTCTGATTTTCTTTTCTTTTCCTTTCTTTTTTTTTTGAGGAAGATTAGCCCAGAGCTAACTGCTGCCAATCCTCTTCTTTTTGCTGAGGAAGACTCGCCCTGAGCTAACATCCGTGCCCATCTTCCTCTACTTTATATGTGGGATGCCTACCACAGCATGGTGTGCCAAGCGGTGCCATGTCTGCACCTGGGATCTGAACTGGTGAACCCGGGGCCACCAAAGTGGAATGTGCACACTTAACTGCTGTGCCACCGGGCCGGCCCCTCCTCTGATTTTCTTATTGTCTCTCGCCTGTTTTCTATTTAATTATCTTTTTAAATTGGAAAACTAACATTTATTGATAGACTTAGGTATAATAGAAGTTCTTTTTTAAAAAAAGTAGCAGTGACAATATCAGCATGAAAAAGAGAAACTTATGCTAAATAAATCTGATTTCATCATTGGTGATATTGCCGCAAAATTGAGATCCTCACTCATGCATGGCTTCTACTTCAGGTAAATTTCCATACTCCTATGCAGCAGTAAACTCCACATAAAGATTTATGCTACAGGGGCTGGCCCAGTGGCATAGTGGTTAAGTTTGCGCACTCTGCTTTGGTGGCCTGGGTTCATGGGTTCACATGCAGGGTGCGGACCTAGCACTGCTCTTCAGGCCATGCTATGGCAGCATCCCACATGAAATAGAGGAGGATTGGCACAGATGTTAGCTCAGTGACAGTCTTCCTCAAGCAAAAAAAAGAGGAAGATTGGCAACAATGGATGCTAGCTCAGGGCCAATCTTCCTCACCAAAAAAAAAAAAAAAAGGATTATGCTGCAAACTTGTGAAGCCATAAAATACCCTATGAAATTCAAGGTGCTGCATTAGGAAGATTTGATAGATTTATAAGATATCTCCTAATCATTTCATTTTTAGTTATTCTTTAGTGATTATTAATCACTAAACTAAACTAAGCAGATGAAAGAACAGGTTCACAAGTTTATGTAAGTAGAATATTTTGTATCAATGCAAAATTGTCGCATAATTTAGTAAAATACGTATGTCACCAGGCATGAATAATATTTAGAGTAATTAAGTGCAATTCCAACTCTTGAGATAGTGAAATAACTAAAAAATATTTTCTATCATTTACTCTTTTGATAAACAATAATTCAACTCTTCTTGCAAAATGAAACAATACAAATTGGACGCATCACACGTTTCTTCCTATGGCGTTAGCCCTGTGCACCTACCCGTCCACCCAAAAGTGGCAGAACGATGGCAACACAACAACAATAAAACAGCATAAACAATTCTTCTGGACCCCACCACAGAAAAGGAAACCAGAATCGACTACAAAATGAACAGAGGTGCCATCTTCCAAAGATTTCCTCTTTCATTTCTTGGCCTACGATGAGAGTTCCTCAACCTCAGTGCTATTGACATTTGGGGCCATTGACAGTGAAGATAATTCCTCATTGTTGTGACCTGCCCTGTGCCCTGCAGGGGGTTGAGCAGTGTCTCTGGTCTCTACCCACTGCGTGCCAGCAGCACTCCCTCCCTGATCCCCAGGTGTAAGAACCAAAAATGTCTGTAGATGTTGGCTCAGTTCCCCCAGGGGGCAAAGCTGTGCCAGTTGAGAACTACTGGCTCCGTGAGTAATGATCACAATACACGGGGTGGCCACATTAAAATGTAACTTCCACCCACGTCCCATCTCACTGGAGACGGTGGAGTTAGTAGCTACAGGAAAACGTCCAGCAGTGGTTTCCTTTGTAAGTGCTGTCGAAGCAGCCCTTCTCCTTTCCATTTAACTCATGAACGCATTTTGGTCTTTAAGAATCTGGTCCGTCATTTGTTGTTGCTTTGGGCTCTTTGAAGCAGACTAGGTTTCCTTTAACTGAAGTTTGTGACTCCTCTAACCTCCTGGTCAGAAAGGCAAGTGACGGATTGAAACTGTAGTTTAAAATGTAGTTTGTGCTTTGCATGCATAAGAATGTTTAAAATAGATTCTCCTGCCTGACACCTACTTAAAAATACTCAGGCTTCAAAAAGGTATATTTAGTAAGCTTTCGTAAATAAGCTTCCATATTTAATACTACTTAAAAAAAAAGCAACTAGGAGCTACATTCATACTTAAGTCTATTCAGTGTCAGATAAAATATTTAGATAAATGGAAATCAAAGATGTGGCCAATGGCAGTATGTATATTACATAAATCTGGATAAATTGCAGGGTATTATTTTTAAATTACTCTAAACAAAGCAAATTGCTATACAAATATTTTGTAACCATTTTTATTTTTTAACCTCTCATAGTCTAAATTCAATTGCCTTCAGAATGACACTGTTCTTCTCATTTTCTCTTTTATCCACTTAGAACATTGCTGAAAGTGAAGAAAACACAGAATTTGTTTTTTCCCCAGAAACAGTTCAGGCTTCACTAAATAGGGGCTTCACTCAGAGGAGCTGTCTAGCATTAACAGCTAATTGTCTGCAGTCTGATAGAATTCCAGTTTGCCTGCTTTAAAAAATGGCAGATTTCTTAGCATTTCTAATGAGGGACTTTTTCTCTTTCATAATATTCTGATTTAAGACCTGTGATGCACACCATGTCGCCCATTTTCAAGATCAGAACTGTAATTTCAGCCCCGTGGGTGGGCTGGACCCATCAGCCTTTTAACAAGAAAATCATCAATGGCGCCTGAAGGTAGCGCTGATTCTTAGGCAGATTCTTTCCTTGTAAAATTTGCACCATCAGGACTAACTAGGTACCACTTTCTTGTATTTAATTATACTCTTTGACTCTGTACAAAGCATGACCGTAAACAATGAGGTTATTGTTGCTTTCCTGGACAGACTATTCTTTGTACGAACCAGCTGCATCAGCATTTGTTCTCACCCTATGAGGTTCTGTAACTCGGGGCATATTGTGCTTCCTCCATTATCGGCAAACCGTTTCTCCCGCCCTGACACATAGTATAGGAAGGAAAATGCTGGATACGAGTGGTTTTATGCAGGTTCCCTAGCAAGTTAGCCGAACAGAACCACAGCTGCCACAGAGTCATGCCTAATCACCTTTAAGAGGAAGGTCTGAAGACTGACCGGCAATGGAACCTCAGGTCCAGTAGCTTCATCCGAACTTTTGTCATCGTGCTGTCAACTAAAAAAGCAAATTTGCCTGTTGTTTTATCTCAAAATGGGTGTATTTGGGGATAGCCAAAAGAATTGCAAAGCAGGATGTGCGTGCTGTGGCAAACCGCAGGCAAATCCAGAAGAGAAAGGAGGGGAGCTGCCTTTATAGAGAAAAAGGGGGAGTGGGAGGGGCTGTGCTAAAGGAAAGTCCATTGGGGGAAAGGAACAGTTCAGGGCGGCAACAGCTTCTCATTGGCTGAGCTGTGGTGTTTGTTTCTCATTGGCTGAGCTGCTGCCCCGAGAGGAGAGAAATATTCCTTCAGTAGTCAAGTAGTTTTACTTCCTGTCCATCTTTTCCTGTTTGGTGTAATTGATGATGTATGACAGGGCATGAGAGCTCCCCCTACTGGCCTTCCCAACTCCGGTTTCGTTCAAGTTTCTTTTTATTACTTTCCATGCATTCTGGCTGCTGAGAACGTCAGTTCTGGGTACCTTGTGATGTTAGTCACACTGGTGCATTTCCCGCCGTTTCACACATCTATGCTGGACATATTTGTGGCCCAGATAAGCATGGGCAGTGCCAATATATATACACATATATATACCAGGGAAGACCTCCACATTCTTCTCTACATTGGTCACATAGGAGTTTTAGCAGCCACAACATACACAATCCAGGCAAGCTCTGTGCTTAGAGAATCAAGGGCAGCATCATGTAAGGATGTGGGTTTTGGGTACCAAGTCCACATTTTCATCCTTTTTTTTTTTTTCTCTTTTACAGGGGCATTTAATTCATTCACAGTTATTTTGATTATTGATATATTTGGATTTATTCTTGCCATTTTATTTATTTTCTTTATGAGATCTTTCTTTTAAAATTCTCCTTATTGGCTTTGATTTCCTACATTGTTTTTATTCTCCTAAGCTGCCCTTAAAATTTTTAGTATTAAACTTTTTTATTTTATAAAAATCTTGAGCTAATTGGTACATAAACCTTCCCCCAAAACAAGACAAGAATTTTGCAATTCCAACTTTCCTGCCTAGTTCTAACTCTTTTTTTTTTTTTAGATTTTTTTTATTAAGGTTATGAAAGTTAACATCCTTGTGAAATTACAGTTGTACATCATTATTAGTCATGTTGTAGGTACACCACTTCACTCCTAGTGCCCTCCCCCACCCCCCTTTCCCCTGGCAACCACCGATCAGTTCTCTTTGTCCATATGTTAACTACCACCTATGAGTGGAGTCATACAGAGTTTGTCTTTCTCTGTCTGGCTTATTTCACTCAACATAATACCCTCAAGGTCTATCCATGTTGTGAATGGGACAACTTTGTCCTTTTTTATGGCTGAGTAGTATTCCATTGTATATATATATATATACACCACATCTTCTTTATCCAATCATCAGTTGCTGGGCACTTAGGTTGGTTCCATGACTTGGCTATTGTGAATAATGCTGCGATGAACATAGGGGTGCATGGAACTTTTGGAATTGCTGATTTCAGGTTCTTGGGATAGATACCCAGTAGTGGGATGGCTGGGTCATAACGTATTTCTATTCTTAACTTTTTGAGGAATCTCCATGCTGTTTTCCATAGTGGCTGCACCAGTTTGCATTCCCACCAACAGTGTATGAGGGTTCCCTTTTCTCCACAGCCTCTCCAACATTTGTCACTCTTGGTTTTGGATATTTTTGCCATTCTAACAGGTGTAAGGTGATATCTTAGTGTAGTTTTGATTTGCATTTCCCTGATGATTAGTGATGATGAGCATCTTTTCATGTGTCTATTGGCCATCCGTATATCTTCTTTGGAGAAATGTCTGTTCATGTCCCCTGCCCATTTTGTAATTGGGTTGTTTGATTTTTTATTGTTGAGTTGTGTGAGTTCTTTGTATATTATGGAGATTAACCCTTTGTTGGATAAATAACTTGTGAATATTTTTTCCCAATTAGTGGGCTGTTTTTTTGTTTCAATCCTGTTTTCTCTTGCCTTGAAGAACTCTTTAGTCTGATGAAGTCCCATTTGTTTATTCTTTCTATTGTTTTCCTCGTCTGAGGAGTTATGGTGTCTGAAAAGATTCTTCTGAAACTGATGTCAAAGAGTGTACTGCTGATATTCTCTTCTAGAAGACTTATTGTTTCAGGCCTAATCTTTAGGTCTTTGATCCATTTTGAGTTTATTTTAGTAAATGGTGAAAAAGATTGGTTGATTTTCATTCTTTTACATGTGGCTGTCCACTTTTCCCAGCACCATTTGTTGAAGAGACTTTCTTTCCTCCATTGTAGGCCCTCAGCTCCTTTGTCAAAGATTAGCTGTCCAGAGATGCGTGGTTTTATTTCTGGGCTTTCAGTTCTGTTCCATTGATCTGTGCACCTGTTTTTGTACCAGTACCATGCTGTTTTGATTACTGTAGCTTTGTAGTATGTTTTGAAGTCAGGGATTGTGATGCCTCCAGCTTTGTTCTTCTTTCTCAGGATTGCTTTAGCAATTCGGGGTCTTTTGTTGCCCCATATGAATTTTAGGATTCTTTGTTCAATTTCTCTAAAGAATGACACTGGAATTCTGATTGGGATAGCGTTGAATCTGTAGATTGCTTTAGGTAGTATGGACATTTTAACTATGTTTATTCTTCCAATCCATGTGCATGGAATGTCTTTCCATCTCCTTATGTCGTCTTCGATTTCTTTCAAGAAGGTCTTGTAGTTTTCGTTGTATAGGTCTTTCACTTCCTTGGTTAAATTTATCCCAAAGTATTTTATTCTTGTTGTTGTGATCGTGAATGGGATTGAGTTCTTGAGATCTTTTTCTGTTAGTTCATTGTTAGCATATAGAAATGCTACTGATTTATGTATGTTGATTTTATACCCTGCAACTTTGCTGTAGTTGTTGATTGTTTCTAATAGTTTTTCTATGGATTCTTTGGGGGTTTCTATATATAAGATCATGTCGTCTGCAAACAGCGAGAGTTTTACTTCTTCGTTGCCTATTTGGATTCCTTTTATTTCTTTTTCCTGCCGAATTGCTCTGGCCCAAACCTCCAGTACTATGTTGAATAAGAGTGGTGAAAGTGGGCACCCTTGTCTTGTTCCTGTTCTGAGAGGGATGGGTTTCAGTTTTTGTCCGTTGAGTATGATGTTGGCTGTGGGTTTGTCATATATGACCTTTATTATGTTGAGGTACTTTCCTTCTATACCTATTTTATTGAGGGTTTTTTATCATAAATGGATGTTGGATCTTGTCAAATGCTTTCTCTGCATCTATTGAGATGATCATGTGGTTTTTGTTTCTCATTTTGTTAATGTAGTGAATCACGTTGATTGACTTGCGGATGTTGAACCATCCCTGTGTCCCTGGTATAAATCCCACTTGATCATGGTGTATAATCTTTTTGATATATTGCTGTATTCGGTTTGCCAAAATTTTGTTGAGGATTTTTGCATCTATGTTCATCAGTGATATTGGCCTGTAGTTTTCCTTCTTTGTGTTGTCCTTGTCTCGTTTGGGGTTCAGGGTGATGTTGGCTTCATAGAATGTATTAGGGAGTGCTCCATCTTCCTCTATTTTCTGGAACAGTTTGAGAAGGATAGGTATTAAATCTTCTTTGAATGCTTGGTAGAATTCTCCAGAGAAGCCATCTGGTCCTGGACTCTTATTTTTGGGGAGGTTTTTGATTACTGTTTCTATTTCTTTACTTGTGCTTGGTCTATTCAGATTCTCTATTTCTTCCTGATTCAGTTTGGGTAGGTTGCATGAGTCTAGGAATTTATCCATTTCTTCAAATTTGTTGGCATATAGTTTTTCATAGTATTGTCTTATGATCCTTTGTATTTCTTCGGTATCTGTTGTGATTTCTCCTCTCTCGTTTCTAATCTTATTTATTTGAGACTTCTCTCTTTTTTTTTTAGTGAGTCTGGCGAAGGGTTTGTCGATTTTGTTAATTTTTTCGAAGAACCAACTCTTTGTTTCATTGATCCTTTCTACTGTCTTTTTTATTTCAGTATCATTTATTTCTGCTCTAATTTTTATTATTTCCCTCCTTCTACTGACTTTGGGCTTTGTTTGTTCTTCTTTTTCTAATTCTTTTAGGTGTCATTTGAGGTTGTTTATGTAAGATTTTTCTTGCTTGTTGAGGTGAGCCTGTATTGCAATGAATTTCCCTCTTAGGACTGCCTTTGCTGCATCCCAATCATTTGGTACGGTGTGTTTTCATTTTCATTTGTCTCCAGATAATATTTGATTTCTTCTTTAATTTCTTCAATAATCCATTGTTTGTTCAGTAGCATGTTGTTTAGTCTCCACATTTTTGGCCCTTTCCCAGCTTTATTCTTGTAGTTGATTTCTAGTTTCATAGCATTGTGATCAGAAAAGATGCTTGATATTATTTCAACCCTCTTGAACTTATTGATGCTTGCTTTGTTTCCCAAGATATGGTCTATCCTTGAGAATGTTCCATGCGCACTTGAGAAGAATGTGTAACCTGCTGTTTTTGGATGAAGTGTCCTATATATATCTGTTAGGTTCATCTGATCTAATTTTTCATTTAATTCTATAATTTCCGTGTTGATTTTCTGTCTGGATTATCTGTCCATTGGTGTTAATGGAGTGTTGAGGTCCCCTACTATTATTGTATTGTCCTTTTAGTTTTGTTAATAGTTTCTGTATGACTTTTGGTGCTCCTGTGTTAGGTGCGTATATATTTATAAGTGTTATGTCATCTTGGTGGAGTGTCCCTTTTATCATTATATACTGCCCCTCTTTGTCTTTCTTTATCTGTTTTGCTTTGAAGTCTACCTTGTCTGATATTAGTATAGCGACACCTGCTTTCTTTTGTTCATTATTGGCTTGGAGTATTGTTCTCCATCCCTTCACTCTGAGTCTGTGTTTGTCTTTGGGGTGAGGTGTGTTTCCTGGAGGCAGCATATTGTTGGATCTTCTTCTTTGACCCATCCTGCCACTCTGTGTCTTTTGATTGGAGAGTTCAATCCATTCACGTTTAGAGTGATTATTGAAATGTGGGGGCCTACTGTTGCCATTTTATCACTTGTTTTCTGGTTCTTTTGCATTTTGTCCTGATGGAGAGCTGTTACTTTGTGTTATTGTCCTTCTGCTTATCTCCTTTGTTCTGGATTTTGTCACCCCTTTCCTTTTTTTGATTTTTCATGACTGAGGTTCCTCCTGAGCAGTTCTTGAAGAGGAGGTTTTGTGGCGATGAACTCCCTTAACTTTTGTTTATCTGGGAAAGTTTTTATTTCTCCATCGTATTTGAAGGATATTTTCGCTGGGTAGAGTATTCTTGGCTGCAGGTTTTTGTCCTTCAGAGTTTTGAATATTTCATTCCAATCTCTTCTAGCCTGTAAGGTCTCTCCTGAGAAATCTGCTGATAGCATTACGGGGTTTCCTTTGTAAGTTATTTTCTTCTGCCTGGCTGCCCTTAGTATTTTCTCTTTGTCGTTGACTTTTGCTAGTTTCACTACTATATGCCTTGGGGTTGGTCTTCTTGTGTTAATAAAGTTTGGAGATCTATTGGCTTCTGTCACATGAAGTTCCATCTCTCTTCCCAAGTTTGGAACGTTCTCAGCTATTATTTCTTTGAACAGGCCTTCTGCCCCCTTCTCCTTCTCTTCTCCCTCTGGTATACCTATAATCCTTATGTTGCATCTCCTAATTGAGTCGGATAATTCTCGGAGAGTTTCTTCATTTCTTTTTAGTCTTAGTTCTCTCTCCTCCTCTGCCTGCAGCATTTTTATATTCCTATCCTCCAAATTCCTAATTCTGTCCTCCATATTATCGACCCTACTGTTCAGGGAGTCCAGATTTTTCTTAATCTCCTCCATTGTGTTCTTCATCTCCAGTATTTCTAATTGGTTCTTCTTTATAGTGTCAAGCTCTTTTGACATAGCTCCTGAACTCATTGAGTTGTCTATCTGAATTCTCTTTTAACTCGTTGAATTTTTTAATAATGGCAGTTTTGAAATCATTGTCATTTAGGTTATAGATTTCATTGTCTTTGGGATTGTTTTCTGGGTGCTTATCATTTTCCTTCTGTTCTGGAGATTTAATATATTTTTTCATACTGCTTGATGGTGTGGATTTGTGCCTCCGCATAGAGATAGAGTTTAGTCGCTGCTTCCACTTGTTGCGACTGGTGTGTGTGTGGGGGCAGCTGTTTAGACTGCACCAACCAGGAACTCTGTCAGCTGTTACTGACTGGACCTGGACCCCTCCTCGTAGTCACAGTGGTCCTGTGGGGTCCCTCATCAGTTGTGGGGGCAATCGCAAGGAGGCCTCAGGCTGCTGGTGCCTACTGTTGCAGCCCACTTAGACGTGCTCCCTCCTTGTGGTCTGCAGTGGTGTTGTGGGCTTTCCCAGCAGCCAGGAGCAGGATCACCTATAATCGCTGCTTTGTCTCAAACAGAGCCCACAAGATCACACTTGTCCACTATAGGTCCCAGCAGAGCTATG
The DNA here is from genome assembly GCF_041296235.1 of Equus asinus. Lineage (NCBI taxonomy): Eukaryota > Metazoa > Chordata > Mammalia > Perissodactyla > Equidae > Equus > Equus asinus. Next base: position 41,823,291 of record NC_091806.1, on the reverse strand, counting down.
GGTATCTTCTGCAGTCTGTTGTTAGCTCACCTGGCTGTGCTACTTTTGCCCCAGGGCCTTCCTGCCTTGCGATTGCCAGTCAGGACCTCTCCACTAGTGCTGTGCAGAGGCTTTCACTGAGGCTGCTGTAGGAACCTGGAGTTCCCCCCTGGGCTACGTAGCCGTTTCACCAGAGCTCCACTCTGCCCCACTCCACTCTCACGGGATCTCTGGGAGCCCCTTGCCTCATCTAGGACATGGCCAGAGTCCGTGGGCCTGGCGGTGGTTTGTAAGCTGCTGCCTTGTGGGGAATTCTGCTCTAGGGAGCTTCCTGGTGTTCTGGATGCTGGGCGGGGCCTCCCTGCCAATGGCGAGCAGAGGCCCTCCCTGCTGGGGGTGTGCGGGACCCTGGAGCGTTCCCCTGGGCCTCAGAGTCGGGTGTTGGAGCTCCACCCAGTCCCCAAGCATGTCTATGGGAAGTCCGGGCACCCCCTGTGCCAGAGACCGTGGGCCCAGCAGCAGCTGGTGGTCTGGTGCAGTGCCAGGGAATCTGCCCGCCGGGAGCCTCCCTTTGTTCTGGATTCTGGGCGGAGCCTCCCTGCTAATGGCAAGCAGAGGCTTTCCCTGCCGGGGGGGTGTGGGACCCCGGAGCCTCCCCCCGGGCCACAGAGCCGGGTGCTGGACCTCCAACCGTGTCCCCAAGCACATCCACGGGAAGTCCAGGCACCCCCTGCACTGACCCGTGCGCCGGAGGCTGTGGACCCAGCAGCAGCTTGCGGTCTGGTGCCGTGCCAGGGAATCCGCCTGCCGGGAGCTTCCCTTTGTTCTGTATTCTGGGCGGTGCCTCCCTGCTAATGGCGAGCGGAGGCCTTCCCTGCCAGTGGGTGCGGGACCCTGGGGATTCCCCCTGGGCTTAGATGTAATCGCGGGGGGCTTGAGTAGGGCTGTTGTCACCTGTTTCCACCATCGCTCTGCTGGTGAGTGCACACTCCCGCCCTTGGTGTGTGGCGATGCTATGGGGGAGTCCGCTGGAAGAGAGCCTCCTGCAGGAACTAGGCTGACCGGGGGTCGGGGGTCAGGGGTTGGAGAGTTTTCACCTATTTCCACCTCCTCCCAGTGGGAAGTCTGTCTGCCTTCCGATGTATAGTAGCACGAGACTCTTAGGCATCTTGAGATGCTATCTGGATATCCTTAGGTTGGCTCCCGCCTGGCCAGCTGAGAAGCTCCGCTGCTCCCAAAGGTGGCTTTTTTCCTCTCTGGCTGGAGTTACTGCCTCTTCTGCTTTCGTCAGGACTGTCCCTTGTTGTGGGGGTTCTTTTTATCCAGTTTTCAGTTTTCAATCCAGGGTGATTCTTCCTAAAATTGTTGTAACCTGGTTGTGTTTGTGGGAGGAGGCGAGTTCAACGTCTGCTCACAGTGCCATCTTGATGAGAACTCCCCCACATTTTCATCCTTTTTGTTCCTGGGATTCAGTATACTGTCTTCATTGGACTTCTTGGCATAAAATGATGATTAAGAATCTTCTCCTTTGCTGCTCTTGACTCTACTTAAGTGCCTGGCTTGGTTTTAGGGTGAGATTTCCTGATCCATGTTCACAACACTCTTTCATGCCTTCAGTGGGAAAAAGTACAGTTTTGCTGATTTTGGCCATTGTGCTTTCATTGGGAATGGTTGCTATAAGCTGACAAGAGATTTTGCTCCTTCTTTGCATTGTCACAGGAGCTGATGCCCCCAGAGTTGGGTCCTGGAAAATGCTAGAAATAGGAAGAGGCTGAACTTTCTCACTGTTGCTTGATGATCTGGATCATTTCTATTCAGTTGTGTTACCTTCAGTGTTGCTGTTGGACCTGATAAAACATGAAGGGTTGAAATGGCGAATGTGAGGACATCATGGCTAAGAGACTGGGAAGGAAGCTGGTGAAAGGGCCGTGGGATACACTGGCCTTCCTGCTGGACTGTGAATGAGGCAACAGACCTCTGTGTTGGGAATGGTTTCCAAGCTTTGGAGTGCATCCTTCTTAAATTTATTGAGGTTTGCCTTGTTTCCCAATATATGGTCTATCCTTCAGAATGTTCCATGTGCACTTGAGAAGAATGTATATTCTACAGTTTTTGGATTGAGTGCTCTCTATATATCTATCAAGTTCAGCTGGTCTAATTTTTTGTTTAAGTCCACTATCTCCTTGTTGACTTTTTGTCTGGATGATCTGTCCATTGATGTTTGTGGGGTGTTGAGGTCCCCTACTAATACTGTGTTGTCATTGATATCTCCTTTTAGGTTTATTAATAGTTGCTTTTTGTATTTTGGTGCTCCTGTGTTGGGTGCATACAAGTTTATGTGTTATATCTTCTTGGTGGAGAGTCCCTTTTACCATTATATACTGCCCCTCTGTGTCTCTCTTTACCAGTTTTATCTTGAATTCTACTTTGCTGATATAAGTATGGCAACACCTGCTTTTTTTTGTTTGCCATTAGCTTGGAGTATTGTCTTCCATCCCTTCACTCTGAGCCTGTGTTTATCTCTAGAGTTGAGATGTGTTTCCTGGAGGCAGCATGTTGTTGGGTCTTGTTCTTTAATCCATCCTGCCAATCCTTGTCTTTTGATTGGAGAATTCAATCTGTTTACATTTAGGGTGATTATTGAAATATGAGGGCATAATACTGCCATCTTATTGAATGTTTCCTGGTTCTTCTGCATTTCCTTTGTTTCTCACCCCGTGTATTTCGGACTACCAATTTGATTAAGTAGTTTTCTCCATTGGTTTTCTTCTTTTTCTCCTTGTTTATTGTAAATGTCTCCGTTCTAATTATTTGTTTAGTGGTTAGCCTTAGGTTCGTATAAAAAATCTTGTAGTTGAGATGGTCCATTTTCTGATAGCCTCTTATTTCCTTAGACTATAGTGATTCCATCCTTTTTCTCCTCCCCTTCTAAGTTATTTTTGTCATATCTTTTTCCATCTTGTGTTGTGAGTTTGTGGTCAAAAAGTTGAGATCATTTTTGTTTTGGTGTTGTCCTTTTCTTTATCCTTGATGTTAGAGTTCAGCATTTACTAACCCGAGCTCATAGAGAGCTGCCATTTTCGGATTATTGCCTACCTATTCATCTCCTTGCTCAGGGCTTTGTAGCCCCTTTCCTATTTTTTTTTCTTTTTCAGGTATGATGGCCTTCTTGAGGATTTCTTATGGGGGGGTCTTGTGGCGATGAACTCCCTTAGCTTTTGTTTAACTGCAAAAATTTTTATTTTTCCATCATATCTGAATGAGATTTTCACTGGATAGAGTGTTCTTGGCTGAAAGTTTTTGTCTTTCAAGATTTTGAATATATCATTCCACTCTCTCATAGCCTGTAAAGTTTCTGCTGAGAAATCTGCTGAAAGCCTACTAGGGGGTTCCTTTGTAGGTTATTTTCTTCTGCCTTGCTGCCTGTAGTATATTTTCTTTATCCTTGATTTTTGCCAGCTTCACTACTATATGCCTTGGAGTGGGTCTTTTTACCTTGACAAAGTTAGGAGATCTGGAGGCCTCTTTCACATGGATTTCCAGCTCACTACCCAGGTTTGGGAACTTCTCAGCTATTATTTCTTTGAACAAGCTTTCTGCTCCATTTTCCTTCTTTCCCCCTCTGGAATACCTATAATCCTTATGTTGCATTTCCTGATTGAGTCAGATATTTCTGAGAGCTTCTTCATTTCTTTTTAGTCTCGGTTCTCTCTTCTCCTCCCTCTGAAGCATTCTTATAGTACTATTCTCTAACTGGCTGATTCTCGCCTCTATATTGTCAGCTCTGTTGTTTAGAGAATCCAGATTTTTCTTTATTTTATCCATTGTGGTTTTCATCTCCAACAATTCTGATTGGTTCTTCTTTATGGTTTCAATCTCCTTTATGAAGAAGCTCCTGAATTTGTTAATTTGTCTTTCTGTGTTCTCTTGTAACTCACTGAGTTTTGTTTTGTTTTTTTTTTTTATGATAGCTGTTTTGAGTTCTTTGTTGGTTTGGTTATGAATTTCTGTTTCTTCTGGGTTGGTTTCTGGGTACCTGTCACTTTCCTTCTGGTCTGGAGCTTTAATATACCTACTCACGCTGCTTGATGGAGTCGATCTTTGTTTCCTCATCAGGTCGCAGCTGCCACATACTGCCACAGGATGGGCATCAGGTGCTGTGTATTCTGGGCCCAGCATGAGCAGGGGCTCCCCAGCTCCAGCCACTGACTGCTTTTCTCTCTGAGTGACTGACTGATGGCAGATCTGGAGCACTGGGCAGGGGGAAGAGTACTCTCCTTCCCCAGTGCTGCTCCCAGCCCCTGCTTGTCTCTCTGTATGGAAAGGCCTTTGCACTTTCCCTTTCTCTGCTGCCACTGCCACACTCTCCATGCTGTGCTCTGGATGATTCTGGGGCTGGAGTACTGGGCGGGGGTCGGGGTGCCTCTTGGCTGTGCCCTATCCCCTCCATGGCTGCCACTCTCCGCATTGTGCTCTGGATGGCTCTGGGGCTGCACACTTTTCCTGCTGCCACCACCAAGCACTCTACTCCTTGCTCTGGGTGAACCAGGGGCTGGAGTGCCTACACCCTTTCCCTGCCACCACTACCATGCTCACCACACTGTGCTCCAGACGATTCTGGGCCTAGAGTACTTGGCAGAGACAGGGCACCCTTCTCACCTGTGTACTTCCCACCACCGGGGCTGGCTCTCTCCACAGAGCTCCTCCACATCAGCTTCCACTTCCTCTGGAGGACCCAGCCCCACCACCACCTTCAGGCGTATGGCTGCGTGGGTCTCCCAGACGTCTTTTGTGATGTGTATATGCCCTCTGCTGGTGTATGAATGTCCTTTTGGTTGTATCTTAGAGGGGAGAGTCCAGGGGAAGAGCTTCCTCTGCTGTTATGCTGACGTCACTCCTGGAGTGCATCCTTAACGCTCATTAACAGAGGCTCCTTATCTGCACTGAATCTGAACCTCTTAATTCCACTGGAGCTCAAGTCCATGGCTACCATGTTTTAGTCTGTCAGCAGACTGTAAGATAGGGCCTTGAGCTGTATGTGAATAGTGTTGTGAACATCAAATGGACTTGAATGCTGAGGTGAAAGAAGAGCTAGCTATACCAATGCTGACTACTGAAAGCTTATTAAAAGTGACAAATCTCTAAAATCTGAAACACCAGTAGGAATATTCAGTGCACTTTTAGGCACTTGAGATAAACCAGATTGAAGATCAGAGGTCAAAGGTAAAGGCAAATGTTTCAAATGAAGTGAAGGATAAGTCTGAGCTGTGTATCTGTGTGTGCATATCCTCTCAAAGCAATGGCCCGTCACTGGACAAAGCCAACATATCAGAATGGTAATCAGTTGCTTCTCTTATATCTGTGCCAGCATAGTTATCTGTGTAATATATTAGCAACATTTTCTTGTGACTAGTCGCTAAGATGCTTAATTGTTTGTCTTCCTAAAACTGCCTGTAATCTTTGCCTCGACTAAGGGATGGTTTCCTCCTCATCTCTTGCCTTTCCAGTTTTGTAGAAATGGTGTTGACGTTTGAAGTTAGCAGGTGCAATATGGTTTTGCATCAGGTTCCTGGGCTTACTGTGCATGTCTCTATTTCTTCATCTTTCGTTCTTCTTCCTGGAAAAGTTAGCGAAATTTAATTTTTAGTTTTTCAAAGTAATGCAGGCACAGAACTTGAAAAGACAACTAGTGCTCAAAGACTTATAACAAAACACGGAGTTCCCTGCCCCACCCCTCTTACTCCTCCCATCCTCCATCCCAAGAGGCAACCCCTCTTCTTTCTTTTAGTCAATTATTTTGGCACTTACCTATTTCTGAATTTTGAAACAATATGTGTATACTGCTGTCTTTTTTATTCAGAAATTTTGGATATGCTCTTTTGACCTCTTATAATGGTAAGTGAGGGTTAAACTGTTTAATACCATAAGCCCCTCTCCCTCCCCCATTCTCTCAGTATAATTTCATATTATACATTTTTATTAAATTAATATCCAGTGTTTGTTTTATGCCTATGCAAATTTTACTCACAGTTGAGTGCTGTGGTGCATTGTGATAGTTTCCTTCCTTTTTTGGGAGGAGGGGGTTTCTTTTTTCTTGAAGATAATTATTACCTCCTTTCATTGCTTAGTTTTCCTTGTACCTCTTGTCAGTTCTTCCTACAGCATCCAATTAGCTCTCAGTGCAGTGTTCCACGAGGGAAATCCCATCAAGCAATCCATCAGTTCTAGCATGTTTTTCTTGGGTACATCCATCCTGGAGACAGCCATTCTGTTGTCTGTGCTGGTTGGTCCTTGGCTGACTGCATCCTTCACTCTAGGACATCCTCTGCTGTCATCCTTCAGATTTCCCCTGCCTTTCTCTTGGATTGGATTCCTTGGTTCCACAGTCTCTTCATTTCTTCTTTGTTTGCTCTTTCTCTTATTTAGGTAGACCATATCCCCCAGAAGGTGCTTTGGGTTAGAAAGAGAGTACATGGGAGAGGACAATGGTGATGACAGTCAACTGAACATGCCAGGCTCGAGTCCCACTGCTCTAATCTGGATTTGGTACTGTATGAGTTTCCTATGGCTGCTGTGACAAATTACTACAAACTTAGTGGCTTAAAACAACACAAATTTATTGTCTGATAGTTCTGGAGGTCAGGAGTCCGAAAATGGTCTTTCTGGGCTAAAATCAGGATGACACTGGGGCTGTGTTTCTGGAGGCTCCTGGGGAGAATCTGTTTTCTAGCCTTTGTCAGCTTCTTGAGGCTGCCCCACAAACCTTGGCTTGTGGCCCCTTTCCATCTTCAAAGTCAGAATGGCTGGCTGAGTCTTTCTCACATTGCATCACTATGACGCGACTCTTCTACCTCCCTCTTTCATCTTTTAAGGAACTTTGTGATTACATTGGGCACCCCTGGATAATCTCCCTATTTTAAGGTAAATTGATTAGCAAGTTTAATTCCATCTGCATCCTTAGTTCCCCCTTACCACATAGCATAATATACTTACGGGTTCCTGGAATTAGGACATGGACATCTTTAGGGGGCTATTATTCCACCTACTAGTTACTCTGTACACTTGGTACAAAGTTGTTGTCCTCGGATCTCCCCTTACCATCACTCTAGGGTAATTCCCATCTATTCTGTCCTGCACTAGAGCACCATCTTCTGTATCTCTTCTTCTTTTTCTTTTCTTTTTTTTTTTTGCTGGGAAAGATTCACCTTAAGCTAACATCTGTTGCCAATCTTCCTCTTCTTTTTCCTCTTTTTTCCTCCCAAAGCCCCAGTACATAGTTGCATATTCCAGTTGTAAGTCCTTCTAGTTCTTGTATGTGAGCCACCACCACAGCATGGCTGCTGACAGATGAGTGGTGTGGTTCCACGCCTGGGAACCGAACCCAGGCCGCCGAAGTGGAGCACACTGAACTTTAACCACTAGGCAATCAGGACTGGCTCTGTGTCTCTTCTTTCTGGGTTTGCTCCCTTGTTTAGGTAGAACCTCTTTTAGAAGCTTCCAGAAAAATGATGGATGGTAAATTTTTTGAGACTCTGATTTTTTTTACCCTCTGACTTGATTTGGTTGTTTGTCTGTGTATAGAATTCTAGGTTAGAAATCATTTTGCTTTAGAATTTTGGAGGCATGGTTGCATTGTCTTATTGCTTCCAGAATTGTTTTTGAGAAATCTGAGGCAATCCTGATTCTTGCTCTTTTCTCTATTTCCTGTTTTACTCCTCTGCCAGTTGTAATATCTTTTCTTTACCCAGTGTTCTAAAATTTCACAATAACATGCCTTGGTATAGGTCTGCTTTTATCCACTAAGGTGGGCCTTGGAGCACCATTTCAATCTGAAAACATACATCCTTTGGTCTTAGTAAATTTTCATGAATTATTTCACTCTTGAGTCCCCTTGTCTGTGTTTCTGTTATTATCTCTTTCTAGAATGGCTATTATTCAGATGCCAGACTGTCTGGGTTGATTATATATATAGTTTATATTTTTTTGGCTATTTTTAATATTTGGCTTCTGTTTTCTATATCTTTATCTTTTAGCTATTCCTTCTGAGAGATTTCCTCAACTTTATCTTTCAACTTTTCTTTTGAGGTTATCATTTCTATCATATTTTCATTTTCTAAGAACTGTTTTGGTTCTCTCAACATTCTTTTTGTTTTTTAAAGGAAGATTAGCCCTGAGATAACATCCATGCCCATCTTCCTCTACTTTATATGTGGGATGCCCGCCACAGCATGGCTTGATAAGCAGTGTGTAGGTCCATGCCCAGATCTGAACCAGTGAACCCTGGGCTGCCAAAGTGGAGCACATGAACTTAACTGCTGTGCCATTGGGCCAGCCCCTCTATTGTTCTTTATAGCATCTTATTTATTGGATGCAATATATTTTCTTATTCTCTAGTGATAGTTTTAAAAGACATTTTCTTTTCTATATATGGTTTCTGTTTCTCCAAGTGGCCTTTTTCCTGCTTGTTTTGCTTTCTGTCTTCTATTCGGGAGGTCTTCCTCAGATGTCTGGTACCTTGGTTGTGTGCTCAGGATTAAGGGCTTGCTACTGAATGGAAGCTCTGCCTGAGCTGGGAGGGGGCAGTGGCTTGTTGACTTTGAGTTTCACTTCCGGGTGAGCTGGGTGGGCTCTTTGTTTGGGAATCCTCAGTATGGGTAACTTTTGTCGTTTCCATGTGGGTTGGTCAGATTCCCCAGAAAAGCTTTCCTGTCTCTTGTGTGGAGGGTAAGGTTCTGGGAGCAGAGATGGGTAGGAGGGCAAGAGTCTCACATTTGCATGTTTATTGTCTCTCAGTCTCTTGTTTGTGATGATACTCACATCCTCACATGTGCTTCTAGATTTCCAGGCCCCCAAATGTTCTGTTGTCCCTTCTCAAGTGAATAAACTTTCAGACTCCTGTTGTGGTGGTGGTGGGGCGGGGGCGGTCCAGGGACCTAGCTAAAGCTCTCTCTTTTTCTCTCCTACTTCCAGAGGTGCCAACAGGTGATCTTTTTCAAGGATTCTGTTGTATAATTAGGATTGGTCCTCAGCTTCTCCCACTGCTGCCTTAGAATTTAGTGTTCTCTGGGTCCTGGTGGATTATGCCCTAAACAAATAGCTTACTTTATTTTTAGTTGGGTTTCAAGAAAGAGTGAAATTTGACATGTTCAATTTTCACCTTGAAACTTACTTTAAGTTTGCAGCACTTTTTTTTCTAGTACAAGCAATACAAGTCAGCTATCCTAATAATTTAAAGTATAACAGCACTACTATTCATAGCTGAGTCATTTATTTAAGAATACGTAAAGAGTACCCCTGAGCCTGGCAGGACTGGGTGCTGGGGGTACAGCGATTAATAAGAGAGTGAGGTCATAGTTTATTGAGTATTCGATAGCAGTTCCTTCTCGACTTCAAACTTGCTTCAAGTGCTCCCTGGTGGCCAGCTAGGATCTCAACCATCCTGGCTTTGTCTCCTTGTCCTTTCCACAGCCACGCTCTGGGGATTTATGTGCTGTAAATACCCACAGGGTGAATCAGATTTCCTTCTTCAGGCCCGTACACTCCTGGCCAGCTGGCTCCATCCCCAGATTCTTTCCCCATCCAGCCCTTTTCTCCTCATTTTACTGCCATTATTTGTTGACTCCTGAGTTTGTCAAGGAGGCCAAGAGGCATGTGAGGCTCCCTGAACTGAATGTTCTTGTTGCAAGTATGGCCTGTGCTCACATTCCTGACACGGAGTCTGATCTGCCCTCCTCTCTCTTGCAGGTCAGAGACGCCATCATGGCAGCTGGCATCGCAGGAGTGGGCCTGGCAGCTGTGGGCCTCATCGGAGTCTTGTTCTCAAGAAACAAGCGACAAAAGCAATAAGTTGAAGGGACTGTCCTGTCTGCAATGACTTTATATATTAAGGGGGGTGTCTTGTTTGGCTAGAAGCTTTGAGGTTTGGTTTGTGGATTTCATTCTGTTTTATAATAAGGCTTATTTTCACAGAATAAAATAAAGCCCAAGAAGGCAAGATTTTACTGGAGGAAATGCAGCAAGAACTGCCTAGTGTGAAGTCTGTTGAGGGCACACGCTGGGCTCTGTTCCTGGTTGTGTCCTGGCTCTTTGATGATTTTCTCTCACTTTCTCTTTGCTGGCTGCATTCTTTACCTTGCAAGAAACAGAGACCAACTCCGGTTATCTCAAGTAATGGGGGTTTCTGGTTGTAAGGATACACTTGGGCGGCAAGATGGATAGACCTGACTGATGAAGAACAGGATCCACCGGATAGCCAGGACACTTGGCCTGGATCTAGACCCAGGAGGGCTTCTAGGACTTGGCCGCTGGAGTCTGTAGATGTTCAGTGGCGTTCAAACCAAACCAAACCAAACCTGTGCCATAAGGAAACTCAGTATATGTTCTTGCCAATTTTGTTAAAACTCCTTATCTCCCTCTGCTCCCTCCATCTTTTCTCTGCCCTGTTGCTTCCACCTTCAGTGGTCCTGCTTCCTTACCACTTGAGCTTGTGCCCCGTCCCCGTCTCTGATCCCACACCCCCTCCCTGTGGCTTTTCTTCCTGCATCAGCTCAGCACCGTCTCTCCCCGCTACCTGCTTGGCGCTCCCAGTTCAAGTTCCCGAGAGAGCATTTGATTGGCCCAGCTCACCATATCCTAGCTCAGCCTACCCATTGGCTGCCGTTGGGTCAGGTGACTCTACTAGGCCAATCAACTCAGCTCAATGGGGCGGGGTCCCATGGTACAAAGTTGCCTCCGCCCTTATTTGGTGAAGGTGCGGCAGGCCTCGTGACTGATGTCTCCAGGGTGGACTGCTGCGGGAGGGGCTGGTGAGAAGGCGTGAACTCTGACCATCTGTGGCTGGGGCCCTGGGGTCTACTCTTGCTGCTCGCTGGGCTTGGCAGATGTTCAGAGTGACAGTTCTCTGAAAGGGGCTTTTGTGGGTTCTTCAGAAATGCTCTCCTGGGGCCAGCTGTCCTTCAGTCCACAGGGCAAGGCTTCTCTAACTGGTTGCGAATGTTTCCTTTGTCAGCCCTGGTTGTCTGGGGGACCATCTGTCTACTGGAATCCTGGAAGGGATTTACAAATGGCTCCCAGCCAGCTCCTTCCTGCTTGGCTCAAATCTGGTCCAGGATAAACATGTGCCTAGTCTATGCCCCAGTCTTGGTATAAGAGTAGTTTTCTCCAGTGCCCTTTCCTTTCTTTTTGCCTCAGTTGTTGATGGAACATTTTGTGCCAGTTCTCAGGCTCCCCAAACCCAAGGGACACAGGCCAAGCCCAAAGGGTAGGTTTCTTGGAGCCCTCTCTCACATGGCATAAAGTGACCGGGATACACAGAGTGCAAAGCTCCAAACTAATTATGGAGAAAAAAGCAAGGAGGAAAAATAAACACAAGGAGGCAAAGCAAAAACACCCACTTCAATTAAAAAAAAAAAAAGAAAAATTACATAAAAAAGTGGGATGTGTAGAAATAACCACATAATGTGGAAGAACTAATTCCAGATATATTGTTAATCATCATCAATATAAATAGACGAAACTTGCCAAATAAAAGACAACCAGCACACTGGATTAGAACACTAATTCAGGGAGAACAATTCACAGCAGATACACTTAAAATATATGGACACAAAGATTGAAATTAAAAGGATGAACTTTTTACATGACAGCTAGTCTGTTATGATAAAAAAGTTAATGCTATCAAGGAGAAAAATTGAGCGTGCATGAGAACTGTCCTGAATTGAAAGACGTTGGAGACAAAAACAACTAAATGTGAAAAACAATTATAAAAGCAATTTGGGGTAATTGGGGGAATCTGAGTACTAACTGGGTATTAAAGAATATTAAGGAATTATTAATTTTATTAAGTGTGATAATAGTATTAGTCTTATGTAAACTCATGGCCTAATTAAAAAAAAAGATGAAGATAAAGCAAATGTGGTAAAACAATAAGTTTTTAATGTAGGCAGTAGGTGTGTGGGTGGTCATCATACTAGTCTTTATAGTACTTTCTCTGTGTTAAAAAAGCTACGTAGTAAACATCTTTAAAATATCTGAAATTTGAACTTGACGGTTTCAATAGGACTTTGGAATCTACTTCAGTAAAGTATATAATAATTTTTAAAAATTAAAAGGACAAAACAATATGCTGGGTAAATACTAAGTAAGAACTGGTACACTTGTAACCGTGGGCCCTCCAGGACCAGTTCAACTGACCCCATCTCTTGTCAATAGATTAAGAATTGCGTTCCAGAAAATTTGCAAAGTCACGTAGCCAGAGCATACACAGAAGAAGGAATCTTGAAATGACCACAGAACCAAAGATTCTCCTCCCCACGGATCCAAAGGACCAGGCCGTGACTGGAAGTTAAAAGTCAGACTCTTATCAGAAGTGAGGGATCCCTCATTCAGGAAGATCTGATGTTAAAATTCCTTCCTCATCTCATCATCAATGTTCAGAACCCTGTCCTAAATGTTTCAAACCTTACCATAAATGCTTGAAGCCCACCAATCAAAACCTGCCCCACCAGCATTTCTGTGTGCCAGCAGGTTCTCCCTAACCTCTTAAGTTTCACCCCAAATCCTGAATCAGGAAAACAGATTTCCCTCTGTCTCCCTGCAGATCAATCTTGCAGAATAAAGCTTTCTCCCTCAAGAGCTGATGCCATAATTAATTGGTTTTTAAATTCACATCGGGCAAGGAAACTCCAATTTTGTGTGGTAACAATTTGGTGACCAAGAAGGGACAAGGTCCTGTGACCGCCTGCCTGAGGCTCTGGAGCCCTCAGCAGGATGTGGGGTCTTTTCCTTGACCATAAGTAGCTGCCCAGACAACTTTTTCTAGACACTCGACTGATTCGATTCTTGTTTCCCTGCTGTGGTGCTCCAGGCCCCAAGGCATTTTTTTCTTTTGGGTGAAGATACAGCTTCTGGATCAAGATGTCTCTGGGCTCTGGGTGAGTAACTTGAAGAAAGTGACTGTCCCTTACCTCGTCTCTCTGGTTTGATCTCCTGGAAATAGAAGTTTATCTTGTATCCTGGGGAATCCTGGTGGACTGGGTGCCAAACCTTGGGTCTGAACCATCCAAGATAATTAGAGGCAGGAAAAAAGGTTCACTCATGAAGTTGCTTCTGGATCTGGGCAAGTCCTGACACTGGTTCCGAGCTGCCCCCGGCAATCTTGTTTTGAGTAGCTCCTGGCACTGGTTCTGAGTTACTCCTGGAAAACTAGCTAGTAATTCTGGTCTGTGTTATATGTAGAATTGTACTGTGTGTTAATGGTTGTCCAAATCGTATTGGCTGTTTTGGGGACTGAGTTTCTCGGTGACTGTGACAGAAATTACCTTGTTTGTTGTGGCCACCTTTGGAAAAGCCCCCTAAAATGAGAATAATGGTAAACAGCTTGGCAAGTTAACCTGGGATAATTTAAAACTACAATGGCCATTCTGGGCTCTTTTTGAGCCTCCAAACCAAGAAACACGGAGAAATCTTTAGAAAGTCAAGGGCTGCACTTTTGACCTAAAGCTTCCAGAAGCTGTAAATGTTTATGAAGAACTTTAGAATCTTACCAAACTTTTTTTGTGTCCTGAGGGCTTGGCTTGATAGTCTTCAGATGGGGGAGAGGGTCCCAAAGAATATGGGTGGGCAAAAATGTGTTTGCACCCATTTTGTGGTCAGAGATGGTCAGACAGCAATGCCGGTTGCACCCCCTTTTGTGGCTAAGGGTCCTACCAAACAGCTGTCAGCCTCAGGGAAATTACCTTGGCCGTTAGAAGGAAGTCTTGGTTTGGCCTTCATTGTGAGGATCTTGGTTTCAAGGACACCCGATATTTTCGAGATCTGGTTCTAACTGCAGCATAAATTTACTCTTGACCAGCTGGGTCTAAATTCTGAAACAATGGGAAATGCTAATTCAACCTCCACCACAGCCTCCTAGGCTGCATTTTCCCAAATTGGGTGACTTTTAGCTGTGACCCCATGACACAGGAAAAGGTGATATTCTTTTACACCACCACATGCCCACGATATTCTTTAGACTCTGGAGAAAATGGCCAAGTGGTTATTCAGTGACTCTGAGAAATTTTGTTTGAGTCCTCATTGGTTTACTGATCCTTCTCCTTCCCGAGATGGTCACTGTTTTCCTTGTCTCTGTCTTTTGTGTCTGTTGTCATAAAAAGGAAAACCACAGGGAAAGACTCAGGCACCTCCATAAGCCTATCATCTGGGCTGGTCCTGCAGTGAATTTTGCTGTGGGTTAATATGTGCATGAGGTGAAAGCTGTTGCTTAAGGCATCTCAGAAACAAAAGAGGCCTCAAAATTGGTGGGCGTGGGTCAAGCAGTTAAGAGCCATTAGAGTGCTCCCCACCTCAAGAAGACTCCTATGATGGTATAAGTTGGCCTCAGAATGGGGTAAAATGACACAGGTCCCCTGCCAACCTCAAGAAAGTTTCCATGCAACAAGGTACTCTGTAAAACACACACAAACCCAAACCCTGAGACACCTCCTTATCAGGTGTGAGTTTGGCTCCAAGAGACCCAAGGCTTAGCTTCAGCTGTTACTGTGCATGTAAGATGAAGTTTTCCTTTTCTCTTGTTCTTTGTCTTGAGAGCTTGGCTTTGTGACTTCTTTGGTCTCTGCCATATGGAGGATGCACGTTACCTGTGTGCATCTTGGTGACTAGTCTAGTAGACTGCGGTTCCAAGATGTACTCTTTGTCCAGCTGTGTCAGCTCTCAGGGGCGTTTGTCATGAGGGGCCTCAGTCCATCAGGGGCCTTTTGTCCTCTCAACCTTTGTTGCTTGTTAGTGCACTGCCACCTATGCAGTGGAGGCCTTTGCTTTCTTGGATTATTTTAGGGGTGAACTGTCTGGGTCTTGTGAGGGCTACTTCTTTTGCACTCTCTTTAGGGGATGACTCTTGCATCCATAGTTAAACCATAAAAGGCTTATTGGTTTGAGTTGCTATTAAGATCCTACTTGTCAATGGCCAGAGGATGGATCTTTAAATTGGAAAAACTTCTAAATTGGAAAAGTATTTAGAGAGCTCTTGTAACGACTAGTCTTTTTTTTTTTTTTTTTAAAGATTTTATTTTTTCCTTTTTCTCCCCAAAGCCCCCCCGGTACATAGTTGTGTATTCTTCGTTGTGGGTTCTTCTAGTTGTGGCATGTGGGACGCTGCCTCAGCGTGGTCTGATGAGCAGTGCCATGTCCGCGCCCAGGATTCGAACCGACGAAACACTGGGCCGCCTGCAGCGGAGCGCGCGAACTTAACCACTCGGCCACGGGGCCAGCCCCTGTAATGACTAGTCTTAAGAACCAAATCAAATTTGGAATCTCAGCTTCCCTTCTTGGTCTCACAGATGCTAATGAATGCTTCACCTCCCCCACTTCCCTGCCCGGGTAAATTGGTCTAGAATTGAATTGTACACTTGGAAAGAGGGCATTTATTAAATACTTTGTGCAAACTTTTTAAAGGTGTGATACCTTGTCCTGAAGTGTTAGAACATAAAAATGTTTCGATTCACCTCTTAAGTTAAAAATCTCCCTGGTATAAAGAAGCAATTGGAAAAATGTAGATGAAAGGGTGGGTCAACCTCTTTTATCATTCAGACTGTAATCCAGTTCTTTGGGAAACTGGAGACAACCATCTTTTTCTTGCAAATCTGTGCAGGACCAGAGGTACCACTCTAGAAAGTGGTTCACAGTTTACTTGTCCTTTTTCCAATCCCAAAGCCTCCCCTGTTCCTTTCAAAATGCTCATAGATGTTGGGATGTTGCAAACTAATAAGACAAATATGCCCCAGAAACTCCACCTTGGCGGACACTTGAATGCTTTCTTTGTGCCTTTGTGATGTAGTTGGACAGGCAGATCAACCTATAATGTCATTTAAGTTACAACCCAATCTCTGAGGAATAAAGAGCAACTGTCCTTAAAAAAATCCTTGTAAGACTGGAAGTGTAGCTCTAGAGGTAGTTCAGATTCCAGCCACTTCCCTTATCTCAAAGAGCTTGCAAACTCTCCAGGGACTATCTAGCCCATCACCAATTCCTAAGACTGAAGAAAGAAAGGGAAAAAAGGAAAGAAAAATGGCCGTAAGAGCACCCTTGCCAAAAATCTAAAATCTTTTGTGTTTTCTCCACAAATATTAGTAAAAATCTTAAAACAAAAGTTAGGTTTGTAACTAGGGAGCTTTGAATTACTGTACCTGATTCATGGAGTAATTTTAAAACAATAGCTGTGGAATCTCTGTGTATGTGTGTCATATCTCACCTCTGGATGGTGTACATTCTAAAGAGCTCTATTTAATTGGCTTAAAGTGAGCACTTATAGAAATTATTTCTAAATGTAATAGCAACTAACCCAAATGTCTTTAAAGTTAACATGATATAAATTAATCTCTGGTAACTGAAAGCTTATTTAAGATTGTTGGTTTGATTAAAATAGGCATGTCCTCTGGATTATCAGCATTGGATATGATGCAGACATGCCGCCTTTATTCTACGTTTGTTGGTCAAATAAGCTAATGTTATCTCTATGACAAAACTGGTTAACAAAAATAATAACTTAAAATAATAGCTAATTTTGTCTAATGTCTCATCAAGTTTTATGGGCAATCTAAATATAATTATTGGGAGTGAGTAAACTAAATAGATGTGAAAAAGATAAAAGCATTGGGTGAACTTTTTAACAATAATTGTGTGTTATAGCATGTGTTTTAAAAATAACTTCCAAAATCTTTCTGGCAAATTGAAACTTTGAAGTTTTGCTAAGTGAAATTAAATGATAAAAAAATCCATTGAATATCTGAGTCATTTTCAAATAAGATAAAATACTGAAACATTATTGCTAAACATGTCTAAGTTTACTTACTTTGGGCTTCTTATACAGAGAAACTAAAAGATGTTTAGGTCTATTAGTAAACGTGTCTTGTATTTTATTAAAAATTGTACTATGAAGTAGCATGTTTCTGGAAATTATGAAAAGTGTTTATTAACTTGCCAAACCACAGAATGCTAATGTAAAAGACAGTTTATAATTGCTTACTTCTTAGTTTTCACCAAAAGTTAAGGTCTGTAAGGGTTAAAAATTCTTATTAATATATGTGACTAAAGCTACTAAAAATTAATAAGAGAAACATCTTTGTATTCAAGGAAAGTAAGATATATGTTTTCAGTAAAGAAGGAATAAAGAATGGAAATATTTTTGTTTGTTTTGTTAAGAAAGATAAAGTTGTCCTAAAGTACTAGGGAAGAAGAAAGAAGGCATGGGACAAATTCTGAATGTAAAAAGGAAGTTATAGAAGGTTTGTGGAAGAGGAACCCTGAAGAAAGAATTTTGCACATGGCCAAGTTGGCCAAGATCAAAATGAATTCAGTTAAATAAACGTTTTAATGTAAAAAGTAAGCTATTGCAAAAATTAAAATTTTATTTTCTCTCTCTTGAAAGGATGATTTTCTTAAACTTTTAGTCCGCTCTTGATAAAGGCATTATGAAAAGATTTTCTTCAGTAGTCTACCAGAAGGGCAGGTATTTTATGTTTTGTCAAAATAAATTTCCTGTATTGTTTTTATGAGGTCTTTAATCACAGGTGGTAAGGTTTTTCTTATAGCTATTTAATTCTCTGCATATGCCTGAAAATCTTTAATTGTCACCTTGGTTAAATGAATAACTAAGCATTGTTTCATAGGGACCTGTGATATTATGTGGGTAAATGTTATTGACATAAGTGTTTTAAAAATTATATAACATCCCTAAAATTCTGATCTGTCCTGGTTGTTAGCCATAATTCTTCTTATTATTTTGAAGAGTTGCATGTCACAGAAATAGCCAAGCTTCTCTGTCAGTTGCCTTTTTTTGAGTCTTATGTCATTTTCAGACAGTTGTTGTTTTACTCTGATATTTCTGCAGATGTATTTCATCTTCAAGGAGATTCGTGGAAAGATCTCTGACTTTTACTCTAGAATACAGGTTTCTAATAAACTTTCAGGTTATAAAACTGAGCTGGGTAAGAAATTACTCATTGTAACGGAGAAACTGATGGCCTCATAAAACTGCTAACAGAAGATTAAGATCGAGAATCAATTACATAGGACTGAATGAACTGGTGAGGATGATTATAGTTTTTATGACTTTTCATTTGAGATATTGCTGATTTTTAAGGATCCTTTTTCTCTTAAGATAACTATAACTTATAGCAATTTGGTAAATTATACCTTTGTAAGCAGAATTGAAACATTCACCTTTTTCTCCCTACCTGATCCCTCCAGAATTTGAAAACTCTTAGTGAGTGAGGATTGTTTTCATAGCAGTACAGTTATTTGCATAAATTCACTAAGAATCTGTTCTCCTTATAACAGGACACAATTAGAAACATTGGTTATATTACCAAAGCTTTGATTTGAATGTCACATTGAAAGAAACATGCAGACTCAGATATGACAAGGCAGCTAAGGGACAAAGATTGATTTCATGGAATAAAAGCCACTTGGAAATATTGGTCTGATACCTTGCTTACAGGTTCCCAGCAACCTTACAAGGTTAATAAGGAAGGTCACTTCCCTGGCAGATGCAAAGAACCTCAGAATATTTGGGGAAACCTCAAGAGAAGAGAGGAATTCACCCTGATCTATAGGTATTGCAGGAAGAGTCCAATGACAAGTCCTTGGCTTGATTTTCCTGGCCGTGAGAGGCCTTTAAAGTTCAATCTGAGATTCCTTATGAAAAGTTGAAGCAAAACAGATTTATAAGAGCCTATATGATCAATTTCCATTCTTGCTGCACTTACGTAAATAATTGGACCAAGATCATTGAAACTAGACTTTTTCTTTTGCCAACAAATGAGTCTTAATTTGGCTATGTTTGGTAAAAATGAGGGTGATTTTGGAGGTAAAAATTATGTTTCAACAAAAACTATAACACACATTAATGGATATTAGATTCTAGTTCTGCTAATTGTCTTTTGAGGTTTTTATTTTCTAACTGTAAACTGGCCTGGATCCAGAATTCTGGTCTCCTGAAATATCTGGTTACAAATCTTCAAATTAATATTTTCAGTTTTTTCCATCATTTTCATTTGAGATCATTGAGAACTGAATCTGTCCTTTTTCCTGAAGCTTTGCAAACTGAGGCTGGACACTTGATATAAACTGAAGAGAGATTCATGTCTATTGCTGTGAAAGCCACTCAGGAAGATACCTGAACACCCAGTGACATCATCAAAGACATTTCAAGCTGCAAAAGATGCTTCAATTCTGACATCTAGAAATCTTCCTGACTGGCTGCCCGCTGGGCTCAGAAACTGGTTTATAATTAGCTCCAACTATTTACTTTGTTTTTCTTTTTGTTTCTCTAGAAATGCTTCTTATTAAATACCTGGTTACTTGCTTACACAGTATAGGCCTAATTTTTGGAGCCAACCTGCATCATTGTCTAAGAGACTGGTTCAGAGAAATGGAACAACCTATGCCCCTCACCAGCAGGAGTTAGCTAAAGCAGTGACTGCCCTATATCCCTCAAGATTGAGGAATGAACAACAAAAATGGAGGATTTTAACTGCATGCCCTTTGGGACCAGTTCAACTGACCCCATCTCTTATCAACAGAGTGATCAAGAACTGCCTTTCAGAAAATTTGCAAAGTCATGTAGCCAGAGTATACACAGAAGAAGAAATCATGACCAGAAATGACTGCAGAACCAAAGATTCTCCTCCCCATGAATCCAGAGGACCAGGACATGACCAGAACTTAAAAGTCAGACTCTTGTCAAAAGTGAAGGGGTCCCTCATTCAGGAAGATCTGATGCTAAAATTCCTTCCCCACCTCATCATAAATGTTCAGAACTCTGTAATAAATATTTCAAACCTTACCATAAATGCTTAAAGCCCTTAAATATGAACCTATCCTACCAGCATTTCTGTGTGCCAGCCTGCTCTCCCTAATCTCTTAAGTTTCACCCCAAATCCTGAATGTGGGAGATGGATCTCCCTCTGTCTCCCTGCAGATCAATCTCACAGAATAAAGTTCATATCTCCCCCAAAAGCTGATGCCATAGTCAATGGTGTCTTTAATGTTCATTGGGCAAGAGAACCCCAATTTTGTGCAGTTACATACTTACTAACTGAAAGCTGGTATAATTATATTGATATCAGCAAAGATAAAGGCAAAAATTATTACCAGACAGAAAAAGGATAAAATATATGATATAGTATACAATAGATTTAGTCTTTTTCCTTGATTCCTGGCACAGATTTCCTAATACCCTAGAAACTTCCTGAGTGATAGGAGTGCCTTTGTCATTAATAATGAGCCCCTTTTTGACAATACCTGAGTTTATACTAATGAGGTGACTTAGGGTGGAGCTCTAGATAGCCTTAAGATGGGGCTGGTGATTAGAAAGACCAAGTGATTAGAGGGTTTGAAATTTCAGCCCCACTCACTCATCTCTGGGAATGAGAGGGGGGCTGGAGATTAAGCTCTACAGAAACTCTTGGAAAAGAAGACTTGATGAGCTTCTGGCTGGTGAACACATCAAGGTGCTGGGAGAGGGACAAGCCTAGAAAGGGCATGGAAGCTCCGTACACCCTTCCCCTCATACCTTGCCCTATTCATGTCTTCCATTTGGTTGTTCCTCAGTTGTATGCATTATAATGAACTGGTAAATGTAAGTAAATTGCTTCTGTGAGTTCTGTGAGCTGTTCTAGCGATTATTGAACCTCAGGAAGGGTCATAGAAATGCCTGATTTATAGCCCACCAACATAAGCATGAGTGACCTGGGGCTTGTTAATGGTGTCTGAAGGTGGAGGGGGGCAGTCTGGTACAAATGAGCCCTAAGCTGTGGGGTCTTTGCTAACTCTGAATACTTAGTGTCATAATTGAATTGAGTTGTTGAACCCCTGGCTGGTGTCCAGAGAATCAGAGAATTGGGTGTTGGTATTGGAAAACACTCCAAAGACTTTCTGATAAAAGTTTCAACCCACTAGGGAGATATAATAATTCTAAACTTGTTTGCATCTAGTAAAAGTCTCAAAATAGATAATGAAAATTTTTGTCAATTGCAGGGAGAAATTGACCAATTCATCATCATAGTGGGAGGTCTAAATACCCCTCTCTCAGGAACTCATGACTCAAGGAGACATGAAAGTCAGTAAAGATACAGAAAATTTGAAAAACTTGCCAAGTTGATTTAATGGACATATATAGGACAATTGTGGAATGTAGATTCTTTTCAACCACACACAAAGGAACATTTATGAAAACTGGCCATATCCTGGGCCTTAAAGCATGTCTCAACAAATTTCAAGGGACTAGTAATATGGAGATCATCTTCTTTAACCATAATGCGGTTAAGTTAGAAACCAGTAACAGAGATAGCTAGGAAAACCCTGTACCTTCATAAATTTTAGAAATTTATGTTAGATAAATTGTTAGATAAAATATGAGTCAAAGATGAAAACATAATGGAAATTATACAATATTTATAACTGAATGATGACAAAAATATTAGATATCAATTAATTAATCAATTGATTAGATATCAATATTTGGGCCATGCAGGTAAAAGGATATTTAGAAAGAAATTTATAGCATAAATTCTTATATTAAGAAAGAAAAAGGAGGGGCTGGCCCAGTGGTGCAGCAGTTAAGTTCACATGTTCCACTTTGGTGGCCCAGGGTTCACTGGTTAGGATCCTGGGTGCAGACCTATGCACTGCTTGTTAAGCCATGCTGTGGCAGGCGTCCCACATATAGGGTAGAGGAAGATGGGTATGGATCTTAGGTCAGGGCCCATCTTCCTCAGCAAAAAGAGGAAGACTTGAGGCAGATGTTAGCTCAGGGCTAATACTCTACTCCACCCCCCCCCCCCAAATAATAAAAAACAAGAAAGAAAAAGGAGGCAAAGGAAACGAGGAGCAAGACGAGAAGACAACCCACCAACCAGGAGAAAATATTTGCAAATCATTTATTTGACAAGGGGTTAATCTCCAAAAGATGTAAAGAACTCATACAACTCAATAACAACAGCAACAAAAAAAATCTGATCAAAAAATGGGCAGAGGATATCAACAGACGTTTTTCCAAAAAAGATATACAGATGGCCAACAAGCACATGAAAAGATGCTCAACTCCACTAATCATTAGGGAAATGCAAATCAAAACTACAATGAGATATCACCTTACACCTGCTAGAATGGCTATAATCCCCAAGACAAAAAATAACAAATGGTAGACAGGATGTGGAGAAAAGGGAACCCTCATACACTGCTGGAGGGAGGGCAAACTGATGCAGCCACTATGGAAAACAGTATGGAGATTTCTCAAAAAATTAAAAATAGAACTGGTATGATCCAGCTATACCACTACTGGGTATTTATCCAAAGAACTTGAAATCAACAATTCAAAGACACTTATGCACTCCTATGTTCATTGCAGCGTTATTTACTATAGCTAAGAAGTGGAAGCAACCCAAGTGCCCATTGATTGATGATTGGACAAAGAAGACGTGAGATATATATATATATATATATATATATATATATATACATACATGATGGAATACTACTCAATCATAAAAAGACAAAATTGTCCCATTTGCAACAACATGGATGGACCTGGAGGGTATTATGTTAAGTGAAATAAGCCAGACAGAGAAAGACAAGCATCACATGATTTCACTCATATGTGGAAGATAAACCAACACACGGACAAAGGGAACAGTTTAGTGGTTGCCAGAGGGGAAGGGGGTTGGGAGGTGGGCACAAGGAGTGAAGGGGCGTATTTATATGGTGACTGACAAAGAAGAATATACAACTGAAATTTCACAATGTCATAAATTATTATGACCTTAATAACATAACATTAAAAAGCAGAAAGAAAAAGTGTGTGCAAATTAATGAGTTAATCATCTAATTTAAGAAGGCAGGAAAAGACAGGGGAAAAAATAGAAGGAGGAAATTTTAAAAATATGAACAAAAACAAATGAAGCAAAAAAGCATATAAAAGAGAGAATGTCTGGGGCTGGCCCCGTGGCCGAGTGGTTAAGTTTGCCTGCTCCGCTGCAGGCGGCCCAGTGTTTCGTTGGTTCGAATCCTGGGTGCGGACATGGCACTGCTCATTAAACCACGCTGAGGTGGCGTCCCACGTGCCACAACTAGAGGGACCCACAATGAAGAATATACAACTATTTACTGGGGGGCTTTGGGGAGAAAAAGGAAAAAAAATAAAATCTTAAAAAAAAGAAAACAAAAGAGAGAATGTACAAGTCAAAGTTTTAGAAATACAAAAGGAGACATAACTATGGATGCTAAGGAGATCAAGCAAACAGTAAGAAATATCAATAAATGACTTTATGACAACGAATTGAAAAATTTGGGTGGAACTGATACGTTCCAAGAAGAATATGTTACCAAAATTGAACCAAATATAAGTAGAAAATCTAAGCAGTCCTATTACTGTTAAAGGAATTAAATCTGTAATGAATATTTTTCCCACAAAGAGAGGGCATGCCCGGATGGTTTTATAGGCGGGTTTTACCAAACATTCAAGCAGTCCATGCGTGTGGTCTCTACGGAGAAAATATTGACGGACATTAAATAAAATCTAATAAATGGTGACAGATATATTATTCATGGATTGGAAACTTCAATATCACAAATATGTCAGTTTCTTCCCAAATTCATCTGTAGATTCAATGCAATTCCAAACTCAATCCCAACAGGGTCTTTCCTGGCATTTGCAACCAGATTCTAAAATGAATATGGAAAAAGCAAAGAGGAAGGGTTAGCTTTTTTGATGACCACGAAGGAACACCAGGCAGGGAGACTTGTGCTCTGAAACATCAAGATTTATTATCAATGATCACTGTGATGAGATAGTGCATTTTTGGTGCAGGGAGAGTTAAGCTGAGAGAGGAAGAGAGTGCAGCCTCCAAAACAGACCCGCAAATATATGAGCCCTTAATTCACAACAGAGGCGGCTCTGCAGATCTGTGGGGAAGGAGAACTACTCAGGGGCTGGCAACCGTGTGTGTAAAGGGCCAGGGAGTAAACATCTTAGGCTTTGTGGGCCTCAAGGCGTCCAATGCAGCAATTCAACTCTGCTGTTGTAGCGTGAAAGCAGCCCAAGGCAATACTCGTCTATGTATTGTAATACACGGCTGTGTATCCAATAAAACTTTATTTATAAAAAAGCCAAAAACATAACTTTATGTGCGCCAAGATTTAAATTTCATGCACTTTTTATGGGTCATGAAATACTATTAGTCTTCTTTGGATTTTTTTTTCAAACATCTAATAACGCAAAAACCATTCTTACCTCCCAGGCTGTATGGAAACAGGTGGAGGGCTGGATTTGGTCTGTGGGCCATGGTTTGCTGACCCTCAACCAATAAATGGGGCTCAAGCAACTGGATAGCCATATGGACTCTGCACTGTACAGAAACAGCCAGTTTGGGGAGGATTTCAGACTTAAATGTGAAAGGCAGTGTATTAGTCAGCGTTCCCCAAAGAAATAGAATGAATAGGAGATATATGTATATATGGAGATGTATTATAGGAATTGGCTCACACCGTATGGAGGCCGAGAAGACCCATGATCTTCCATCTGCAAGGAGAGAACCAAGAAAGCTGGTGGTGTAATTCAGTCTGAGTCCAAAGGCCCAAGAACCAGGGGAGCGGATGGTTTAAGTCCTGGAGTCCAAAGGCTGGAGAACCAGGAGCTTCCATGTCTGAGAGCAGGAGAAGATGGCAATCCCAGCTCAAGAAGAGAGAGTTTGTCCTTCCTCCACCTTCCTTGTTCTATTTGGGGCTCTGAATAGATTGGATGATGCCTACCCACACTGATGAGTGCAATCTTCTGTACTCAGCCTACTAATTCAAGTGTTTATTCTTTTCCAGAAACACCCTCACAGGCACACCCAGAAATAACGTTTTACCAGCTATCTGGACATGCTTTAGCACAGTCAAATGGATTCATAAAATTAACCATCACAGGAAAAAATACAAAATTTTTGGAATGAAACACAGTGGAGCATCTTTGTCACCTTGCTGTAGTTCATAAGCACACTCACACACACACACACAAAAGGATTGAAAAAAACGTAAAGCACAAAAAGATAAATTCGATTCCATGAAATAAGAACACCTGTTTATCAAAACACACCATAAAAGTAAATGAAAAGGCAGGCTAACGCTGGGAGAAGATATTTGTAACACAAAGACTGACAAAGCCTTAGTATTCCTAATATATAAAGAACTCAGACAAATCAATAAGAAAAAAGACAACCCAACAGAAAAGTGGACCAATTTATTAATGGCCCTTCACAGAGGAGTAAATACATTCAATAAACTTATGACAAAGTGGGGCACTTGATAAGTAACTATAGAAATGTGAATTAAAAGATCCTATGCTGCAGCTAACGTGCTGACAAATATTTAAAAGGATGCTGAGCAATTGCCATTCTGGTCTGCTGCCGGTGGGAAGCTTCATGTGCACCCTTTCTCTAAGGAAGCTGGAGACAGCCATACCCTACCACCCAGCAACTCTGGTTTGGGACCCTTAAGTGATAACGTCAATTTAGTGGGTCATGGTCAATATTATTAAAAACATTAAATGAAACAGAATGATAGAGAATAGAATTTATCAGAGTGCGTCTCGTCTAGTTTTTTGGTAGATTTTTCAGTTAGACTTTCATTTACGTCCTTGCAGTCTTCTACGTCCTGACACATTGTAAAATGTATTTCTTACTATGAGTCTTGGTCAAAAAGGTTTGAAAGCTTCTGCTCGGAGAGGAGTCTCCCGGAGGCTTGCGTGAGGATGCTCGTGGCAGTTTAGTCGGTAATGGCTACCCACTGGGAGCACCTCCAATGTCCATGGACGAGAAACAGATAAGTAAACTGCACTGCATTCTGCAGTGGGAACACTGTGGACGTGAACGCACGTTGGCTACAGTCCATCGAAAGGGGACCTAATCTTGAGCAAAAATAGTCAAGTTGTAGAATGCATGATGTTTGATTCTGTTTTTACCAAATTCAGAAAATGCAACCTGATATATATGGTTAAGTGATATATTTGTATGTGTAAAATGTTTTCAAAAAGCAAGACAATAATGGACATAAGATTCAAGAGAGTATCTACAACCGTATTAGGAGAGAGAAGACCTGAGGCTAATTTTTTTTTAATAACAGCTTTATTGAGATATAATTCACATACCACACAGTTCACTTAATTTAGGTCTACAATTCAGAGCCAGCCCAGATTGCCAGTGGTTAAAGTTCGACATGCTCTGCTTTGGCGGCCGGGGTTCACTTCCTGGGTGTGCAACCACACCACTTGTCTGTCAGTGGCCATGCTGTGGTGGTGGCTCACACAGAAGAACTAGAAGAACCTACAGCTATCATATATGCAGCCACGCACTGGGGCTTGGGGAAAAGGAGGAGGAAAAAGAGGAAGATTGGAAACAGACGGTTAGCTCAGGGTGACTCTTCCAAAAAAAAAAAAAAAAACCGAACAAACTTTAAAGTGTACAATTCAGTGAGTGTTAGTATAATAGTATATTGTGGTGAAGCCATCACCACAATCAATTTTAGAATATTTTCATCACCTCAGAAAGAAACTCCATACCCTTTAGCTATCATCCCCCAGCCTCCTCAGTCCCCAGCCCTAAACAATCACTAATCTATTTTTTTTGTCTCAATATATTTGCCCCTCCTGGACCTTACATGTAAATAGAATCTTATAATATGCAGCTTTTGTGACTGGGTTCTTTCAATAGCATGCTTTTAAGGATCCTCCATGTTGCAGCATGAAACAGTACTGCCTTCCTTTTTATGGCTGCGTAATATTCCATTATGTGGATACACCCCATTTTGTTTATCCATTCATCAGTTGATGGATGATTGGGTTGTATCTACCTTTGGGCAATTATAAACTACGCTGTTATGAATATTGTGTACAGATTTTTTTGCATCATGGGACTTATTTAACATATTGATATTTTCTATTTCTTCAACTCGATTGTTGGTGCATGGATGTTTCATTGTTATTTCTTGCATCTTACACTTACGAATATTCTTCTATACAGACATAAAATTTAATAAAACTCATTAAAAAATACATGTAGTGTAAGATATTTCTGGAAGGATACCAAGAAACTGCCAAATTCACCCCTAAGGAGGGGGACTGGGTGGCTGGGGGCTAAGGGTGGGGTGTATGGAGGCTGATCTTTCCCTTTATGGCCTTTTATACAATTTAAAATATATATGTTCATATGGATACACATGCAAGAGCAAAAATGTCTATTCCAGGCTGTGGTCCTAGCTCATGTGGCTCATCCCTCCCTGCCCACTCTGCCCAGTTGGGAGCACTCTGGCCCCTTTCCCGCCCAGCAGCTGCATGGACAGTAAGCAGTGGGACAAGCAGAATCCCCAGCCCACCAGCCCTTGCTTTGATGACTCTCCTTTCATGTGGCTCTTGGACTTGATTTTTTGACACCCTGAACAGGTTGGATTAGGGGAAAAGCTACAAGCTCCAGAATGGGGTCAGTAATGTTTCTTCCTTTCCCAACCAGCACAGCTCAGTTAGTCACTGTGCTAGCCCCACCCAAATTCTTTTCAGCTGACAGCGCCCAGCCAAGTCTGCCTGCTCAAGGAAACAGGGCTGTGACGTTGTTTCAAGGGGATGGCACTGTCTGGACCAACTGAGATCACCTGACTCAAGCCAGCCACTCGTAGGTGTCCAGTGTCCAGTGGGGTCCAGCCCGAAGGGCTCCAGCCAACGGGGAGGAGGTCATAAGCTAAGCTAATCCCGTTATCTTCCTGCAGAGTGGAGGAAGGGGAGTACTTCTCTCTTTGTCCCACTGAAGCGAGAGGAAACTGGAGTGGAGCTGCTGACAGAGGCTGAGTCTCCACTGGGGCAAGACCGCATTGCTGTGAGAGTGGCTGGTCTACAGAGATGCCTTAAATCCTGACTGGTTGTCCAGTCTTGTTCCAGTCCACCTGTATCCTGACCATAAAGCTCTCTTTTTTTAAGAGCCTAGAGAAGGTAAGTTACTGGTCCTCACTTCCCGGCCCACATGCCCCACAGTGAGGATGCTAAGCGCCATCGTCACTTCCACCCACGGCATCCTGCCCAGTTTTCCCAGGATGTTACAGCCCGTAAGTGGCTGTCAGATACTTATTTGGGGCTTTGGGCGGGGTAGCACGCTGGTGTCTAAAGAAGCACCCCCTCCACAGCCAGGCAGTAGCGGACTTTGGGTTTCCACTGGGTTTAGAATGTGTGTTTCCGAACTGTGGGCAAGAGGGAGGAAGTGGAGTGGTCTCTTGCCATATTCCTGGCCCAGCAGGCTCACGGTTTCCAGTGCGGGGGGAATGCGCCTCTGATGACATGTTCTGCCTAGTTCCACGGACTTTGAGGCTGGTGGAAACGTTTGTAAGTTCTGGTCATGGTCAGTTCCAGTTTTCGGATCTCCTTGGAGCTCCTCCCTTCTTCTTGAAACTCGTCCACTTTGGCCTTGCTCTCTCCACCCTGACTCACCCCCATACCCACCTGACTTCACTCGTTCCTCTCCTCTCTGACCTGACCTGGGACTTGGTGATTTTTGACCATGCCCCTGACCTCAACCATCACCAAATCCTTCTGAATCTACATTCAAACTCTGATTTCTCTTCTCTCTCACTGATTTCCAGGCCTGCTTGTCTACTGGGCGTGTAACCTGGCCCTACTTGAAGATAGAACATCTTTAATGTGAACTTTGATTCATATTTATTTATTTTATTACAGTATAATTGTGATTCATGTTCTTAGTTTTTTAGGTGAGAAAGATTGGCCCTGAGCTAACATCCGTTGCCAATCTTCCTCCATTTTTTATGTGGGATGCCGCCGCAGCGTGACTTGATGAGCGGTGGCGTGTGGGTCCGCACCTGGATCCGAACCTGCCAACCCTGGGGAACGCAGGAACTTAATCATCACGCCATTGGGCTGGCCCCCTGTGATTCACAATTTTAAATATTTGTCTGCCTGGGCAGGGACAGAGGGAAAACGAAACTGAAAAGGAATAGAAGGCTGGACATACAGATGGCAACACACAGACGCAGTCTTGACACAAGGATGGCTCCGGTGAGTTCCCACTCAGCTTTTATTTGAAAAACAATGACTCTGTTAGTGGTGATGTGGGGGGTTTTCTTGTTGGTCTGCAACTCTGGGCACCGGTAGTGCTGAGGCCTGAGGGCCCGGCTACCTGGGGATGGCAGGTGGGGAAGGGGAAAGAGATGAGGAAAGGGGTGGGCTGCTCTGGGTTGTCCTGATGGGGCAGGGATGGTGGGCTCAGAGAAGGCAGCCCCTGCCCCACTGCCCAGGCCCCCCTCCTCAGCCACACTGTCCTCGGTAGGTGGAATGAGCTGGGGAAGGAGGGGCAGGAAAATGGCTCACAGCCGTGTGGGACCATGGTGGGGGGCTGTCACAAGCGTCTTCTCATCCCCCCTCATCTCCCAATAGCACCAGTGTCCTTTTCCCTCCAACTCTTTATTCCTCTTCCATATGTCCCTTCTTCCTTCCGGCTCAATAATGGCCGCATTCCAGAGTGATCCTTGCATCTTGACACCCTACCAAAGGCTTTTATTTCATCTTCTTAACAACCCCGTGAAGGAGGAATAATTACTCGCAACTTTATCACCCAAGAGGCAGAGAGGGCATTCAAACCTAGGCGGGTCTGACTCCACAGCCATTACTTTTTTTTTCTTAACTAATTTCTTTAATTCCAAAATAAACACATGAATACATTTTCCTTGTTAAAAAAACCCAAAAAACAAATCAAAACCCAAATTGAAACTATTAGCATTAAAGCTGAAGTCCCCTTCCACCATCCTCCCCACTGTAGACAGTTCCTCCCTGTACAGCTTGGTGTATGTCCTTCTAGATACTTTTCTACTCATTTGTCTGCATAGATATAGTTACCTTAGAACTGTTCTTTTGCGGGTTTGGGTTTTGCTATAGTTTTTAATTTGATTCCTTGAGTACAGTTCATTTAGGAAATGGTTGAATCTTTTCCTTTATTTACCAGCTTTTGGAGTAATAAGGTGATTCTTTTGCATTCTCCAAAGCGTTTTAAAAATATCCTTATGAACACATGGATTTTAACATATTTGATGTGTTTCGATCTATGTGCAGTTATTATTCTTTTTGATGCTCAGATTGTCCCATTTTGGGTCAAGTTGACTCTTGACTCCTGGCGTCAAAGGCCTTACTCTCAGCCATGTCTCCCCACCAGACTTCCGGTCGGCTGGCATCCTCCCCTCCCAGCAGCAGCTCAGTCCCCCGTCAGGGTCCAGCCGTGTGGCCCTGCTCAGCTGAGTCAGGGGGAGGGTGGGTGCCCACTGGCCTCAGAGCATTCCTGAGACAGGACTCCCTTGGCAAGGGCGTATCTGCACTCTGAGTGTGATGGGTCAACATACCTCCTGCTCATGTAAACTCCAGAGGGCGCTGCCCCTCCACCAACGCCCGCCACTTCCCGTGAGCCCCAGCCCGGCTGTTGGCCTGGAGCTCAGACTTCAGTGGCCGCAGGCTTGACTGCGACATTTTGGGATTGTAATCTTCAGACTTGGTTTCAGTCTTGCTCTTCTACTCATTAGGGAAGGATCTTTGGCAAGTTCCCTAATCTTCCTGAGATTCAGTCTTCTCGTCTGTCAAGTGGGGTAATGAGAGTTCTCACTCAGGCAGTGATGCATAACGTGGATCGCTTGTTGAGCACTGTGTCTGGCATGTTGGGCTTTGCGCGTTGGAGCTCTGTAACTGACAAGCATCACGCAGGCCCCCGTAAGAGGCGGGAGGCCCTTTATGGGGTATTTTAGGACTCCTGGGAATCACACACTCACTCGCTGGCACAGACATGCACTGTGCATAAGATTCGTTCACACCCAGCTTGTGCACACCACTCCACCACACTCCCACGCTGCACACCCGCCCACACTGCCCCTCATGGACACCCTCTCCATCTCTTCCTTGTCCTCTGAGGAGCTCATTTCCAGCCCAGCAGCCTCAGTAAAGGACGGGCTTCCCACTTGTGCGAGGAGGGCTCCCTCCTCCCTGATTCCTGCATGCGATGAACGGAGGGAGTCTGCAGGCTGGGCTGGGGCTCCTTGCAGGTCAGGTTCTAGAATGTTCCCTAGGAGGACTCACCTCTGCCTGTCTCTGGTTTTTCTTTCGCAGACAAAACCGAGACTAAGACTTGGAGACCTGATTGAGATTTCTCGCTTTGGCTATAAGCACTGGGCCATCTACGTGGGAGGAGGCTATGTGGTCCACCTGGCTCTCGCAGGTAAGGATGGTCCTCTGTTTAAGCACGAGGGTTGAGGTGGAGAGTGGGAACAGTGGCACAATTATGTGCTTGTTCTCACTTCCGTGCCTGCCATGGTAGGCACTTAGCAGCCATTTGCTGAGTGAATCATGCTCTTTCCTGCGAGGTGTACGAACTGCAATTCTTCCGAAGCAGTGAGCTCCTGGAGAGAGAGACTGTTGACCTTTATCCCCTGAGAGAACGGGGTTTAGTTCCAGCCAACCCACTCGGGGGCGGTTGGGCTGGGAACCTACCCTTCATGGGTCCAATCTCCTATGCATTTGCTGTTCTGGAGGGACAGACAAGAGTAAGAAGCAGCTGTTCCCTTCGAATAACTGACAGCTGGCTGCACAGAGTGATGGAAGGAGTGTGGGTCCCTCAGTTAAACAGAACCAGTTCGGAACCCTGGCTCCGCTCATCCACTGTGTGAGGCGCACACGTGGCTTCACCTCGCTGAGCTCAGCTGCGCCCTCTGTCGAGCAGGGAGAAGAATCTACCTCCGGGGTTGCTGAGGTATGAGAGGAAGGAGGGCGCGGGAGACAGGGGCGCAGGGCTTGGCCGTGGGCTGAACCAACCTCCCTTTCCTTCTGGAGCATCGTGCCATGGAAGAAAACGCAGAAACGCTGGAAACCATTCAATAGCAGGGAACTGGCCAGATACAATAGATACCTGCAGATAGTGACATGGTCTACAAACATTAAAAGCAGCTGTACAGCGAGTGTATGTATATACACACGCACATATATATATATATACACACGTGCATATATATTCAAATTCAGTTCTTAAACACTCAGGCTAATGCTGCTATGCAACCTACTCAGGGGCTTCCCGGGTGTAATCTGAAACTTGCCCCCCGTCCTCGGAGGGCAGGGAGAGACCGCAGAAAAAGGCAGCCCCACTCCCCCACTCAGGATTGGTAGGTGGCGGTTCAACAAGGAAGGGCACTTACTCGTGAGGCTTGTCTTGTGTGGCTGCAAAATGAGTAAATCTCTGCACCTGCCGCCACATCTTAAAAGTTGACATAGAGGCTTTCACTGGGCTCAGTCACGCGGCCGGTCTAGATACTCTTCTCACCACATTTCCCTGTCAACGCTGCATCCCCGGAACACCTTCGGAGAGCGGGGGAGGTGAGTGGGATGCACGTTCCACAGACAGGGGAGGGGGCGAGGAGCCTCCAATTGCCCAGGTCCAGCTCAAGGGTCCACTGGCCTTCACGTCTTCTTGATGACCCCCCCAACAGCTTTTTGAGGAATAATCTACAAATAGTAAACTTTACCCTTTTTCATATACGGTTCTAAGAGTTCTGACAAATGCTTACGATCACGTAACCATCACCACAAAACAAATAAAGAAGAGCTCCCTCACCCCACCCCCACCGGAAGTTCCCCCACGCCCCTTGTCAACCCATGCACCCCCAGGTCCCACACCCTCAGCTCCTGGCAGCCTGTGGTCTTTTTTCTGCCCCTATGGTTTTGCCTTTTCCAGACTGTCATAGGAATGGAATCATGCAGAATGTTGCCTTTTGTGTCCAGTTTCTGTCACTTAGCATAATGCAGCTGAGGGTCGTTCATACTGTGGCGCGTGACAGTGCTTTGTTCCTTTTGCTGCTGAGTACTAGCCCACTGTGTGGGTGGATCACCCTCTGTCTATCCACTTCCAGCTCAAGGATGTTTGGGTGGTTTTTGATTTTTGACATAATTATTAGAGCCACTATAAATATTCCCATATAGGTTTGTTTTATATATTTGAACATAGGTTTTCATCTCTTCTGGGTAACATCTAGGGTTGGGATTATGGGGTCGGTGGTATGGCAAGCGAATGTTTGGCACAAGAAATTGCCACTCTTGTCAAGTTCCTCACAGCAATTAGGAGGGCGCCCTCTGCTGGCGAAAGGAAGAAACCCGTCTCAGACAGAGGGAGGCTGAGGGCAGGGATGGGAAGGGAGAGGAAAAGGGGAAAGAGGGGGGGCGTTGGGGGAGACTGAGGGGTGGAGTTAGGGGAGAGAGGCGGGGAGAGGACGAAGGAAAGAGATGGAAGACTAAGGGGCAGAAAAGGGAAAATTAGAAGCTGAGAAGAAGAGACCGGGGGTTGAGGGCTCCTGAGGGGCAGAGATGGAGGAGACAATGTGTTTCTTCATGAAAAAGAGTAAATTCTTGACGATATATTTTTATGCCTATGTTTCTCTTGTTTCCTCCAGTGTCCCCTTCTCTTTGTGGCTGCCCTTTCTGGTTTTCCTTGGCAGAGGGTCTCCCCGCCCCATCCCTGCTCCTGCAGCTGGAATGAGCGGGGGCAGAGACATTTTTTAAAATGCCCTTTGAAAAGAAAATAAAATCCAGTGAACTAAAGTGTCAACATTACACACACAAATGAATTTAGAAGCTGGTCATTAGATGAATTGACTGTTCAGAGACTGACATTACACCAAGAGGCCTTCTGTGAGCCAGGCTCGTCCAGCGGGTCCACAGCCCCAACCTGAGGGTTCTGGGGGGATCACTTCGCCGTGTCATTCCAGCTTCCCTGGGTGAGGCAGCAGGCCAGGGTCCCCTTTAGAAGTGAATCGGAGAATTTAGATCTAGGAAGTGTGCACCCTCCCGATTTAATCTGTAGATGGTAAAAGTGGGTGAGAGGAGAAGGGACTTGCCTGAGTCACAGAGCGGTGAGCCAGGGCTGACCCTGGGCCCTGGATTCCCAGGTCAGGCCTCCGTCCTGCTCAGCGGCTTCCTTTCTTACTATTTCTAAATGCCACCCTCGCCTGCGGGCCCCACGGCTCTGGCTCAGGGAGGCCCAGTGACGGTTTCCAGGCCACAGGCTAGCGAGGGGAAGCTGGGATGAGGACCTGCATGTCTTCTGCCTCCTCTCTTTGCCCTGCATGGCTCTGCCTTGACCTGACTCTGTCGGGGACGTCATGTGGTCCTTCAGAACAACTCATGTCCTTTGCTTTAGAAATGAGGAAACCAGCGCCCAGGGACTTCTGGTGACTTCTCCAGAGTCACCCAGGCTGGAGTCTGACTCGTTCTTGAGGCCAGGCAGGATGGCCAGACCCTTCCTTGGCTCATCCATATTGATGGTGCCAAGGGCATTGGGGCGGCCTGCTGGGCCCGCTCTGAGCCCCTGTGGGCTTGCCCGGGTCGGACTCCCTGTTTCCTCTGTGTGAATCCACAGATGACATCGCGGGAGCTGCTGCCTCCAGCATCATGTGCACCCTGACTGAGAAGGCCATAGTGAAGAAGGAACCGCTGTGTGTCGTGGCCGGGAGGGACAAGTACCAGGTCAATAACAAACACGATGACAAGTACCGGCCGCTGCCTTCCAACAAAATCGTCCAGCGGGCGGAGGAGCTGGTGGGGCAGGTGTGGCCCTACTCGCTGACCAGCGAGAACTGCGAGCACTTTGTGAACGAGCTGCGCTATGAAATCTCCCGCAGCGACCAGGTGCGTCCTCAGCCCGTGTCCCGTCCCCTGGACCCAGGCCGTTCCCTCAGCTGACAGTCGCTGGGTGTCAGCATGGGCTGGGCTGGGGTGGAGACAGGGGCATGAACAAGACAAAACAGCAGAGACAGAATCCCTGTCCTTGAGGATGTCACAGTTGCGGTGGGGATGAGGGCGGGGAGACCAGCAAGTCGGCACAGCTGACCAGTGGGGTTAGGGGGCAATGGCCCAGGACCTGAGTCACAGAATGATGGTCAGCCCCATTGCCGAGCCCTCCCTGGCCGCCTGGCCCTGAGATGGACCCTTCCCACAGCCCCAGAGGCAGGTGCTATTATGCCCGCTTTAGAGATGGGGAAACTGAGTCTCACAGCACTTGAGTAGCTTGTCCAAACTCACTGGACAATTAGGCATTGAGTCTCTAGGACGCGACTGCCACTGTGCAGCGGTGGGATTTGAACCCAGGTCTGTCCTGCTCCCAAGGCCTTGAGCAAGGAAGGCTTCACAGAGGAGGTGACACCTGAGCTGAGTCTGACTTCATTCTTTTGATTAATCTGAAACTGGAAAATGAGCTGGAGATTACCAGGGAATAGGGCAGTGAGAAGTGTAGGCAGAGGGAACAGTGTGAGCCGGGAGGAGGAACAGCCCAGGTCATGTCAGGCAAACTTTTTCTGTGAAGGGCCGGATGGTAAACATTTGAGGCTCTGTGGCCCAGATGGTCTCGCTGCTCTGCTCTGCCGTGGTAGCTTTGTAGCACAAAAGCGGCCTTGGACAATATGTAACCGAAGGGCCAGGCGGCGCTCCAGTAAAGGCATTTTCACAAAGACAAGCGACAGGCTGGATTCGACCCACATGCCGTAGTTTGCCGATTCCTGGTCTAAATTAATGTGAAAAACCACGTACCCCTGCACACATGTTTAGGTGATGTCAGGCATTTTAAAAAATCATAAATACAAAACATTTCAGAGGATGGAATTTCTGATACATTGTGCATGGTGTACATGCTTTAAGTACATATTTTCCTCATATCCTTGGAGTTGCACGTTTAGCTCATTCAATTAATGAAAACTGTTGCGTGTAATTTAAATAGCCAAGCCAGGCAGTATTGTCAAACCAATCAGTCAAACTTAATTTCTTTTAGAAAAAAAAGTGACAAATTTTTGTCAAATAGACATGTTAAAGCATATTTTTACGACAACTGTCTGACTTCAGAATTTGAATCTAAAACACTAGATGGATAAGAGGGAGCTTCCCAGGAGGTGGGTTTGTGGTGACATATTTCTCCCTGAAGTCCTGTCTGTTTGGGAGCAGAGCATTCCCGAATCGTCCCTACTGGCATCCAGGAAGGCTTACACCTTAGGCCATGCACTGTAGATGCAGGATGGCTGAAGGTTAGGCTTCTTTTGTAAGGTAGGAGAAGGGCTCTGGTGAAAGGGGAGGTGGGCAAAGAGAACCACAACTGCTGGAAATGAGGACCCCAGGATGGAGCCCGGGCTATTAGCTGAGGCACCGTTCCTGGCCCCGGGGCCCAGTGGGAACTGCTCCAGGGTGCCGGGCAGTCACCCTGCTGATGGGGTCCCCCTCCTTTTAGCTGGGGAGGGTAGACCTGCCTCTGGTAGGGAGGGGTGGCAGGCTGGGGGGTGGGGCTGAGCTGCCGTATCATGCATCTAAAAGCTTGCCCAAAGGCTGTGCTGAAGCCCCCAGGATCAACGTGGGAGACCCCAGCTTTTCGAGGGTGGTTGGCCCTCTGCTGTGCTTCTGAGGGGTTACAAGTCGAGACAGCAGGAGGGACTCGGGGGAGGCGGGTCTTTTCATCCAGTTAATGTGCCCCTTGCCCTGCCGCCCCTCTTTCTGAACTCCTTCCACTGCAGGTAACTCATTAGCTTACCTTTCTTTCTCCCTCTCACTGCTTTGTCAACTTAGAAAGAAAATTTGCCTGTTATTTTATCTCAAAATGAGTTTACTCGGGAAAAGCCAAAAGAACTGTAACTCAGGATGTGCATGCTAGGTAGAGCACAGGCAAATCTGGAAAAGAAAGGAGAGGAGCTGCTTTTATAGAGAAAAGGGGCGGGGGGGGGGGGGGGGGGGGCGTGGGGCCTTTCTAAAGGAAAGTCCATGGGGGGAAAGTAAGAGTGCAGGGCAGCAACAGCTTCCCATTGGCTGAGCTGTGGTGTTTCTCATTGGCTGAGCTGTGGCGTTTCTCATTGGCTGAGCTGTGGTGTTTCTCATTGGCTGAGCTGTGGTGTTTCTCATTGGCTGAGCTGAGGCGTTTCTCATTGGCTGAGCTGTGGCGTTTCTCATTGGCTGAGCTGTGGTGTTTCTCATTGGCTGGGCTGTGGTGTTTCTCATTGGCTGAGCTGAGGCGTTTCTCATTGGCTGAGCTGTGGCGTTTCTCATTGGCTGAGCTGTGGTGTTTCTCATTGGCTGAGCTGTGGCGTTTCTCATTGGCTGGGCTGTGGCGTTTCTTACTGGCTGGGCTGTTGCACTTCCTTCAGTAGTAAAGCAGCTTTATTTCCTGTCCATCTTTTCCCTTATTTGGTCTAAGTGACATGCGTGACAGGGCATGAGAGCTCCCCCTACAGGCCTTCCTCACTCCAATTTAGTTAAGATTTTTTGAAATTAATTTCCACTCCTCTTCTGACTCTGTCTGTCTAGACTCTCCTCTGTCCGCCTCGTTCTCTGTAAGAAAGTGGACTTGTGAGAAGGGCAGAGCTCTTCGCACAGAACGACTCCATCAGAACTTCTGCGCTAGAGACGACCAAACTCTAGCAGGGCTTCCAGCAACAGGAGGCCACGTCCCTAGGGTGACCCCAGCTCCCCTTAAATGCCTGCCTGGAAAAGCTCCTGCTGCCAGGAGAACTTACTGTTCCTTCCAGCCAACGTCTGAGGATGGGGCCCTGACCTCCCTGTCTTAGAGCCTTTACTTAAAAGGGGCTTACAGCTATGAATCCCGCCTCTGCCCCTGTGAGGTGTAGTGTATCTCCTACAACGCAGAAGCTCTCCCTCCGGGACCTGGAAGCCATTCCCTTGAATGTAGTCATTAGGAAGGACCAGCCCGTCCCCTGTCTCGTGGGAGGGTAGAATCCTAACTTCCGTATTTGCCAACTAGCAGACACAACTGGCCTAATCACATTTACACTGACCAATTCTTTACAGTTTTTCACTTCCCTGGCTGTGAAGGGCTTAAGTGTGTCTGCTAGGATGTCAGGCAGCTCTGGGCTCTGTCACTTGCCAGCTGTGTGGCTTTGTGTTCCTTACACTGTCCATCCTCAGTCTTCTCCTCTGTACAGTGGGAATATACTACGGTTATAAGTAGGGCTGTTGGGAAGATTAAGAAAAATACGGTGACTGTTAAG